>NC_081357.1:120617057-120969557 GCF_030684315.1 Stegostoma tigrinum
ATCAAGTCTGGGATCCAGTATACGTCAGTTAGCAGACAGGTAATGGTGGAACAACCCTTACTGCAAGACTGAAAAGGACACAACAGAGTAAAAGAAACAGATGATCATGTTGTACTGACTGTACAATTGCAGAGTGCTGTTGCCAAATCAAGGTGCATAGACTTTTTCAGATTCACCGACATTTCCGTAAAACAAAAAGCATTTTTGGACTTTAAAGTGGAATAAAAGTCCAAAACCGTTGTTAGTCTTGCATGGATCAAACTGAAGAATCCTTTAGAAGAGGCCAAAAGCTCAACTGGCCTAATTACATAAATATCCTAAGAGATATGAATTGTAGCTCAATATGCATTGAAATCACATTCTGAGATTATATTCCAAATTAAGTGAAACATACAGAAGTGTCAGCATTTGAAAATGACTGAATGCTTTGATGTGGCACGTACTGTACTTTTATATAAGAATGTTCTCAATATCAGTGAGCAGAATTGTGGAATGACATGAAATGAACATCTTGTAGATTCTAAGAACAGCATATACTGTAAATAGCTTCCTGAATTTAATCTGTCAATTAAATTCTAATGTGAGTTTGCTGCCGAGCTTCTTTTGCTAAGCAACCAGTATTTCTTTTTACCAAATTTAATACACTTCTAAAATTACCTTACGAAAGTATAGAGTAATACATTAACACAGTAATGATAGTGTGTTGCTCTTAAATTTATTTTCAAAATGTGTTTTCCTATTGACCAAAAGATTCTGCACTCTGAAGCAATGACGCCTGTGCCAGTAATAATTAAAGTCTGCCGAACATCAGGAACAGAAGTCATTGCCATGCAGCCCACACAGCCAACAGAAAACTGAAGATCGAGGGAAGGTAAGCAGTGCTGGTGATAATGTTTGACCGCCAGTAAAAGGATTCAAATAGAAACACCAGTTCTGACTTCAATTGGAGCTTTGACCTTCACTGGATGAATTTTATCAGCTCTCAGCTCAATGTGGGTTGGTAGGCTATAAATCCAGACTGGTCCAATCCTATTCCCATTCTATGTTTTACAGTTTCTGAAAGGATAACTAGCAAGAATTCAACTACTGAATGATCAAGCTCCTCCATGTCCCAGGGACTACAGGTTAACTGCAATGTCCCTGTCAGAAGTGTAGCCCCTATACTCAGCACAATGACTGAACTCTGCAACTTGCAAATCTGTATGGCTGAGCATCCTGTGCCATCAATCACCATCACCCTTTGTAATAAACAGTGATTATTCAAATTAGAGGCAAGTAGAAGCAATCAGTATTGGGACTACAATCATTCATGATTTATTTTGGATTTGGGAAGAAGAAAGCCACATTTAAAATGTTCAGGTAATACAAACACTAAAGAACAATGAAAGATAATACAAGACAGCACTAGAAAACTTGCAGACAGGGTAATTAAGTGGCTAGTAAATATAAGTGTAGATAAATGTGAAGCAATGCACTTTGGTATGAAAAATTAAGAAAATTAGTTGCATGGAATGGTTAGAATTTCAAACCACCAATACAGAAAGTGGCGAACATAAATTACGGCGATGTCTCAAAATGAAACTGAAGTATAAGTGAGAAAAAAAAACAGAAACTCAGCAGGTCTGGCAGCAACTGCTGACAGAAAAACATAATTAACATTTCGGGTCCAGTGACTCTCGTCAGTACATGTGAGATATTCTCTGGAATTATTTTGCGTCTAAAGCTATCCAATAGGTTTCAAGAAATGCTTTATTAGTAGAACATAGAAGAATACAGTGCAGAACAGGCCCTTTGGCCCTCAACGTTGCGCCGACCTGTGAGCTAATCTAAGCCCATCCCCCTACACTATCCCATCATCATCCATATGCTTATCCAAGGACTGTTTAAATTACCCTAATGTGGTGGAGTTAACTACACGGGCAGGCAGGGCATTCCACGCCCTTACCACTCTCAGAGTAAAAAACCTGCCTCTGACATCCGTCTTATATCTATCACCCCTCAATTTGTAGCTATGCCCCCTCGTACAAGCTGACGTCATCATCCTCAGAAAAAGACTCTCACTGTCCACCCTGTACAGCAAACTTTGTTTTCAATGGCATCCTATGAGCTGGCATTTTCAATAAACTGGCAAAAAATTATATACCTCAAAAAACTGGAAATAGTATCAATCTCAGAGTAGTCAATTGAGGGCGTGAGTGGGAAGGCTCTCTGCTGAAAAGCTTTATTTCAGGCGAATGTGCATTATTATTAAAAGAGATTTATGCTATAAACAAAGTATAAGAAATAACGTGCCCAGATTAAGTGAATACCCATTGGTGAGTTTCTGATAATAGCACCCATTTATGGGCTTTCAAAAAGACATGCAAAATTAAGCTTCTTCACTACTAAAGAAATACTAAGACGACCATTTCAAATATTATTTAATTCTATACAAATATTATTGCTGTACAGAACTGTAATTAGTAAATGGTTCAAAATAGTTTTTCAAGTCTCCTCAGTTAGGACGGCAGGATAAGTAAGTAGGGCGTCAAGTGGATAACGGAAAGGGTGAAGGTTTAAGATGTCATATGTATAGTATGCCAGCGTAATGATGGCAGATAAGCAAGGGGTAGATGCCAACTGGGCAGAGAGGAAGGTTCCAAGTGGACAAGATACCAAGTCAGAAGGGGTTGAGGTGCAAAATGGGAGGGGTGAGATGCAAATTGTTCAGGTGCCAGGGTGCAAGGGAGGAAAGGGGCAATGTAAGTGATGCAGTATCTAGGAGAAATCTAGTCTTGGTTAGAGTTTAGGGATGAGTTTGGAGGTGGGGGGGGGGGGGGGGAAGGTGGACGTGGTGATGCTTCTGACTGGTAGGGGACAAGGACAAGATTATAAATAATGGGAGTTGGGATTTGGGTCGTGCCTGTCAGCAGGGGGTGTTGGGTCAGGTCCATCAGTGGTGGAAGGGTACAATCTGTTGTGGTTGGGCTCAATTTTATTGCAATACTAGGAAAGATTTGGATGGCTTGCAGGGGATCAGGATGGAAATGGCCCAACAGGCTGGAGTGAATGGGGTTGGATTGGGGGTTGAGGGGGGGATAGGTACTGAATAATGACTGGGGAAGAGTTGAGCATGTCAATGAGGCTGGGTAAGACAGTTTGGTCAAGTGCAGTGGAGGGGAAGGGGGTCAGGTGCAGGGTGCATCAGATCAAGGTCTGGGGGTCACAGTTTGGAGCAGATGTAGCTGGGGAGTTTGAATTAAATGTGGGATCTGTTGAATAGTTATTTAGGATTTACGGGTTATGTACTTAAATAGTTTAACTTTTCCTAAGTATTTAACGTCATCAGAATGGTCCAAATTTTGCAATTTAAAATGGAGACTTCCAGAGGGTTCTAGGCAGAGAGGGATTTTCCAGCAGAAACCTCAATTCTCTGGACAATTCCTTCAGAACATATTATCATTCTTTAATCTAGGTTGGAATAACAACCGTCTCACCTTTGGAACACTTGGGCTACTATTTTTCCAAAAAAATAGTTATATTCTGCCTGATAGCAACAACAGATGCTGTTGATTGTAATTGTTTATGGAAGATTTTATATTTGGCAATTGGCAAACAAATTTGAGGGAAAATGTGAGCAAAAATTTTCAAATTGCAATTTTCTACACAATTTGCATCCGATTCGTCAATTTTGCAATTATGCAAAAAGGGAAATACTTGCCAAAGTTCTTGGTAAAACATGTCTGACCATTATTTTTATTAAATTTGGACTTTTATGTTCTCCCTTACTTGTCAACTTTCTCCATTTGCTTTTCAAACAATATCCCATCCAAATTAGATAATGCGCCTTTCTCATTCCATTTCTTCTATATTCACACTTGTTATTTTGATGCACTCACATTTCTCAAAGATTACAATGATGCAATGATAACACTGATTGGCCAGTTTTTGTTTCTCTTACCCATCTCCTCCATCTTCAATGTCATTGCTCTTGTAAGGGAAGCTGTTCATCTTTCTGCAGTTCTCACGACAGATCTATATCACAGATGTGAATGAAGTTCTTTCTTTCCCCCCACCTCTTTTCATGTGCTGATGAGTACTTCCAGTGTTTTGTTATATAATGAACTTAGTTCCTGTATAGACTGGCATAGTGCAGCACTGTTAAGCAGTTTAGGTCTTGACAAAGAATCAGCTCACTTTTCAATATATTACTAATATACTACTAAACCTCTGTAATGCTAAACTTCTCCAAACATGATTTTGACATGATCGCTGAATGAGTAGTGGGAAACATTCCAAAACATACACTTGTTACTTCTATCTAGACATCTCCTATTAGTTTCTCTGTAGGGCTGTGGAGTGTCTCTCTCCCACATCATTCATTTCAATATAGTAGAAAAAATTGACCCAGTAGTAGTTCAATGCAATGAGATTTTCAAAAATAATCTAACCGGTCTTCGTACATAATCAGATGTTCACAAGACGAGAGAAAGCAATTTGTGACAAATAAAGTTGAAATGTAATAGACACCTATATAAAGTGCCAAAGCCTGGACTTTATAATACGAAACATGAAAAGCCAGACATGCAAAGTATGGTCAACTACAAAATACAAAGTATTTTGAGAGCTGTGAGAACAGTCTATATTCAAGGACTTGAAACCACAACAAACTTATAAATGGACAATATCTTTACAGATAAGAGCTCAACAGTTGATAAATTACAGATTTAACAGCTGGTATTTCCCTTCACAAATTTATGGGAGACAGTCAGGTTTCCCCAGAGATTACTTTCACAATGAGCTACCAGCAGAGTTTTACACATTACATTAACATGTCATGCACGGGTTTTCCCTGTTGCGACATTAGGTATCTTTTCTTCCCTCAGCATAAAGTTGGAGGGGTGGAGAAGAGGTGCGATGGGGAATTAGTAATTATTTATATTAACTCAAATTAAGTAACTAATGGGGTTGGCAGCTGTGAAACATTGTCCATTGGGTGATGGCTTCTGCAATGGGTTAACAGTAATGAGAGGTCATATTCCGCACAACGTCAGGGCTTCCATTACATGTAGTTTAACATACCAAAAAAGGTAGATGTCAACCTTAACAAATAAAAGATAGCTGTAAGGAAAGAAATCTTAAAAACAAGTGGAAAAACATGATCGAATTACATTAACCCTTAATGCACTGATGTGCAAATTTCTGTGATAATATTCTGGAAATGTCATATTACCATGGAATTTCACTTTAGTTTCCAAAACATAGTTGACTACTTAAAGGAACATGCCACTGTAACAGTAGAGTCTGAAGTGCTCTTATTGGTAAGAAGCCAGGTCATACAGTCTTAGGTCAACAACATAGAATGTGCCCCTTCAGCCCACTGAGTCTGCGCCAATCAAAAACAACCACCTAACTATTCTAATGTAATTTGCCAACTGTTGGGCCATAGCCCTGTATGCCTTGGTGTTAGTAAGGCCATCAATATTTTGAAGTACAGAAAGAGACAGATTATGCTACACATCATATATAAAAACCTCAGAATATCACATTTGCCTCATGAAAAAAATTAATGCGCTCATTAGGGTGTCTGTGGGTTGTAGTTTGAAAAACTTGTGCCTTAATAAAACTAGTGCAATTTTTGCTAAGTCTATGGAGCATCTGGTCAAGGTAATGTAAAATTATTCTAGATTTATTTACTTTCAACCATTATTAACAATAGGATATCCAGCTCAAAAATGTTTACTGATGACTCCATTGTTTTTTGGTTTATCTCTGCTTCATGATCATGTCTGTATAGTTAAATATTAGGAATGCTAGTCACACGACAATAAGTGAGGCCAAGACAGAGATTGTTACCATTGCATACTATTTTAAAATTTACAAGAAATCTTTTCAAATCTTTACACTTCTATAGTTTGACCGATCTTTTTTAAAACAATCAATTTCTGATGACTCAATTTCAAATAGCTTCAATCTTAAATATTCCTCTACCCCTCTAGCAAATATTTATTCCAAAAGTACCTGGAAAACGTAAATTGGTCTTTCCTCGTTTCTCAGGGGAGAACAAGAATCATATTGTATATGATGGAGCGAATAGAGCTGAAGAAAACATAAAATTTTGATTCTCAGAACTGAAGGGTAAGTACAGTCACAGTGACATTAAGGGTACAATGATGGCAAGAAGTCCAAATTTAAATTTTGATTTAACAAATGCCAAGATGAGAAATTAAGATGAACAAAATAAACAAATTTAGAAGACTTCTCTCCAAGAATGTTATGCCTTTGGAGTAGTTTACCAATGGATGCAACAAAGGCAAAAACAGTTGATGTGATTCAAAATACAGACCATACCAACGGGAAATATTCATACGTCGATAAGCCAAATAGTCTTTTCTCCTTCTAAATCTCCTCGGATTCTCTCCAAATAATGAGATGCCTTCTCAGTTACATTGTCAATGGTAAAAAGCACAGGAAACATTTCCCCCACAAAAACTCGAAAACAAGCAAGCAATCTCCCACCTCCCAAAGTTCAGTTGCTAATTTGCATTGGCAGCATACTGGGAAAAGGTCATTTGCTCACCCTTTGGTAATACTTGGTGAAAAGTTGCCTGGTTTTAAAGGTGGAAGAAAAATGATTTGCAGACCAGAGGTATAGAAGAAATATGTATTCAATACAGCTTGTAAATATATATCTCAAGTATAAAATGAATAATCAGGCATGGTGATAACACATTGTAACTCTCTTATCCTTATAAGTAATAAAGGTGAACAGAAGGAAGTGTCCCATTGCATGCTGTGTACAGTACATCTCTATTTAGCTTGCAAGCTTAATTTAAGAACATGTCCTTGTTTCAAGGCTGTCTTGACAACAACTCTAAGTTTCAGAAGGTCTAAATGATTACCTGGAAGATGCCACGATGTACTGTGGTGAAATGTCATTGGTCCCTAACTAATATTTTGTACTGTGTATTACTTTCAAAAGGGAATTGTGTAATGGGTGGCACATAATAATCAAACTCTAATTCAGAGAAGGAGAACTTTATGCAAACTGCCTCTTATATCTTGGTGTGGAGTATACAAGTCTGATAATGTTCAATCTTCACAAGATTAATTTCAATCAGCAGCATTACCGTACAGCATACTGCTGCAATAACGAAAGAGTTTCATCTTCATTCTACCTAATTTGAGTGTTTCCTACATGCTAAGTGCTGTTCTACTGTACAGGACGCAACCTTGAACATACTTGCAAGGAAAACCTCAGTTCACTGGCAAGTGCATCTGAGCAATGCAAAAGTCTCCTTTTCCAAATCATGTTTTTGTAATTTCACTAGATGAACAACTGACACCAGGAAACTAACGTTCCTCCCTGACATATACTGAGAAATCCTGGTCTGGTCAGATTTAAATTTCTTAATTGCAAGCTCAGTAAGAAGAAAGATAGTAGTGTATTTTAAATAATGGTGGACCAAATAAAATAACTATAGAATTAAATAAATAGAACTGAGGAGACCATTCAGCCTCTCATGCCTGTTCTACCTCTTCAAATGGGGCAGCACAGCGGTTAGCACTGCTGCCTCATGGCACCAGGGACCCGGGTTCGATTCCACCCTCGGGTGACTGCGTGGAGTCTGCACATTCTCCTCGCGTCTATGTGGATTCCCTCCAGGTGCTCCGGTTTCCTCCTACTGTCCAAGCATGTGCAGGTTAGGTGGATTGGCCATGCTAAATTGCCTATCTATTCAGGGATGTGTAGATTAGGTGGGTTATAGAGGGGATGGATCTGGGTGGGATGCTCCGAGCTGATGGGCTGAAGGGCCCGTTTCCATACTGTAGGGATTCTCTGAAACATTTTGCACAATTGGGTCCACTCTAATTGACATTACTCATTATGCAAGATACAATGTGAAACCCTCCTTTTGCTACATGGAATAGAGTAATCAAATGACAAATGTTAGATCTTAATTTTCAAAGATGATTTATAGTATACTACTAGAGGTAACTTGAATTTTTCCGTTCATTGGTTACACTCCCAAAGGTAAATTAAAGCAACCCAAAATGAGTGCAACTGACTAACAGTACAATGTATTAGTACTTAATGCCAAAAATCAGCTCAATCCTTCAGTACAACAAAGTGTGGAGCTGGATGAACACAGCAGGCCAAGCAGCATCTCAAGAGCACAAAAGCTGACGTTTCGGGCCTAGACCCTTCATCAGAGAGGGGGATGGGGAGAGGGTTCTGGAATAAATAGGGAGGGAGGGAGGGGGGGGGGGGGGGGGGGGGGGGGGAGAAAGAGAGGCGGACCGAAGATGGAGACAAGGGAGTTGCAGTGGGAGAGAGATTCCCTGAGGTTGGTCCAGACGGAGGAGGGTAACTTCTTCAGGTTAGGCATCCCTGGAAGAGGCTTCTCAGGTGAGGTTAAAATTGTATCAGAGATAACGGGAACTGCAGATGCTGGACAATCCAGGGCTTCCAGGGATGCCTAACCTGAAGTTACCCTCCGGACCAACCTCAGGGAATCTCTCTCCCACTGCAACTCTCTTGTCTCCATCTTCGGTCCGCCTCCCCCCTCTCCCTATTTATTCCAGAACCCTCTCCCCATCCCCCTCTCTGATGAAGGGTCTAGGCCCAAAATGTCAGCTTTTGTGCTCCCGAGGTGCTGCTTCGCCTGCTGTGTTCATCCAGCTCCACACTTTGTTGTCTTGGATTCTCCAGCATCTGCAGATCTCAATCCTTCAGTACAGCACTTCTTCATAGAATCCTTCATTCTGAATGTTTTTGTGATTCATCTAAAATAGATTCTCACTTGATTTAGAGACTGACAATGAGCACTTTTGCTACTTTGTCAAACTAACTATTGCAAACCTCAACACTTGCAATAATTCTAAAATAATGTCATTTGGGTGTCATTCTACTTTTGGGAAGAGGTCTGATACTGAACTAGGTCAGTGTTTCCTGAACCATGATATGTGCTAGGATGCTGGTGACTCGAGGCGGGGATGTTAACTCTTCCAATATTAATAGACATTTTAGACAAAATACTGAAAGACATTAGCTTGTTTTTGGGTTTAGAAAATCAAGGAGTCTTTGGTTAGAACTCTCCAGATTATCAAAGGACTGAGAAAGTCTTAAGTTGTCAGTTGTGCGAATATCCAGGCAAAAAGACTTGCAGCTCACAGGACCAAAAATGCGAAGCAGTGAAACCAAAACCTACAAATTTAACAGGGAAGGAAAATTTCTCTGGTCTTGAGTAGCTATAAAAAGTGATGGTGTTAGGGGATAGACAGAATTGTTTTTTAGCCATGTGCTTAGAAATATTTCAAAGCAGTATTGTATTTAGACGGAGATAATGGGAACTGCAGATGCTGGAGAACTTGAGGTAACAAAAGTGTGGAGCTGGATGAACACAGCAGGCCAAGCAGCATCTTAGGAGCACAAAAGCTGACGTTTTGGGCTGAGACCCTTCATCAGAAGGGTATTTAAATGGCTTGGTTTGGTTAATGTAATTTTTAAAACATTTCTTTTGTGTAATAAACTTCTATTTTATTGCTAAAGCTAACTCTGCAACTCTGTGTGAATATGTTTTAGCAAGAAGCATCCCTTTAAATTAAAGAAAGAAAAACTATCCAGCCAGATTTCAGTATGGGTTCTGACCTATCCATTAGGAACATCAGCAGGGATCATACCACACTGAATACTGAAATTATGCACTCAAAAATACTGCTTAGGTTATTCACTTCACCTAAAGTGGTCTTCACCTTTCCATCACCTAGTGTGTAAGTTTATTTTCTGAGACTAAGTAACTGAGCTCTCCAGAACTAATGTATTTATTTCATTAGAGGTTCTTCTTATAGATCATTTTTCAAATGGTTCAGTTTCTGAGCTTTCATGTAATTCACTGCCTGTGCCTCTCCCTCTCTACTGATAACACACTTCTGAGGCAATTTTTGCATTCCCCAAGCATGGATCTTTGGCATTATGCTTGACAATGAAACTGGATAATGTTAACTTTTCACAGCTAGTTCATCCCAGCAGGATAGCATACTTAGTTTCCATTCTATGCTCCAATACAATTGTTCCAGAAAATTTATTTAACCAGGAAAAAAAACAGATGGTACTTCCACTATGCTTCAAATGTTTTGGAGTCAGACCTTTCCAAGTCCATCATACTAAATCTTCAGAAATATAGCCTTCATGTGAAAAATCAACTGACCAAGTAAGTAAAAGAAATTCTGTCACACAGCAACTTAGTTGCAGCTTGAACAGCATTCTCTGGGTGCATATTTTGGTGCAGTGCATGTTTAAATACATGGTTTGCTGTATTTTCACAAAAAGGTAATAAAAAATGTCAGCATAAATGGTGTAAACAAAACACAAAACCAGAGATAAGTTAAGGGGGACGTTATATTTAGAAATTAAGTTTCTTGTGGTTCTAATATCAATTTGGAAACTTACTGCATATTGTTAAAATGCTGTTGTATTCAGAATAACACTGATGCAAGTTAATTTGGTCACCAAAATGACATTTCAGAACTCAGCAGCACTGTACCTTAAAATGCATCAGAAACAAGAATGTAGTTTAATCGGACGTTGAGATGGTAGCAATGTCATATTTTCACAAACCTGTCTCCCAAAAACAGATTTCCTTGTTCACTTGTACTTAATTTTCAGATGTAGTTCTGTTTTTGTAGTTGTACCCTGCTGGTAGCCAAACATGCTGCTTATTTGCAGGCTAGTTTTAGGAGCAGATAGGAGAAAGGGCTCAACCAATTAAGTGTTCTAAACTTTGTTTTAAGTTAATCCAATTGCAAAGTTTTAGACAAACTTGATGCCAGTTAACCTTAAATGACAACTGTCTTTTAGGTCAAGTCTAATTGCTCTTCTGTCTCTTGGCCCTTTCCATGGAAATAATTCAAAGTCAAAAGTTGCATAATTTGCCAATGACTTGTGCAAATCCGGTGATTTCTGGTATAGTTGGGTTTTGTCATATAATTCTACTTATATTGATAAATGACAGCTTTACACTGATCCTACTTTACTCATTACCTTATTATTGTTCAGTATGCACATGTTAAAGAATTGCTTCCAGGTCTAAAAGAGGAGTCAGCAGTATCATATTTCTTTACACTCAAACTTTTTTAATAATCCTTAATATCGCAACAAAAGGAATGGGAAACAGAAAACTACTTCCAGATCAATTAATTTGCAATAACTTACATCTCCAGAGCGCCCAAGACAAGGGAAACAACTTGGGGGTGTTTTTTCTAAAAAGGAAATTGGTCACTGAGTAAGAATCAAAAACAGGAGACCACAGTGATCCCTGAATTAGGGATTAGAAATGAAACAGCAGGGTGGTTCCAGGTCCTAACATTCCATGCTAAATTTTATACACACACACACACACACACACACACACACACACTGTAATGTTCAATGCTCCAGTCAACTAAGTGCCTAGGGACCTCGTAGTTGTCTATTCAGCACCGGCAAGCAGGCTCCAGACACTGGAGAATCAATGGAAGGACCTGAGCCACTCAGTGATCAGCAGCCAAACCACCTAACTACCTGCCTTCTGTCAATGAGGAAAGTGGAAGAAGTTACATCATTACTTTAAAAACAGAGACAAAGAGAAAGAAACAAGAATTTAGCCTTAGAAATACAGTAGAAATTGATGGGAGTTGGAAGCAGATAAATCTCCAAGACCTAAGGGTGCAAATTCCAGAGGCCATCACGGATGTGGGGGAAGGGGGTGGGTGCTTCTTGTGAACAATTGCTGCACTCTCTACCTCTTCCTCGCAGCTTCGTATAGATGTGGCCAGATCAACATGAGCTGCCTGCACTACTGACTGGAAATTCCAGTTGGAGCAGGAATAGGACAATTCATGAGAATTGACCTTCTGGTACAGAAGCAGCATGGAAGCCAGAGGTGCCAAACTGTGCTTCCTTCAATCAAGACCCTGACTCTTTTTAAAAATTCACTAGTTAGACCAACATTTTATTCTTCAGCACTTCAATGTGGGGCAGGCTTGTTCAGTAGTGGCTCTGCCCTCACCAACTACGGAATCTGTCAGACTGTACTGCAATCAGCTAACAGTTGATCAGCAAACCCCTTTGTAAATCACAGACCTTGATGTTAAAAAGTCTCATCTCAACAGAAGCTGCTGGTCAATAATGGGCTAGCAACTTTCAGGTCACTGGAGGCCCAGACTTCAGGGCATCTAACAGGAAGAAGGCCATCTTTTTCTTTCAAGTTTTGCAAAGTGCAACCTGCAAGGACATGAAAACTGGAGTGGAGGGGAGGAGTTGGCAGTGGAGGTGTTGGTAGTAGAAACCTAAAGACAAAAGGAAGGGAAGCAGCATTCAGCTGCCATCTTCTTATCTCCAATCACTGCCCCTGATTAGCTCCAGAATAGGGTACATTGAGGATATTCTGTCCCAGCAGGAGAGTTGCTCTCATTCCTCAGTCAATAAATTAGCTATTTTCCTCACCTGAAATTAGACAGGTAAATGGGCTGGTGAGGAGTTGAGGTAATTAAGTGGTTGCTAACTGATCACTTACGGACCTGGATTGTTGGCCAGGAAGGTTTGTCCTCATTGGACTTCTACCTCAGCAATTATGTGTTGGGCGTGAAGAAAAGGGGCAAGTATCACTCAATGGCCAATTCATTCAACTATTCTCTCTTCTTGCTAACTTTTAACCTCCAAGGAAGTGAAAATTGAACTCAAGGAGTTGGCTTTCTTAAAGGCTTTCAAATGCAGATAGAACAATCACACATCTGGTGGGTTGGGAGCATGTAGAAAGCAAGTTTGAAAAAAATGTGTAGCAAGTGAAAAATTAGTGCCAATGATGAAGCAAGAGTGTGAGGATCAAAGGTTGTGTATCAGGTTTTTATATTAACAAAGATAAAGTGCAGATAATGGCATCTGGCCAACACATACAGCTTGTCCTTCGATGGAAACCTACGATTTGCCATCACAGATTGTTGAGGCTGGGGAAGGTTTTGGAATTGAACAATTAAAAGTCAGTTCAATGGGGCAGGTGGGATCAACTGGACATGAGCAAAAGCTTGTGCTCTACTGGGGAATTTTGAATGAATTCTTAATTTGAAGATGACAGTGTGAGTCTCAAGGGCTTTTAAGGATTCAAACTTTGCATGGTACACAGTTGGGTCAAAGTTCCAGCAGCTGTGTAAAATAAGTACAGCTGTAAGTGAACATTACTGCAATAGTCAAAAAGAAGCTGGCTTGTCAATGGAGTGTATGTAGTGAACAAAGCTGAGCTTTGGATAAATCAGAATTTCATAACTCTACGTCTGTTTATTGGCTAAAATAACAGCTAAGTTGGCTAATGAAGACAAGGCACATGGGAAAAGGTTGATTTTTTATAATGCATGGACTGAAATAAGATGATGCTGCAGAATAGCGATCAGCCCTGTCCAGCAGTCCTTAAGATGTGTTAATGGCACCTCAGATAATCTACTTAATTCGGTGGAATGATCTAATAGATTATAATAACAAAAGTATATCAATCAGCATTTGAGCCAATTCTGACTTCATTTTAGAGCACACTCCATCAACAGCTCAACTACCTTTGCTCAAATATCTGTTGAAACTCTACCCAAATCAATTTAAGCAGTAGAAATTGAGTAAACAGCATTCACAACTTTTTGAAGAGTTCCAGGCTCTCACTACTTCTTATGTAGAAAAATCCTCCTGAATTTACTTAAGAAAAGCTTAGCGTGTATCCACTTTTTCTTGTGCCATTCCCTAAGTTATAGTTTCTCTGAAAATATCCTACTCAATTCTTACATAGTTTTAAATACCCCAATTCTATGAAGAACAACCATCTAAATTCAATAAAATGAAAAGCAAAGAGCATTTCATTATGCAACCCTCTAAATCAATTGTGCTCGAGAACCTGTATCACACCCTGCCAAGCTCAATGTATCAGTATCATTCTTGGCACTCGGGGCTGAAATCTGAACACGGTACTTACCATTATAGCTTATGTTGTTCATCCTCAACAAGTACTAAGGCCAAGAGCATCACCTATGCTGCCTTTACTTCAAGGCAGATAAAATGGCCACACTGTAACATGATCAGCAAAGAGAAATAAAGAGATAGACAAACAGGAGGCTGGAAGAACACAGCAAAACCAGGCCAGCATCTGGAGGAAAAGAGAAGTTATTTTTCGGGTAATACCCAAAATGTTAACTTCTCTTTTCCTCCGGATACTGCCTAGCTTGCTGTGTTCTTCCAGCCACCTGTTTGCTTAGCTTGGATTCCAGCATCTATAACATTTTTGTCTTAAAAAAATAAAGAGATCATCTGTTCAGTATTCAAACCAAAATTCAAACATATGGGATAGTAACATACAAGATTGAAATGAGGATTGGATAATGAAAAAAAAAGGACAAATAAATGTACTATTCCAGGTTTGGTAGTCTGGGACTAATGGGATACTGCATGGATCAGTGCTTGGGCCCAAATGTTCACAACTTGTGTTAATGATACAGATATCGGGACCAGATACAATATTTACAAGTTTTCAGATGACTCAAAATAAGACAGAAATAAGAAGTGAGGGGAGGATGCAAAGAAACTTCAAGAGGTTTTGGACAGATTGAGTGAGGGGGCACGAATATGGCAGATGGACTATAATATGAAAAAGTATGAGGTTATCATCTTTGGTAGGGTGGAATGAAAGAATTTTCTTAAATAGTGGAGAACTTGGGAGGTGCTTATGTCAAAGGGACTTGAGTATTTATAAGTCATTGAAAGCTGACATGCAAGTGCAGCAAGCAATTAGGAAGAAAATATTATATTGGTCTTTATCTCAAGGGAATGAGAGTGTAGATTAGAAATGGCTGGCTTAACAGATATAGAACCTTGGCAAGACTGCATCTGCAGTACTGTGTATAATTTTGCTCCACTTACCCAAGGAAGAATCTACTTGTTTTAGAGACTGTGCAACAGAGTTTCATCAGAATAATTTCTGCAACGATAACAGTCCTTTGGGGAGAAACGGAGGAAACTGGGCCTGTATTCTCTGACCATTTCGAAGAAATGAAAGAAATTATCTCACTGAAATTATCAAAATTCTTAAAGGGTTTCACAGGGTAAATCCAGAAGAGACATTTCCCTGGGTTGGGGCCCTACAGCCAGAGGTCAGCATCTCAAAGAACTAGGGGACGAATCATTTAGGTCTGGGATAAGGAGGAATTTCTTCACCTAGAGCGAGTGATATTTTGGAATTCTCTGATCCGAAGGCTACAGAAGCTCCATCATTGACTTACTTTTGTATTTCTACATTCAAGACAGAAATGAACATTTTTCCCACGTACAAGTAACCTCAAGGGACACTAGGTTAGCACACAAGAAAGAAAGTGAGGTAGATAGTCAGCCGTGCCCTAAAATAATGGAGAGGCTCAAGGGGTTGAATTGCCTATTCCTATTCCTCTATTTCTATGTTCCAGGAAAGCAACAGATTAATTATGCCACCACTTCCCTCAAAGTCAAATCCACTGTACAACCACAACCTTCTCCAGCGTGTTGTCCTTGTGCAGAAATTGCTCTTTTACGTGTCATTTTGTACCTGTTTTTTCAGTAATGGCTGTTTCAGCTACAAACATTCTCACCCTCTGGGCCTCCCGCTAAGTGAGCTGCCAACTCCTTCTTCCAAAATCAAGATCTTTCAAACCTTCTTCAACGATTGCACCTCCTCACTTTTCTTTCCTAATTAGTATTCTCTCACCTTCCCTTTTTCCTTTATGTTCCCTCCTTCTGTGCAGCATTTCAGGATGATGATTTCTATACCAGGAGAGCTACAGAAATGCAAAGTACATTGCTTGAAAAATACTGAATGCTGTATTTACATTTGACGGTGAGAATTTCACAGAAAGATTATGAATAGCAGAAGTCTGGATTGAACATTTTTGTAAGGGATGGATGGGAAACATAGACAAGGAGGAAGCATTTGCAATTTTGGCTTTCAGGATCTTGCCAATACAATATACTTTGAGAAATTTTAAATGCTTAGCGTACATCTTAAAGTTTATTGTGCCTATAGTTGTAGATCTGAATGCTTTCTTTTCTGCCGTTTCTGTGGTGCACAATACATTTACTCTAATGGTAAGAAAATTAACATTTTGAATTTTTCTGCAGTTTCATTAAATGTTATCCCTGCTGTGCGTGAAGTATCAGCTTCTTGCTGGATTACCCATTCATGGACATTCTCTCTTGCTTTTTTCATATTGCTTATTTTTAAATAATTTATTGCATTATTCAAATTTACATGGCATTTAAAAGAAACAAAGATGAGAGATATGTTCTCACACAATTGGTGAGTATCATAAAGTTTGGCACAATGCAAAAAATGCACTGGTTATTGAAACCGATCCTCCCCACCTATACTCTCCTCTCCACCTATCTTCTTTTCTCTCCATCTTCGGTCCGCCTCCCCCTCTCTCCCTATTTATTCCAGAACCCTCACCCCATCCCCCTCTCTGAAGAAGGGTCTAGGCCCGAAACGTCAGCTTTTGTGCTCCTGGAGATGCTGCTTGGCCTGCTGTGTTCATCCAGCTTCACACTTTATTATCCTGGTTATTGAAACCCCTCTTCTGGATAAGTTTGATGTAAGTACACATCTACTTATGACAGAGCCTTGGGCTGCTTCAAAAGTTCCTCCATACAGTGTGTAGTCAGGGCTTAGTCAAGCTTAATGAAAATAAAACTTTAAGAATAGTACAAGATTTTAAAAGCATGTCATTTAACAGTGTAGTACACTGCCCCGAACTTTACTAGTGTAATATTGCATAATATAGTACGACATCATTACAATGCCTTTCTTATTTTCCCAACTGTTATTTTCAGTCACAGTGACAATGACAAAGTAAGTTTGACAATAAAACCGCTACATAGAAAATCATGTACCTTAAAACAAGTTTATACAATAAAACATGATGGCTAGATATTTTCTTGCTGAAGGTAGCATAGATGACAGCCTAGTGTCATTATCATTGGATTGTTAAGCAAGAGATTGGAAACCTGCGTGTGAATCTCATCAAGGCAGATGGTGGATTTTGAATTCAGTTAAAAACAAAAATATCTGGAATTAAGAATCTAATGATGACCATTGATCCATTGTCAGTTGTTGAAAAACCTAACTGGTTCATTAATGTCCTTTAGAGAAGGAAACTGCCATCCCTACCTGGTTTGGCCTACATGTGAATCCAGAGCCACAGTAACGTGGTTGATTTTGAACTGCCCTCTGGGTAGGTAGGAATGGGCAATAAATGCTGGTTTGGTTAGTGATGCCCTCATCCCGTGAAAGAATAAACAAAAAGTACCTGTCACTTATATGGTACAAATGTTACCTGCCATTTGTCATCCTGCATACTCTCTGTAATTGAGAGCTCTGCAAACTCCATGCTGGTCAAAAGGAAACAACAGAAGTGGGTGTAGTTTTCTTAATAACATGGGAAAAAGACCAAAACATGGTGACAGGTTCTAATAGGTGCAGATGCAGAGCTGGCTAATAAAAGAATAAAACAAGTACACCATAAATGGGCACTGTATATTTTCTTCACTCAGGAACTTTTATTAAAAACTACTGTAAAGAAACAGGCAGGTAAATATTATGCTCTCTGATGAAGGGTCTAGGCCCGAAATGTCAGCTTTTGTGCTCCCGAGATGCTGCTGGGCCTGCTGTGTTCATCCAGCCTCACATTTTTTTATCTAGGTAAATATTTTAGTTAGTTACACAAGGATGGAACATCATGCAAAACAGATTCTAGGGGTGAATTTACCAACTTTAAGCTGATACATGCTTAGCTCTTTTTCAGATTATTCTGGCAAGCCTCTATATTAAAGTTAAATTCATGATATTACATATTGGAAGAAAATATGAGGGATATATATTTTCAGGAAACTGGTCACATTTATATAGCATTGTTCACAATCATACAGCATCTCAAACTGCTAAACAGCTAATTAAGTTTTCAAATGCAGTCATTGTTTATAAGACATTCATTAGTCAATTCACACATTCTCATAAACAAAGATGTGATAATGACCAACGAATCAGTTCTTGTGACATTGATTCAGGGATAAATACTGGTCAAAAGACTAGGGATAACTGATCTGTGCTACTTCAAGATGGCGCTGAGGGACTTTTCTACATGCACCTTGGGAGGAATGGGCAGGGGATGCAGTGCAGACAGAGCCTCGCTTATACATTGCATCTAATAGAGATCATCCTCTATGTGTGCAGCACTTCCTCAGTGTTACTCTGTAATGAAAGCCTTCATTTGGTGCTCAAATCTTTTGAATGGGTCTTGAACTCATAACCTCCTGCCTCAGGAGGTGATAGTGATACAAACTGAGTCAGAACTGACATGATTTGGTATGAGTAAGGATGAAGCAGTGGATCTCGGAATGCTCATCACTCAACCCTGTCTCACCCAGGTCACTGCAGAACAGCAAACAGAATGCAGACATTTAAAACACCTCCTGATAATTCAAAGCTATTTGGTGCACCAGAATTTTCTTTTCGGAATTATCCAATTATATGAATGAAGTTACATAAAACAAAAGAATTTAGTCATGAAATGTAAATTATTAGTTGATTTGAATGGAGGATTTTGAATTAGGACATTAATAAAGTGGTAACTCAACACTGCTGTGATCAGGGTGCACTCTGCATACTGCAATGCAGAAAAGAGGGCACAAGACTGTTCTCATTCATCAAATTGTCAAATTTCAAAAATGGTTCAAAAAAAATGTACCCTTTCACCTTAAAAGAAGCCACTTGATAAATTTTGTAATAGAATGTCACCATGTGTCATGTTTGCATGGCGAATTCAACCGATCAGATCATACTATAATTTGAGAGATTTCCAGCTATTCTTTGTCATGTCTCAGACACGTTACTACACAGTACAATCTCAACTGACTCCTAAGTGAACTGAACAGCATGAACTAAATAACTTCTAAATGTTCTATAAATCTTTCTGCATGACTTAGTGTCTAGGCACAGGTCCCTTTACTTTCAGAGTCATCTCAATTTATTATTTTCTCTAAGTAGCATTAACTTGCAGTACATGAACAAACAATCTTCAAAGGCAATGACAGCTGCTTTTTAAACACAGTTTTCTACAGCTGATCAGGCATTCTGGACAATATTATAGCAACTTAAAAGTAAGGAACTCCATTTGCTGTTTGGACAAGACACTGACACTGGACCTAAAAATACATTAGATTACACCAACAGTACAATATTAGTAGAAACAGACAAAGATCATTAAAGATCTTCGATGTTAGATAAGCAGAGGTCAAACCCTACTTTCCTTCAAGTGTTGTAGTTTGTCAGCGTTTTGTTTTGTTTTAGAGGCAACCTACCTTTAAACTTACTGAAGGCTGAATCTTAGCATGTAGCAGTCATTTTAAACATTTGCTTCTGTATAAACAATTCGGTAAGTTTATTTGTAAAGAACCACATCTGGTTTGTTGCATTTTCAGCTGTATGTGCTTTCACACTTGGTTCACATGAGGCACAGCTCAATGCTTTCACACATCTCACATTTATGAGTCAGACAATTGTGGAATCAAACTCTATGCCAGGACAGGAGCACATAATTTAGACTGACATTTCATTGAAATCCTGACAAAATGCCAGATGCTTTCTCTCATCTTGCTGTTCCAATCATTTAGGTGGGCATTAACGATTCCCCCTGACTACTCATGACCAGGCTGGATACAGGAGATTGTGAGAAGCTGTTCCTGCTCAAAGGAACAAGAACAAGAAGGCATAGATTTAAAGTGATATGCAAAAGAAGCAAGGATGATGTGAGACAACTATCACTTCGCAAAGAGTTAGGGTCTGATGTGCCTTGCACAGGAATGTGGTGGAAGCAGGTTGAATTGAAGCAGGACATGAGAGGCTTTCTATAAAGCCAGGTCTCTAAGATATAGAAAATGGGCTGGCTTTAAACTGATATATGCAGCACTTGGTACTAGACATCTTTTCAACCCGCTGCTAAAAAAAACAATAGCAGTCAGACAGGAAATAGTTTGGGTCGATGATGTCAAAGAGCATTGCTGTGGCCCTCAACATTCTATAAAGAGGACCTAGAAATCATCCAACACATACAATACATCAACTGTATATTCAAACGAGGTGCTGGGTTCCAAGACTAGATGTTTTCTGGAAATACTATTATATGATAACTTGCGTTTAATTTTTCTTTTACTTCCAAAGATGGAATTCAAATGGAAAAGCAAATACTTTTAGGTTGAATATTTTCATCTGCACAAATCAGAAAACCCTTGTAATTCAGTCAACTGAATAACCAAAGAGGTTTTTTTAGGCATGCAATAAACACAAAATTCTGGCACACCAGCAAGTTATGCTTTATTATTATTTCTAAATTTGAGTTACAAGGGAGAAAATTAATCTTTTTATTGCTTCTCACAAAACAGAAATTAGATGAGGAGGATTTCTTCAACCCAGGGGTCGTGAAATTGTAGAACTCATTGCTACAGAAAGCTGTGGAGGTCAAGTCGTTGAGAGTATTCAAGTCAAAGACAGGTAGATTCTCGATTAGTAAGGAGTTGAACGGTTGTGGCAAGAAGGCAGAAAATGGAGGTTGAGAAATACATCACCCACTATCAAACAGTGGAGCAGATTAGATGGGCCAAATGGCCTAATTCTATTCCCATATTTTATGGTTTTAGGAATACTTTGGATTTAATAATCTATTCAAAGCTTTGAACAGTTGCATGCGATCAGATCTATTATCAGACAACAAATTCATAGGTTATATTCATGCTATATAGGCTTTTATGTACATAACAATTCCTTTCAACCAGAACAGCAATTTAAAGACTATTGAATATCGTCTCAGACTCTACTTTTTATTACATTTGATTCGAGGATCCGTACTGTTAATTTTGAGGGTAGAATTCCAATTGCATGTGCTCTTGAATACTGTCTGATTGAGAAAACAATGTTATGTTTTATATGACAAGACTTAGTTTTCTTTGGACAGTAGTGCGCACTTGGAATTGTTAGGTAATCAAATAGATTGAAAATACATTCTCCACCTATATAATAGGCTTCCTATGATCAAGCTTTGTAACCCCTGTGCTGTACCATGCTTGCCTTTTGCAGCTCAGGTCAGATTATTGTCTAATTCACTGGAAGGCATTCTTCTTGCATAAAGCTCAAACAGTTCTTGGAGGATTATTTCACATGTGGTCTTCATAATAAGATGCCTGTTACTACAAAGCTATACAAGATTTTACTGGCTCACTCAGAGAAGTCATGATTAATGGCAGATGTGCATCACTGCTTTTATTGTATCAGCACAGTGACCTAAGCTTTGTGAAGGTGCAAAATGAAATATGGGCCCTAAGAAGTCAAAGCACTGTAGGGAGGTAATGTATTTTTCTACCTCATGAATGGACCTCAAGTCACCATCAACCAAAAATCTTGGCAAATTTTCTAACTCTACAGCACAAAAAAACTCTTCAACCATTAACACCAAAGTGCAAATCTTTCTTGCCCCAAAAGCTCCCATGTGCACACCATTTTTAAAACATTTCTGCTGCTGGTCAAGTTTATCTGTACATTAATGGAGAAATTAAACTAGGTCTAGAGAGTTAACATTGTTTACTTTTTTGATAGCACATAAGGCACAGTGGATCTCTCCTACAGCAACCCTCTGGTAAATCTCTTGCATTTCCCGCACGTTAGCTCTCAAAACCCCACACTCCCAACAAAAATAAACACAGATTCTGCCTTGTCCTCAGTTATCACCTAACCAAGTTCCACGTCCAGCATATCAGTCTCTGCCACTTCTGCTCCTACAATCCAACCCCATGACCAAAGAGATATTTCCCTCCCCACTCCTATTAGCCTTTTGTAGGGACCGCTCTCTCCGCGACTGCTTCGTGAGCTCCACACTCCCCACTAACCCTATCACCCCCAGCACCTTTCCCTGCAACCCTAGGAAGTGCTACGCCTGCCTCTATACTTCGCCCATCACCTTTATTCAAGGCCCAAAGCAAACCTTTCATATCAGACAGGGGTTCACCTGCACATCCGTAAACTTAGTCTACTGTATTCGCTGCTCCCAATTTGGCCTCTTGTACATCAGTGAGACCAAGCGTAGAGTTGGAGATCATTTTGTACAGCATGTGCACTCAAATGCAACAAACGACAACAATTTCCGGTCTTCAACCATTTTAACTCCCCCTCTCACTCCTTGGGTGACACATCCATCCTGGGCCTCCTCCACTGCCACAATGACACCACCCGCAAACTGCAGGAGCAACACCTCATTTTCCGCCTCAGGAACCTATAGCCTGATAGCCTAAACATGGGATTCACCCGTTTTAAAATCCACACTCCCCCCACTCCGGCTTCATCCCATGTCCAACCGTCCCTCTCATCCCAGCCTCCTTGGCCTGACACGACCTGTCCATCGTCTCTCCCACCAATCCGCTCTACCCATCACACTGGCCAATGCCTACCACTCTCTATGTGCGTTCACCTATCACCATCCTACCTACCTTCCCCAGCTTCACTCCTCCTCCATTTAACTCCCTCCCCTCTTCCCATTTCTGAGGAAGAGTCCCAACCCAAAATTATCAACTTTCCCACTCCTCTGATGCTGCCTGGCCTGCTGTGTTCCTCCAGCTCCACACTATGTTGTCTCTGACCCTGTATTTGCAGTTCTTGCTATCTCAAAGCAAAAATACATTTTTTCCCCCCCACAGACTTTAACATATTTAGCAAAACATTCAAGATATCTCTGGATATTTTTCACACAAGTACTCCTTCCAAATATCTCTGAATATTTGAGAATGCAAGGATTTCATGGTAAGAATTTCTAATACTGTTCAGTTCATCACAGGCAAATTCATAATCCACAAATGCCAGAGTGGAAGGAAGGTTCAATTTTGACTTTTTTAGAAAATTGCAAACCAGGTCCAGGCCAGATTTTTAATGTACTTTCGACAAGTGAGGATCTCTGCAGGGGAGATAATTTTGGAAAACTCTTGTGGTCACGCCATAATTGCAGGTGCAATGTATAAAAGTGCAACTAAAACTACTTTACATCAAGGCATTCAGTGCCATTATACAAAAGTAAATTTGTCATTATCTCATGGCTTATCATGGCAAAAGATGTTAATATTAATAATATTGAAAGGTTTATCGTATACACATAATGCTGTCACTGAACTTGGAAATGCAAACATGAAGTAGCAAATGAGGACGTGGCAATATGTTTGACGAATACCATCAACAACCTTGAATCATCAATAAACACAGAATGAGGCTGACTGGATTTTCTCCGCTCCCTAACATGGTATGAGCAATGGTGAAGAAAAGTGGGAATATAACCCCTTTTGATGCTCAGAATTGAACATAATTCTGAGTTGAAATTAACACCTTACAAAAGTTTAGCAGTGCTTCCTTGCTGTTCCACTCTACATGTTGATCAATAAGAGTCCTGGATAACAAAAGGTAAATCACTTCTATTGCGAAGTTGGGTAGAGTACTTGTGGATCGGGAGGTAGGAAGTTAGAGCATTGTCTCCAAAGGCTATACAGTTAGCAGGTCAAGCAGCAGTTTTTGCCAAGACGACAACTTTTGAATTCAGCCAATCAATTTGAACCAGGCGCTTGGATACCAAAAACAAATTAAATTTAAATCTGATGGTTTTGACAACATAGGATCAATCCTATTGTACGAAATTGATAATATAAGGGTATAAAAGAAGGGGGAAGTTGGACAAAACCCCAGAGCTAACTGCCATCCACAAGAGCTAACTGCCCTCAGCTCTCAAGAGAGAGCCGTTGGCTCTCTCAGCCTCCTCTATGTCTTAGAGAAAGCAAAGAAATAACAATGGTACCCACAGCACAACTAGTTGACATGCCTGACAGAAGAATTGACGGAGAAGGCACAGAACATTCTGGAAGACATGTAACTTGGCTGTAATTTTGAGAGAGTAAATTTTGTGTGTATAAGTGGGATTTGTATTTATTGGAACTGCATATCATTACAATCTTGCTTTATTTATCAATAGTTAGTAGTTAGAAGAAAATTTATTCGGTTCGTTAATAGCCTCGTGAATTTGTTCACTGTTAGGGTTAGATAAATTAATTGTTACTTGTTGATTGTAAAGTGAGTTTCAGGGATTTGTTTTCTTTATCCACTAGAAGTTGCTGAAAGGCAGGTTCCAACACTTTCCACCCTCCTTTTACAGATTGTAGGGCGACGTGCTCCTCTTTGGGTGTTTCATTTTTAGTTCTCAGGGAGGGTTCATCCTCCACTTCACAACAGATTGGGGGGCTCGTCATCTGGGACTTGGATGGATCTGAATGGATTTGGACAGAATTGAGGTACGACAGGTCCCAGCAGATTTAAACAGACCTTTGGACTAGTGCCCTGCATCTTTAATTAAACCTTAAGCGAGAATTGGAAAATCTGTTTGATTTTGGTTGCTTGTTGTTGGTTAAATCAATGGTGGAGAAATGGCTCTTAATGCTAAAGACATGCTAGGGGTCAAGAATGCTTTGCAAATTTGCCAAGAAAGTTAAAAAAAAATAGAAAAAGGTGATACTTTTAGAATCAGCAAAATGGCTGAAATTAGGTTGAACTAAGGTTTAAATAAAAAGTTTAAATTATAACGGAGTTGGTCAGGCATTTCGGTATATCAGAGAAATGGTTACGTCCAGTGAAGATAGATTAAAAAAAATTGTAAATGAGGCATTTGAAGATAGAATGTGAAATTAAACGGCCGGAGTTAGAGGACGCAGAAAGGGAAAGTAGATTCCCAACTGAAATATGGACGTACATGGAATAGTGTTAGGTTAGATGGGCTGAAGATCGGTATGACAGGTCGGCAAGACATCGAGGGCCAAAGGGCCTGTACTGTGCTGTAATGTTCTGTGTTCTATGTTCTATAACCAAAATAATGAAAAAAGATCAAAATCAAAAGGTATCAAGAAGCATTTTGAGATTTTTCATTTGAGCCTTAAAAGGCAACTTCAAAATCTCGTTATTGAACAGCATCTACCTTATTGCCATGTATTTGCATCTTGTTAATAGTTAATGTAAATATTATGTCTTCCCTTTTTGATTGGGGGCTGAAATGGCAAAAATACTAATTTAAATATCACAGATTACCAAGTGATTGCTGGCTTTTTTGAAAATAAGTAATCTGACACCTGTTGTAAGTATTATTTACACAATTGCTGGTTCTAACAGGAAAAGATGGTTTGCAGGTGAGCGGGAGCCAACGGCTGTGTCCAAATGCAGATTTAGATAGCAACAAATAGCTGACTGGTCTGTGAACTAGAGATTAGCTATCCATGACAAAGGCCTTCTATGTACCTGCAACTGTGTGTTTAGATCCCAGGTAGCTGAACAGTTTGAAGCTGTAAACGAGATAGTGAGAAGCCATTAGATCTCAAGGCCATGAACTGTTTCCTGCAGTAACACCTACTTTACTCCTGAAGAACACCAGTTTACATTTCCTTAAGCAGTTGTAAGTCAGTTACCTTCATAAGTACAAATCAGTTACCTTGTGGCTCCTGCAAAGAAATTAAAGCATCCAGAGAATGTCAAAAAGCAGTGCTCACATCAGCACAAGAATCATCTCAGCAAATCCCGTAAATACGTTCCACTGATCAGCCTTCCTAATCTTCTCGTCCACCCATAAACCCACTTTTGCCCTGTCCATGTCTGTCTTTGTGTATGCGTGAAGGGGAGTTTACAAGGTTGGGCGGGGGGGCGGGGGGGTGGAGTTTTAATACGAGTCACATGCCAATGATTCAGAACTGTTACCTATAGCTATACTCTTTACTTATAAATAAATAATAATTCTTGTTAAGTACAGAAACCTGGCCTGTACTTTTGTCAGCCAGGGTCTAAAAGATAAATTGAGAAATTCTGCATAGTAGGAACAGTGTGGATTGATTTCTAGTGCATGCTACCCTAATGGAGTACCACACTAAAAACTTGCTTTACTTATGTCATTTTCAATTCTGCTCTTCTTTCCCACAAAACTAGATGACACTAATTCCTGACACATAAATCAGATCAGGTATCTGACAGTTGCAGCTCACCACTTGCTTGACCTGGCCATTATCCTACTGTGCGTTCAGTGATTATTCCCTGCGTGCTCTGTGACCAGATCCTCCTTGAACCTTTGTTTCTGTAAGCTGGCAGGGAAAACAACTAGTCTCACTATGTCATCATCACGAGACCACAATTTGCATACTTTGGCCAGGTCACTTTACAAACTAAGACACATATAAATCTAATATTTAGCCTGTTTTCTTAATGGCCACTTACATTGTGCTTAATTGGAGCCTGCCAACCCTATGTCCACCTCATATTGTATTCTTAGCACACACACATTAACTTCATGACTGACTCGAGATTGCCACCCTCTGTGTATGTCACATTACATCTTAGCAAACAAAATCTTTTGTACTGAGTTATAGACAGCTCTATGTTTTACATTGTTTTTTGGTGTAGTAACACCATAATGGGATTGAGGGGTGGGTCACAGGGGTGAAATCATCTCAAGTCTGAGGCAGGGTCTGTAATTTATTCACATGGACAAGGTGGAACCTTGCCATCTCAGATCAAAAGTCAGCTGCACAATAACAGCACAAAACAGCTGATAGAGTGTGGAAAATGGTAGAGCAAGTTGCTGCCTCTCTCTTGGAAGAGGAAAACTCTTGGAATTGAAAACGTTGCTAGGGTAATTGCAGTAATCACACCTCTGACAACTCAGTAATGCCACCCATCTGGGTTCAATATTCACGTCATCAGCTAAACATTCATTGCCCGGAATGTACATTCCAAATCTTGGCCTGAAGCAATCTCAGAATTATGATGCAGAAGGAAGCCATTTAGTATTTCAGTTTAGTGCCAATCTTCTGCCATTCCCCTGTAACTCTGCGTATTAATAATAGTCATCTACTATTCTCCTGAATACCTAAATGTTTCTACCACATTTCCAGGTAGAGCATTCTGTACCTTAACCAATCACTGTAAAAACTTTCATCTCACCTCATTTATTTATTTTGCAACAGACTTACACCAGACCCTCCAGCTGTAGGTATAGAACAGAAGATATAGCAGAAGAACAGGCACCTGATATATTTACAAGTGAAAACCATTTCTCCTAACCAATGCGTCCATATTCCATGATTTTGAGAACTATTAAATCTCCCCTTAGGAACGTAATACACTGTATGCTTTATTAGCAGATTTCTCTACTGTCCTTCCACATTTATTCACTATTGCACAAATGCACATAGGTCTCTCTGCTCTGGCACATGCTTTAGAATAGTGTATTTTATTTGTACTGTCTCTCCATGCTCTTCAAACAAAAGTTACAATTGTACACAACAAGTTTCATCTGCTACCTATCCATCCACTCAACAGCTTATCAAATGTCCTCTTGGAATTCTACATGGTCCTCTTCACAGTTTACAATTCTTCCAAGTTTTGTATTACCTGCAAAACTTTGAAATTGTCACCACATACGAAGATCTAAATCTTTCATAAAATTGGGAAAAGTAAGGGTCCTCATACTAAAACCATGTGAACTCCACTACAAAGGGGTAGCAAGAACAGCAGATGCTGGAGTCAGAGACAATACAGTGTAGAGCTGGAGGAATGCAACAGGTCAGGCAGCAGAGGAGCAGAAAAGTTGACTTTTCGGTCGGGACCCTTCTGAAGAAGTCAATTTCCTGCTCCTCTGATGCTGCCTGGCCTGCTGTGTTCTTTCAGCTCCACATTGTGCTATTTCAAACTCCACTACAAACATTTCTCCAGCCCAAAAATATCATCTACCATTAATTTCAGTTTCTTATCCACCAGCCAACTTTTTAGCCAAATTATTACTACCACTTCTATTTCATGAACTATAACTTTCCTCATACGTCTGTTGAGTAGAACCATATGGACTTCCAAAGTTGTCCATAAATGCCTTTTAGAAGTCTAGGAACTCTGGGGCATCACACTGTATATACTAATTCCCTCCTTAGGTCAGAAAAGCAAGTGTAATCTGACAAAAATACTTCAAAGCAAAATCTGCCGCTCCTGTTTCCCAAATATATTCCATTGCTAGCACTGGAAGACAACGCTTCGCAGCGGCCACTTCCACAAACTGAAATCTAAATATGCAAAGGCAAGATTTACAAGGACGTGTTTTCGTTTTCGGGGCAGTTACGGTAAGGTGTTTAATGATGGCTCACTAGTAGAATTCTGCATCCAAACTAGCACTAAAACTTTAGTTCTAGCTGAATGAAGTGCAATGGAACAAGGTTAGAAACCTTAGTGCTCCTTATGACAATGGTGTCCTTGGGATGCTTTCATCCCACATAGCATAACATTAAGCTTCAATGCGATGTGGGAGCTGAACATTTTTTTCAAAAACATATGCTATCTGACCAACATTTGTTTGTTACGTATATCACAGAAGATCAGCTATGGCGAGAGGCCTGAACTCTCATTTCAAGGATCCCGGATGCCTGATAACACCTGTAATAACAGAGTCAGGGGCTTGAGAGAAAGAAGCAATGCTTGGCCTTTACAAGTTCTTTCACCTGTGGGTTGACAAAAGACGCTGCTCATTTCTCATGAGTGCAAGCTAACCAGTTCTAACAGCAAAATAAATACTACAGTAGACAATTTTAAGAGTGGAAGTGAAGCTATATTTACAGAAATGCACAGTTATTTACAAATGTGTCATGCGTGCCACCTATGAACCCTCAATCGTTTTCTTCTTCCTCTCCCTCTCATTACATCGAAGTGCAATTTTGACTCCAGAACTGGGATGGAGGAAGCTCAATCTGTACTTCGTCTTACTGGCCTGAAAGCACTAGCTGACCTTTCCTAGGGCATTTAGGCCTAAAGAGTACTGGCCTACTGAAAATGTCCTGAAGTACAGGCTCATACTCTTCAGTTTGAACAACTATAAAGTTTTCCGTCACCATCAAAAGGTTGGGTGGGAGGTGTTGGAGATGAAGGAGCCAAGCATTTCTAAAATATCCCAACAAGTTTTGGGGCTTCTGTGTCTGGTCACTCCTTACTATGGGTGCCTTCTGGTTCCATACTGTAACCTAGAAAAAAAAGAGGCAACTGCATTGACGTCAAGATCCCTTTCTCACTTTCATTACGCCATTGCAACTCAGAAATGATGCATTTAAAAGCTGGAGATATAGTCCATGAATCTTATTGACATGTCTGCACAGTGGAAGTATGTGGCGTCCCTGTGAGTGTAAGGGAGCAGAAAGAAAATCATGGCTCTTAACCTTAACACAGCACAGGCGTTGTTGACCTTCCTCCCGTATTGCTGAGCATTTCTTTTAATCCAGGACACAACACTGACCCAGACCACTATCAGCGACCTGGCTGGCTGGGGCTGGTGACATGGTTTCTTTCAATGATCATTCCCAGTCCCTGTCTGCAAAGGGTTAAACAGACTTTCTTTCCAGGCCATGTGCTCAGCAATAACAATGGATCGCCATCCTTATTACAAAGTACCAGGTGTCCAGCTGGATTTTATGTATGGCACCAGCAATATGAACACCACATGATCCCAGCAGTGGATAGTGCTTGCACATCACCAGCAGTGTGATTCCCTTAAGATGGGCAACAAAAAGCTCAGCCATATAATTAAGGAATTGAAGAGCACAAGAGGAAAATCCTTCAGAGCCATGGTGGACCAGACACCTTGAATCTCACTCAACAAAACATAACTGGAAATGGGGAAATTCTACCTTGTGTAGTTAAGGCATACAGTAGCTAACACTGTGCTTATCCAGATTCAGAGGAAACTGTCTTTCTAGGGAAATATTTGAAAATGTGCACAAGTTTTTCAAAAGGGTAAATGGTGAACAAAACAATCTTAATTGGGCCTTTAAATATAATAGAATTTTACAGTACAGAGGAGGCCATTTGGCCAATCATGTTTCACCAATTCTGGAAAGAAATAGAGGTAGTCCTATTCTCCATAGCTCCCTAATTTAATCACTTTCAAATATTTATCCACCTATTGTTTGAAACATTCTGTGGTATCCACCCTCTGTCACTCCCTATGGGCAACATATTCCAAATTCTAACAACTTTAGCACAGCCTGCCATCCTTCTCTCATGGTTCCTCTTAGTTTTCATTATTCCAGCTTTTGCATCGCTCCTGCATTTAGGATACTCTACCAGATTACTATCACTATTAACATTCTGATATGCATCACATGCCTCCTTTTTCTTCCTTATTTTCTCACTGCTATCCCTAGTCATTCTGGCTTTAGATAACCAGTATTTATTTTTCAATGGATATGTCCCACAAATATCTTAACGTGGCATTATAAAATCATAACGGTGAAAACATTTAGCTCTCCCCTCCAAGTCTCTATAAAAGCTGACATTTGGTGCAGGAGGATTGATCTTCTCAAGCTCAGTCATCAATGAGGTACTTTTTGATAGGATGGAGTTAATTGGCAGCAATATTTATGCCATTACTTCTTAAACAGTAGAAAAAATTTATAGGGTGCTCACTAGTTCTATTCAACTTAGCCTGCACTTCCTGGGTGAGGCAGCTGAAACTCACCTGGTGACAATGTGACAAAATAGCAGGATTGACAGAGCTGTGAAACTGACAGCCTGGAATGCCATTAAATACTGAAAGGATCAATTGCTTCTTGCCAAAGTGGAAAGCTTTTCCTTGAAGGGCAAGTTCCAAATGTGAATTTTCACTGCTTTAAGGGTTGTCTGAAAAGAATCGATGCACTGGGCTTCGGGGAAAAGGCAAGAGAAAGTGGTACAAAGTAAATTTGTGACAAAATCTGGGACAAAACAATATCTGTGGAGAGCAGCCACAAACATGAAGGACTGAATCACAACTCCATCAGAGGGTGAGTGGAAACATGTAAAGTGGGTTACCAAAAGCACATTATTATTCATTAAGGATAGGCCAGGCAGCATCAGAGGTGCAGGAAAGCCAACGTTTCGGGTCTGGACCCTTCTTGAGAAAACTTTGGCTTTCCTGCTCCTCTGATGCTGCCTGGTCTGCTGTGTTCATCCAGGTCTACACCTTGTTATTTCAGATTCTCCAGTATCAGCAATTCCTACTAGTTCATTATTCATTACATCTGCTATTAGATGCAAAAGCCTTAGACTTACAGTGTTAACTTTGATATTCAGCATGCTTGATGTCGGCAGCAAGGAAACAACAGGGACAGGACCTTGTGCATTTGGGCCATTTGTCCACTCACAGTAATGCAAATTAGGCTGTTTGACTACAATGCTGCTGGATTTCTGATCAGTGTTCTCTTCACAACGTATTCATTTAGAATTGATTGGAGGGACAAAAGTAAAATATGAAAACTAGAATATCTACCAGCACTCCTGCCCCATTCCACCTTGCACCTGAGATAGAAAATTGACTACATTGATTGCTGGCATTCAACATTGTTTGTGAAATACTGAGTGTCAGGCAATGTAGTTAAACCCATTAAAGCATATAAATGAACTTAGCTCCGAGTACCTGTTCAGCGGTGCTATATGCAGGGCACACGAACGGTTACATGGAGATAAATATATAATTCCCAGTAATAAGCAAATGTTTGAAACTGCTAACATAAACAAAATTTGTATACCTAGTTTGGTCTAGAATGGATTCAGATGTTGATACAAATGTAAATCAGGCAGTAACTTTCAAGAAACCCCACAAGTGCAACTGAATGGGGAAATGCACAAGCTGCTGTCCAAGATGCCCTCTACCTCCAAATTCTATCTCCTACTTCTGACTCTCGATTACATTAAGGCTCTGGAGAGATTCTAGAGATTTACCAGATTTAGAGCCTCCGTTTTTGTAGAAAAAGCAAAGAAACTGAGATAATTATCCTTAAAGAGAACATTCATCAAGCAGAAAATAATAAAAATATTCAAAGTCATGATGGAATTTAGATAGATTAAATAAGCAGAAATATTTTCCACTGGTAGGAAGTCAGTAGCCAGAGGTTACATTTCAGGTAATTGACAGAAAAACCAGAGGGGAGTTGAGGCTCTTTTTTGAAATGTAGCAGGTGTCATGATCGAAATACATTGCTTTTTTGGCGGGAAGGTTGGGAGATGTACTTGGTGGGAACAGATTCAATGGTAACTTTAAATTGAACTGGATATATACGTAAAAGGACTTTTCTTTTCCTCCCAAAGTTATGAATGAAGAGAGGGAGTGTGCTATTAACTGGCTACTTCTCTTAAAACATGGGCCGAGTAGCATCCTGCTATGCTGGCGATGCTAAAGATTGTCACATCACTCTGAATTTCACTGTTCCAAACCTCTCCTGGTTCAGAGGATGAATGGATTTTAGGCTGTAATATTTTGAAACCAACAAGCTATAACAGAGCGAGTTTGGGTTTTACTTCTGAATTCTTTTGTGGGCAAGTTCCTCGTCTATATTGGGCTTTGCTTACGCTTCACATCTAAGGCAACAAACTGGGGACATGAATTGTAAATGGGAATCCATTTATAACATTTTTACCTGTACTTGCTTTACTCAGGATTAGGCTAAGTCACGCACTCTTGGCAGACCACAGAGCTGTTCTCTCATTGTTGACATCTGGTGATTGTTTAATCTGAGGGACAAGGGGAAAGGGTCATAAGGAGAATCCTTCAATATAACCTCAGCTGGTGAAGGAATTGAACCAATACTGTCAGCTTCACTCTACATCACGAACTAGCCATCCAGCCAACTAAGCTAAACAGACCCACCCTTCTGAGTTAAACCAACCTGCTGCTGCATTCACTATCTCATGTAACTTACTGTAATTAATTTGCTGTAATCCACCCACATTGCCAAATTGCTAAAAGTGATTATTAAGAACTCCTTAAGCTGTTTAACATTGGATGTCAATTTGAATTTCTGCAGGACGCAAGCTTTAGCAACAACCGTCCTTTTCAATATAATAGCATTTACTGCAATGGATATTAAAGTATCAACTCCAAAACACTATTTTGTTATACCGTGCATAATGAAACGGGAGAGATTTTTCATCAAAGTTAATACAATACTTAAGTCCTCATCATTAGTGCATTAAAAATTCTGACTTTCAAATGCTATTTTAGAGATTTCAAATATTTAACAGTGTGTAAACAAAAGCATTACCGTAAACATTTTAACAAGTCCACTCCTCAGTACACCAATATTTGATAAAGAAGCTCTAAGTATGCAAATACCACAGGAGTCCTTAATTAATTTTTTGGAGTGGATGAAACAATTATTAATTTATGTTTCTCATCATTTGGAAAGATTCTAGAAAGTAAAGGGTCAAATGCCACATATAATTTCAGACACTAATGCTTTATTATGTATTTCACTTAAAACTTAATGAAGTGAAATCTCTCTCTCAGGATCATAAGCTTCCAATGTTAAATGACAGTTTAAGCCAGTCATGCCAGTCTCCAATGGGTTAGAACATGAATGCAAAACTGACTTAAATTTGCCACTAATGGCATTCTCTTTCTTAGGATTATGGTCAAATATAAAGATGTTCCCCTGAAGTCAGGGTCAAATATTTTTTCTTGAGCAGTGCTAAAAAAACTTGGCCCTCTATCTTCAGCGTGCTCATATCTGAACTTCAAACGTTTGCTGCGGTCTGCAACTTCCTGGCACCAAAATCCATAAAATACAGTTAGCAAAGTTTGCGTTCCCTACTTCTGCAAAATGATATATTTCAATTGACCCACTTGCACATACCTATTCATCCCCTTTTCTGCATCTGCAAAGTTAAGGCTGCCTGTCTGCCACCTTGTAACAGATCAGACTAATACTTCTCACTAAGAACAATGATGACCAAAGGTCCTCTTCTACACTCCCCACAGAAGTCTTCTCTTCACTATTAACTGCTAAATAACAAACCAAGCTAAACCCTGACCTTGCAATATCAGTATCCTGTCTGACATAACCCAATGTTTGATCTCACATCCACCCCACTACAGAGGTTATCAATACTTCCACAATATTTCCACATCCTCCACCCCCAATTCATACACTATTGAAACCCTAATCATACTTTAGTACTTTGTGCATACTTTAGTAATACTCACCGTCAATTATTTAAATGCATTTCTTTCTCCCTTCCCATTATCCATATCTCACAACTTGTTCAAAACACTAATGTATCTATACCTCTCTCCTCAACTATCACTTCTGTCATACAGTCAGAGTCATACAGCATGGAAACTGACCCTCTGGTCCAACTAGTCACACTGACCATGTTCCCAAACCAAAGCAGTCCCACTTGCCTGCACTCAGCTAATACCCCGGCAAACCTTTCTTATACATATACTTATCTAAATGCCTTTTAAATGGTGTAACTTCCCTTGGTAGTTCATTCCATACACGAACCACACTGTTTACAAAAAAAAGTTGCCCCATATATCCTGTTTAAAAACTTCCTCCTTTCATCTCAAAAAATATATTCCCAGGTTTGAACTCCCCTGTCCTAGGGAAAAGAGCCTTGCTATTCACCTTATCTATGACCTTCATAAGTTTACAAATATCCATAAAAGGTTACCCCACTGAAAAAGTCCCAGTCTATCGAGCCTATTTTTTATAACTCAAATTCTGCATTCCCAGCAACATCCTGGTAAATATTTTCAGCACTCTTTCCAATTTAATAAGATTCTTCCTCCAATAGGGTGATCAGAACTGCACACAGTACTCCAGAGGAGGCATCTCCAATGTCCTGTACAACCTCAACATAATATCTCAACTGCTATACTCAAAAGGTCTGAGTAATGAAAAATTGCGTGGCAAACACATTCTTAACCACCCTGTCTACCTGCAATGCACATTTCAAAGAATTATACGCCTGAATCCCCAAGGTCTCACTCTTCTACAATATCATCCAGGGCCCTACCATTAATTATGTAAGTCCTGCCCTTGTCTATTTTACCAAAATGCAATACCTCATTTATACAAATTAATCTCCACCTGCCATTCCTCTCTCTTTGTAATCTTCGATAACCTTCTTCACTATCACATTAATTTTGGGGTCATCTGCAAACTTACTAACCACTTTTCCTACACTCTCATCTAAATCGCCTACATTAATGACAAAAGTGGACTCAGTGCCAATTCTTGTGTGACACCGCTGGTTACAGGCCTCCAGTCCAAAACACAATCGTCCATCACCACCCCCTGTCTCCTTACTGTCAATCTTGTGTCCAATTTGCAAGCTCACACTGAATCCTATGCGATCTAACATTATAAATTAGTCTATCCACAGAACCTTGTCAAAGGCTTTACTAAAGTCCGTGTAAACAACTTGCTGATCTGCACTGGTGGGTGCATTGAGAGCCACTCACAACTTTAAATTCTTATCCTTGGCTTCAAATAGTTTCATATTCTCCTCCCTATCTCTCCAATCACACAAGCTTCTCTTGAAATCGATTCCTATGCTCCAGTCTCTGGTGCATATCTTGGGCCAATCTGCCTAATATGACTTATTTATTATTTGTCATGCTTTTGTGAAGTATCTTGATGTTTCTCTATGCTGAAGAAGGAGTTAAATAAATGCAGGAGATTGTTTCAAAAAAAAAACGCTTAACATTTTTACCTAGTTTGAGTGGCCACAGATCAACTACACAAAACTGGTTTCAATTCAACAATAAATGACAATCTTGTACAGACTCAAGTTGACTGATGTAAGAAACATACAAAGTGTTATGTTGGTGCAGCAAGAAGTGCTGTACTGAGATTAAGTCTAACGAATCTGAAGAACAAGTGTTGTTGTTTAAGCGCTGAACAGGAAAGACTTGTCCTTTATAATCGTAATGCTATCTACCACAGAGTCATATGATCAGGGAGCAAAATTTGGAAAATTCCCCATTTGTGACTTAAAGCAACCCCGGTAGGGACACTGTCCTAGATTAATCAGACAAAATCTATTCCCGGGCATAATGGTGTGCTTCCCAACCAGAAGCTAAGCCAGTTCTCCCTTAAAGATACACAATGATTCAGCACTCATTGCAGAAGCCAGGGATTTCTCTTAGAAACTTTACACTGTTATTGTGTACTGCTTCTGTTTAAACCTATTCCATACAGTCAACAATATTTATAGCTTGGCTTGAAACATAGATAGAATAGCAGCATGCTGTCAAATTGTATCAGAATTGTCAATCTTAGTAAAGCACGCAATACGAAGCATGGGAGTTTCAGTTCACAGGAGGTGTCGGCCTGCTGCCATGCAGTTATAAGCATGAACAAACAAACAATGTTGGGAGGAAGCCCAAATTGTAACAATGCTTGGCAGTTAAAGTGGAATAACTATCACCTACAAACTAAAAACATGCTGTTCTAAACCTAAATTTATCGCACATCATTAATAATAAGATCTCACAATTTCAGGGACTCAAGTTAGGATTGTCTTGTCCAATTATGAACTAAAAGAATAACAATGTATAGCTGTTAGTTGAGCTAAACCAAATGCTGTAAAAAGAGAGGACTAGCAAAAAGTGGGCTATAAATTTCGGTGGAGATAGTAAGAGGTGAGTCAGAGATAACAGTGTGGAGCTGGAGGAACACAGCAGGCCAGGCAGAATCAGAGCAGCAGGGAAGTTTACATTTCGGGTCAGAACACTTCTTCCATAGTGGGCTGTAGTGCCAGAAGATGCTGAGACTATGTGCTGGAGACCCGCACAGAAAACCGTTTTTGGAGGATCTGGATGTTATCTATGTAGAGGTTGTCACGGTTGGGACCAACTTAGGATGGCCTGACTGTAGACTGAAGTCCATTGGGGATGATCCGGTTCCATAGGCAGGTACGGAGAAAGGAGTTGAGGCTGTAGTACCTGGTCTGCTTAAGTATGTGGTAAAGATTTTCAGGGCCAAAGAGATTACCAGAGGGTTACATTGTGAGAGAGATCCACTAAGGTCTTTCCAGAGGGAAGTCAACTTCTTCAAGGTTGGTATCATTGGAAGAGGCTTTGTAGTAGGGTTATAAATCACTCAGAAATAGGAAGAACTGCAGATGCTGGAGTCAGAGACAATATAGTGTGGAGCTGGAGGAACACAGCAGGCCAAGGGTCCCCACTCAAAACATCAACTTTCTTGCTCCTCTGATGCTGCCTGGTCAGCTGTGTTTGTCCCACTCCACACTGTTATCTATAAATTTAGGTGAACAATTTCTTTCTGGAAGAGTTGTTTGAAGGTATTAATGTCAGTAATGTCAGAATCTGTAAAGTGCACACTGTTAAGGTCTTTGCATTGATTTTATTTTCACAAAATAACAAAATAAGTAATGACATACAGCACGAAACAACAAACATAAAAAGGGTGATCGAGACACTAGTTTAAGCCAAGTTAGAACATTTCAGAAGCAGCAACAGTAAGGGTTCTGGAATGAGCGTTAGCTGTTAAGAACTGGGAAAGTGGTAAAATGATTTATGCTGTTGTAAGAGGTGGTCCAACGATAAAATTGTCAGACAACAAACAGTGTCCTAGCCAGAGCAGGAGTGTAAAGACTTGTCATCTGTTCTTCTACCGCACTGATGTCAGAAGACATTTGAGCTGCCACAAATATAACTCAAGAGGTACCAATCCACTGGGTGCAGAGTTCCACTTTGTTCCCTGACCTCATCTTGGGGCAAGTTGATGCTGTCAGGCAGCCTTGGCTGGTTCCACTCTGATTTTTCTTCAGAGCTTCTACCAGACCTGCTGAGATTTTCCAGGAATTTCTGTTTTTGTGACTGGTTCCATATCATACTAAGTCATTCAGAAATTGACAGCTTCTGAAATTTGTCTACTACTTTAAATATTCCACTTTTGAATATTCTCCTTCAATAATTTTTAGATTAGTTAAATTGGCCTCAATTGGGAGAAGAATGATGTCAGTATTTTGTGCCCCTATCCCCTCCCTCCCCCAGTCCCCTGCCTTCAGGGGACTGAAAAGTTAGCATCCCAGTGGTGTTGAGTGAATTAAGATTGGACATAAGTCAGAGTTCTGGACTATCTCAAGATTAATTAGAACGGGTGAGTTTAGAAATAACTGTATGAATGAGGGTTTCAGCAGCTGATAAGCTGATACAGGGCTTGTTATGAATATCTAATTTTACAAATATCATTTGTTTTTGGAGTACACCTTTTAAGTTGGAGATTGATTTTTTTTAAAAAATCAGATATATGAAAGCGCTTGGTCCAAGATTCTGTTAAATAGGCCTACGGTATTTATATATTAAATAATAGCCTAATGTCCATTATGTAAGGCCACAGTAGAAGGTATGAGAAAGTAAACAGTCGGTCATCTCTGAGCATTTTGATGGAGATACAATGCCTACATCTGTCTCCAATAAATCATTTATATACTTAGCTAAAACAAGAGGGAAAATTGGGAATAATTTGTTTAAATCATTGTCAATGAGATCCCAGATATGCCATGTTACTATGGCGATAGATGATGGGTCTATTTCTTCAGCATTGGAGATTTGGATTTTATTTGGGTGATTTCTCACAAGACTGAAGAGTTGACCTCCAGAAGTAAGAAGAGGGTGATGCTCCTTGACATCAAGTCAATATCTGACCAAAAGTGTCATGAAGGATCTCTAGTAAAGCTGGATTCAATGGGAATCAGGTTGATAAATCACTACTAGTTGAAAATATATCTAGCACAATGGTTGCAGTTGTTAGAAGTTAATTATTTCAATCTCCGAATGCCCCTACAGGAGTTCCTCAGGGTAGGGTACTAGACCCAAACATCTTCAGCAGCTTCTTCAATGACTTTCCTTCCACCATGACATCAAAATAGTGTACTTTGATTTGCAGAAAGCATTCGGTAAGGTGCTACATCAAAGACCACTGCACAAAATAACAGCTCACATTGTAAGGGACAACATATTAGCATGAATAGATTAGTTGGCTAACAGGAAACAGAAAGACCGAATAAATGCATCATTTTCAGGTTGGAAAGATCTAAGAGGAGGATACAGGGAGCAATACTGCAGCCATGGCCATTTTCAATCTACTAGATGAAGGCACCAAATATATGCAGCTAAATTTCCTGATGGTGTAAAGTAAAGTGGAGAAGTAAGCTGTTAAGAGATAATAAGGAATCTGCAAAGAAATACGCAAACGTTAACAGTGGTCCAAAAAAATGGCAACTGGAATACTAATATGGTAAAGACGTGAACCTGAAACCTTGGCAGGATGAATAAAAATGCATCACTGAATCCCTATACATTAACGTCCTGAGCACTACTACTGACCAGAAACTGACCTGTTCCAGCCATAACTGTGGCTACAACAGCAGGTTAGAGGTTGCAAATTCTGGGGGAGGTCATCTCTCGACTCTATAAGTCACCAGTGTGATGGATGGATGCATGCATCAACAACGACACACAAAAAGCTGAACATCAAGGGCCAAAGTTTCAAATTTTCAATGAGATACAAGATATGAGTGCCGCTGGCTAGGCCAGCATTTATAGCCCAGAGGGCAGCTAAAAGTTAACCACATTGCTGCGGGTCTGGACAAGGCTAGACTAGGCAAGGATGATAAATTTCTTCCCCTAAAGGACTTCAATGAAGCAGATATATATTTACAACAATTGAAGTGAATATATGGTTACCATTAGGCTAGATTTTTTATTCTACATTTTGTTTTATTGAATTCACATTTTATCAAGTGTCATGGTGGAACTTGAACCCATGTGCTCAGAGGCTTGATAATGAAAACACAAATATTGCTGAAGAAATTCAGCCGGTTTGGCAGCATCTGTGGAGAGGAAAACAAAGTAATATTTCGAGACTGATGAATCTAATTCAGAGCTCAGTGTTGAAGAAAATTCATTTCAAATTCAAGATGTTAACTTTGTTTCTCTGTCCACAGGTGCTACTTAACCTGCAGAATTTCTCCAACAATTTCAGTTTTTTTTTCAGATCTCTAGCATCTAAAGTACTTTGACTAATGTTCTGGAGATAAACGCAAGTTAATTGGATTATTAGTCTAGTGACATCACCACCACATAAGTGCTTCCCCACTTAACTGGCACTCATCCACTATATTCAGCATTTATTACGGCTAACACCAACACAGTGTGTACCATCTACAAGATGCAATGTTTGAACTCCCAAGGCTCCTTCAATAGCACCTTTCAAACCTGCAACGTCTTTCACCAAAAAAGGACAGGGCAGCATATACATGAGAGGCCCACCACCTGCAAATTTCCTTCCAAACCCCACACCATCGTGACTTTAAACAATGTTGCCATTCCTCCATTGTCATGGATCCAAATCCTGGAATTCCCTTCCTAACAGCACTGTGGATGTTTAATACGCCATATAGATTACACAGTTGACAAAGGTGGTTCACCACCTTCTCAGTCAATTAGAGGCAGCTAATACCCTCTTCTCCAGCTTCATCGCCATCATCCTTCATCTAGTCAAGAGCATACTTCCCAGTGGTGTGGACATTTTGCTGCCCACGTGTAGGCACTTTTCAGCCTTAATTGGTCAACATTCAAAAGCGAAGCAACACTGACACTCGTGGGACCTCTGTACGGTGATGACAATGCCATCTCTGTGCCCTCAGAAGAGAATCTTCAAGTGTTCTATAATGTTTTTGCAGGCGCATATCAAAAACAAAGAAATGGTCTCAGACTCAATCTCAAGTCCTTTACCAACATGTCCCAGGTTAAAATCTGGTCTATCTCTCCATAACATCAATAGAGAAATACTCCCAAACAAAAAAAATGCTTCGGCAACCTGAGAAGTCACCTCTTATCTAAGGCTGTTATCGATCCAATTCCAACTCTGCATCCAATCCATGGGTGCCACTTTCAGAATCCTAAGAATGAGAGTCATTGATAACCACAGCAGTTGTGCTGATACTGTGGTTTGCACTTAAGGCAGTTGTCCTTCTGGCTCTTCTGCAAGGCTCCGAAACTTGGGCTACAAATAGATGCCATTTTAAGGCCATGGAGAAGTACCAATGCTGCTTCAGACAGACTTTCCACATCGTCAGGGAGGACAGATGTACTAACATCAGCATCCTTGAAGCAGCCAATAAGGACCAGCATTGAGGGTATGATCATTTGCAATCAACCTCACTGGGCTGGCAATGTGTTGAGGATGTCTTAGTTCCAATTGCCAAAGCAAATCTTCTTCACTCAGCTCAAGGATGGCTTTCAAAAAGTTGATGGTGAAGGAAGTACTCCAAAAGATTCTCTCAAGACTTACCTCAAGAAATCCAACGTACATGTTAACGCCTGGGAGAAATTCAGAAGAAGCCGACATGAAGGAACGTCCTGTCTGAGGGACAATTCTTTGAGAATACCCATCAGTAAGAGGTCTGCAAAAGGAGCCTGAGGAAGGAAAGCCAGTGATGTCTAGTCCATGGACCAATTCCATCCTCTGGAAACACCTGCCAAGTGACACAAATTTCTTAATACGTAATGAATCCTAAATCACTCTTTGTTGCAGATTTCTGCAGTTTCTTCTCTATTTAAGAGATATTCCATACCTCTATTCTTCCTGCCAAAATGCTCATAATCTCAGTTTTCCATGTTATATTCCATCTGGCCAACACATAAGTGGGGAGATTGGGAACTGTCTGCTTAAGTAAGTTACTTCAAATTTAAAAATTGGAAGCAGAGCCCCTATATATTCTGTTTAATTCAACCTTAATATTAACAATAATGCCATTCTAATGGAGGATGAATTTAAGAAATCGAAGGTGAGCAGAGTTCTAGCTGTCACAAACAGTATAGAATAACAACAAACTATGGGAGGGGAGTGTGGGAAGTGATGATATGCTATAACCACCTAGCTTGAAATAGTAGAATGTGTTAAAATATATTTATTATGTAGGACAGAGTGTTGTAAGCAATAGGAGTGAGAAAAATAGCAGTGGATAGTGTTACAAGGAAGAGGAACTCAGCAGGGAACTGTTAGGGTGGAAACCAGCTCATTAAGATGAAACAGTCTACAATTTAAAGCAGATACAGTCTGTCTTGCATGGACAGCGGCAACATGCAAATACAACACAGCAAATTACAAATGTGGCTTACATAAAATAACTGAGACATAAATATGAAAGTTATGGTGCCTTTATCATTTCAAAGGTTATTTTAGCAAAGTAGATATGGCAGAGCTACACGTGACATCAAAGAAACAAAAAAAAATTCATTTCTGATGAAGAATCGCCAGACTCGAAATGTTAACTCTGTTTTCTTCCGAAAGATACAACTAGATCTGCTGAGTTTCACCAGCAATTTCTGTTTTGGTTTCAAAAAACAGAATGCTAACAGTAATTTCAACAGGCTGCAAATAAACTGGATTTTAGCTCCACAACAAAATATGAAACAACTTGCATACAGCTAAATAAAATGAAATAAAATACATTTAAGCCACAATTGGCTGAGCCAATGAAAGCAAACATTGCATGTTATCGTAGTCATATTGCATTGCATGCGAGGCCATAACAGTCTGAAATACCGCTTACATAAGGCAACCTTTTGAGACAGACTATTGGTTGGATAAGTTAGAATGTAGCATATCTTAGTTCAAAACATGAATGGTTCTTGGTCAGACCACTTCTGGCTTGCTGTACTTTGAGTAACGCTCTCAAAAGAAAATTTCACACTATTGCATCAGACACACATGCAAAAACAAAGTCTTTTATTGCCCTGCTGAAAATAATATTTCAAACAAAAGCTTCAAAATATCAATTAAAAAATATATAAAAGGTTTTACATGTTTTAAAATTACTTTGAAGCTTAGTTTTGACATGTATTTTCTCCTGAAAGTAAATGTTTAGTCTGGGATACTAGTGTCAGCAACATTCACAGTTAGCCCCATTAGGTATTTGTAATGAGAAGAAAATGAAAGTAGGCATTTTTACCACAAAGAATATCCCAGGCAATTTTAAACCCAGGCTAGTATTACTGATGCAATAACTTATTTTTGCATAGCACTTTTAACAAAATGAAATATCACATGGCCCCTTACAGGAGTATTACAAAACAAAGTATGACACCTAGCCAGAGGAGGAAAAGACATAACGTATATGAGAAAACATTTCATCATAAAAAGGAGTTTTTTGAGCTTCTTAAATCAAGATAGAAAAAATATAAGGAGAGCATTCCAGAGTTGAGTGTTGAAACAACTGAAGATACAACTAGGGGATGATGTGGAGGATAAAAAGAGAAGAGTGCAGATATGTTCGATGGTGGAGATGCTGGAAGGAGGGCTTGGCTGTGGAGGTGTCTGAAAAATGTTTCAGATCTTTGCTAATTATTTATCCATCTCGCCATTGTCTCTTTAATTTCAATTGTTGATTAGCAAACTCGTAATATTTAAAAATGTTAGGGGCAAATAGAGAATTCAGGCAGAACTATTTTCCAAGTGCAATGGCATTGAGAATAAGATATTACAAAGGGGAACAGTGCAAGTAAGTTGAAAAACTAACTCCAAATTACTTTTGGAGAACATAAGGATTGAAGAGCTTGATCAAAAGTCAGGCTGAAAATATCTTGTGGAGCAAAAACCAAGCTTAATAAATTGATTATTGATTTAACTTGTTTGATCTGGGGAAGTAGCTGGAAATGTTACAAGAGAGGCACCTGATTTTCTAATTCTCATTACTCGAGTGAAATATCCTGGAAAAGTCCATCTGTACGGAAGATGGTTGAGAGCACTTGAGCTAATTTGTATATTATCTGCAGTGAAATAATTTACTAATCAGTTTGTGATCTGTGTAAAGAATTGCAGGGTACATGCAAACATCTGCTTGCTATATATCTCAATTACGTCAAATGAGGGATGAAGATGTGAGAAGGGCTGAGATTTCAGTGGCTTTTCAGAGTCAAAGACTATACATTCTATGTTGTATAAATACGCAACACTTTTTAGTAGCTATGAGAATCTTTGCAGTGCTCAACATCTCCGGATTTGATCGAGGAGCATAACATTGCAAATGCCAAAATAGGCCTTGTTGAAAGAAGAATCTATATGAAGTCTGCCTCCCTGATTAGCAGTGAATTATAAAATCAGTAAAGTTAGCACTTGTAAGGCTTTCTTAAAATAGTGAAATTAATGGGTCAAACTATGATGTCTTATTATAAAATTATGCAATATTTAATTAAAATTTCTATCTTTAAAAAACTGTGCAAATAATATTTCGAGTGGGGTGTGACATATGGGGTTTATAAACTAAAGTTAGCAAAAGGAGAAAATGCAGTGGTCAGAGTAAAGTTCTGAAACTCTTTGCATTTCGTTGTCTGAATTGACCACTGCATTATTGCAAATTCAGAAACAACTGCATGTTTAAAGTGCTTTTGAATTTTGTGTTCAGAACTTTACGCACATCTGGAAAACTGATTTGGTCACTGATACACAAAAATGTCATGCTGGTTAATACAGCAGTTTTAAAAACAATAGTATATAACAACCAGAGTAATCTTCATTTGTATATTCATCATTGGTGATACTGTATCCGAGGTAACTTACGTCAGGGTAGAGTTAGGAATTTATTTTTTATGAGTTTTTTATTCCAAATTGTAATCACGAGCTGCCTGCGTGATCAAGAAATGGATAAGTATCTGCTTAATTATGAAATGCAAAGTGGGAAATGTGGAATGAATATACTTTTGAAAGGATGCATCATTCTGTGTGTTGCTGAAACTTAGGGATCCAGTCTTTGAATTAGTCAAATTAGCTAATTTCTAGGGGCTGGGGTGGGGTTAGTCAGCGATATAATGTTCAGGAGTCAAATCTGTTTTTACTCTGTGCAATACTTCCTGCGTGACAACCTGAAGTCTTGACTCTCAACGTCCCAGTGAGCAAGGCAACTGCTCATCAAAAGTTGAGAGAGCCGGGTCCTCCAAAGAATGAAGGCCTACGGATGGTCATACATCCAAACTCCAACCATCCAGACATCGGAAGATTTGGAACAGTAAAAGCTATTTAAACAGTCAAACATGGTTTCCAGATCTCTCGGCTTTGAGGGCTATGGTATAATTCCTCATACGTGAGGAATAAGAGAATGATCAGGGAGAAGGTAGGGCCGATCAGGGATAGCGTAGGGAACTTGTGTGTGGAGTCTGAGCAGATAGGGAAGCACTAAAATGAGTTTTTTTGCTTCAGTTTTCACTAAGGAAAGGGGCCTTGTTGTCTTTGAGAGCTTTGAGGAGCAGGAAAACAGGCTTGAACAGATCAAGATTGAGGAAGTTGATGTGCTGGAAATTTTGGCAAACATTAAGATAGATAAGTCCCTAGGGCCAGACCAGATTTATCCTAGGTTGCTCCAGGAAACGAGAAAAGAGGTTGCTAAGCCGCTGGCGAAGATCTTTGCTTCCTTGCTCTCCACGGGAGTCGTACCGGAAGATTGGAGGGAAGCAAACGTTGTTCGTCTTTTTAAGAAAGGGAATAGGGAAATCCCTGGAAATTACAGACCAGTCAGGCTTAAGTCTGTGGTCAGCAAGGTTTTGGAAAGAATTCTGAGGGATAGGATTTGAGACTATTTGGAAAAGCATAGCATGATTAAAGGGAGTCAGCATGGCTTTGAGGGGGGCAGGTCATGCCTTACAAATCTTATTGAGTTCTTTGAGGAAGTCACAAGACAGGTTGACGAGGGTCGAGCAGTGGATGTGGTGTACATGGACTTCAGCAAGGCATTTGATAAGGTTCCCCACAGCAGGCTCATTCACAAAGTCAGGAGGTATGGGATACAGGGTAATTTGGCTGTCTGGATTCAGAATTGGTTGGCTCACAGGAGGCAGAGAGTGGTTGTAGATGGTGAGTATTCTGCCTGGAGGTCAGTGCTGAGTGGTGTCCCACAGGGCTCTGTTCTTGGGCCTCTGCTCTTTGTAGTTTTTATAAATGACTTGGATGAGGAGGTTGAAGGGTGGGTTAGTATGTTTGCTAATGACACAAAGGTTGGAGGTACTGTTGATAGTATAGAGGGCTACTGCAGGCTTCAGCGAGACATTGACAGAATGCAGAGCTGGGCTGAGAAATGGTAGATAGAGTTCAACCTGGATAAATGCGAAGTGATGCATTTAGGAAGGTCAAACTTAAATGCTGAATATAGGATTAAAGGCAGGATTCTCGGCAGTGTGGAGGTACAGCGGGATCTTGGTGTTCAAGTGTATAGCTCCCTCAAAGTTGCCACCCAGGTGGATAACGTTGTTAAGAAAGCATATGGTGTTTTGGCTTTCATTAACAGGGGGATCGAGTTTAAAGAGTGACGAGGTTATGCTGCAGCTCTACAAAACCCTGGTGAGACCACACTTGGAATATTGTGTCCAGTTCTGGTCGCCCTATTATAGGAAAGACGTGGAGGCTTTGGGGAGGGTGCAAAGGAAGTTTACCAGGATGCTGCCTGGACTGGAGAGCTTGTCTTACGAGGAGAGGTTGACTGAGCTCGGGCTTTTCTCTCTGGAGAGAGAAGGAGGAAGAGAGGTGACATGATTCAGGTGTACAAGGTAATAAGAGGCATGGATAGAGTCGATAGCGAGAGACTTTTCCCCAGGGCACAAGTGACTGCCACGAGGGGTCATAATTTTAAGGCGTTAGGAGGAAGGTATAAAGGAGACGTCAGAGGGAGGTTCTTCACCCAGAGAGTTGTCAGCACATGGAATGGCTTACCAGTGGTAGTCGTGGAAGTGGAGTCACTAATGACATTTAAGCGACTTCTGGACATGCACATGGGCAGCAGTAAATTGAGGGGAATGTACGTTAGGTTTTTATTTTTGGATTAGGATTATTCAACGGCACAACATCATGGGCTGAAGGGCCTGTACTATGCTTTCTTTTCTATGTTCTATAAAGGGGCTGTTGGAAAGATGGAAAATCCAGAAGTCTTCCTGCCGTAGCGGCTTTGAATTGCAATACGCAAAACTAACTCATAATGCACTCCTCCACCCAGAGTGTGTTTTCCTTTTGCAGTCTGCAGTAATAAAGTGCAGAACACTCATCCTTATTTAGAATGACTTCACTATTCACCTTGATATTTAAAGATCATGCATATTTTGTTTCTACAAGCTGTTTAAAAGGAACACGATGAATATATTCATGTCTTCTGCCTATTGATAATGTGATCTGCTACTTAATTTTAAGAAAATTGAAGCAGTTTTTTAGCCATATATGATCATAGACATAGGGCAGGTGCTGAAGACTATAATGATTGTTCAATTCCTCTGGATTAAAAGGTGTGTGCTTATGCTCACATCTCCTATCCACCAGCCATCCTTAACCATCCACAGTATAGCTCCTAAGCACAGCTAAAGGACTACTTCTTTTTAAATTCATTTTCAATTGCCTGATGAATTGAGAGTTTCCATGACAACATACTAGAAGAAAATATACTGCATGTGTGGGCATGAGAAATAATCTTTTTATTTTAATGCATATGGTTTTTTTAAGCCAATATTTACTATAATAGATTTTATCATCAATAGATTCATTGAGGATATCCTACACAGAGCAACTTATGGATGTGAAAAATGCATAGCACCATTTGCTTGCATATTCAGCCATTCATTCTTTGTATCATATTCTCGTTTGATTTAGTATTTCATTATGCCTCCTACATAACTATGCAAATGAGAGCTCGGTTTGACCCCAGTTACACAACTGCAGTCCAATGTCATAGTTCCCTTGCAATGCTGTATTCATTTTTAACATAAGGCAACAGCACAATCCTTTAGGTTGTGACTCAATGACGATGTCACTCAAAGATCCTGAAAAATTACCAACTTTAGTGAGAACAGTCATCAACATTACATAAAATGTACTCAACAGATCTGCTATTTAACATACATAAAATGCAAAAGGTTAAGTTTAAAATCCATCATCACAAGAGAAGATCTTCAGTACAGAAATAAAAAAAACTGTGTAAACAGCATCTTCAGCTTCCTAATTCTAAAAAGTGCATTGTCCAACTGATACAAGTACTTTTTCTGCCTTAAAAGGCACTATTTAGCTACTTCAATAAAAGGAGTATTCTTGTGAAATATTGTCTCCTGCTTTAATTCATGCATTGCTCTGTATTCTGTTTTTTGACCATTTTAATCCACCTCAGACACAAGTCAAACACATGACTGCTGAGTAAGCACCATCTCAACCGTACACGTTGATGATGACAACAAAGTGAAGCTCCTGCCATTCACAAAACCAAGGAACCAAATTGCATGAGAACCCACAGTGCTCTTGGCTTTCCAGACATTTATTTCAATAGCCAGAAATTTGGAGTTTCGCAAATTGGAAAAGCCGATCTCAGCACCCTCTTTGTCCAATGCACATTTCTATTGAACAAAATTAATTCAAAAACAATGTCTCTCAGTGTCAGGCCTAGAACAGCTAACTCGACAGTGCTTAAAATTGTGATAAAGATCCATCTTAAGCAGTAAATAAAATTCAAGACAAATGGATCACTAATTTGTAGAATACCTTCGACTTCTTCAACGGAACTTTATGAATTTAGCATATTTTCTTCTATTAGTGCCACAACCATTCATTAACAAATATCAACCAGATAAAGCACCACAGGTAGTATATCTTTGTTAACAAGAAAGTTACGAGGTCCAATTGCAAAAAGAACTTCAGTTTTCACAGATCAGATCAAACGGAATTGCTACAGTGAATTGCAATTTTTAGGGGAAGCCTTTGATTGTTCAACTGTGAGCAGAAAATTGAGAATCAAATCACCAGAAGTTAGACAATATACATCTGACATCAGCAGCACCATTGGTAATATTCATTTATAAAGAACATGATTTCTGTGTTCCAATCAGATGCAAATAAAGAACAGAATCCCTTCCTTTAAGCTGTGAGAAATACACTGTCCTGGGCCTGGAACTATAGCACTGACAGAGTAGGTATGGTGCTTGGAAAACACATTTTTAAAAGCACTGAGATTATGTCTATATGTTACAAATTGAACTATTTTAAGGCTTTTTTTGATTTAATTTGATTTGATTTGATTTATTACTGTCACACATACCCAGGTATGATTAAAAAGTGTGGTTATACATGCTTTGCAGGCAGATCATAGTATACAAGTTCATCAGGGTAACAGTGCAGAACACAAATGCTACAGTTGCTAAAAAGGTGCAGAGAGAGATCAACATAACATTTAAGAGGTCCATTCAAAAGTCTGATAAGAGCAGGGAAGAAGTTGTTCTTGAATCTATTCATTTGTGTATTCAAACTGTTATACTTTCTGCCTGATGAAAGAGGGTGGAAGACAGTATAAGTGGGTGGGAGGGGTTTTTGATTACGTTAGTTGGTTTATATTGGCCACATTTATTAACTCTAGCTTTCAGCATCTGCAGTCCTAACTGTTTCCAAGCCAAAGGATGGTGAGGCTGATTTGCATGATGGACTGGGATGTGTTCACAACTCTATGTGGTTTCTTTTAGTCTTGGGAACAGCAGGTGCCATATCATGCTGTGATGCATCCAGTTAGATGCTCGATAGAAAGCATCCTATAAAAATTTAAAAAGTGTCTTCTTGAACACGCTGAATTTCCTTAGCTCCCTACCTGGTAGTTTGAACAAAATATCACAAGCAAACATGTTCCCATTGCAGTTTCAAATCAACTATCCAAGCTCCATTGAAACTATTTTTCATTTCTCAGGTGAAGAAATACAAAGGTTGTAGGCTTCAGTTACAGGAGGACAAGAGCTTGAACTCAAATACACATTCCATTTTCCTAATGAACACGCACAGTTCAAGCGCAATGTGTAAAAAGGAAAATTAAGGTGCAACTGCCTGAAGATTCAAAGTAAAAGGGCATTAGCACTTGGGACTGGGTGGTGCAGGGAATGAATGACTCAACATTGACTCAAAGCCACCCAAGGAACAGGATGAAAGTCTTCTTATTAACTGACCACAAGTGAGATATATTTGAGCTATTGAACAAGGTTCTCATGAGCAATAGCCTACAGCATAAAGCTAATTCTCATTGGCAATTTTGCATTGGTTGCAGTGTAAGTGAATGGAATAGCTATGGAAATGTCAACCGGTGCAATGTGATCTTTGAAGAAAGATGAAGGCACATAGTTGAGGTAATTATTTTACACACAAAACATCGGCTTGTGAATTGCAACATACACCTTGTACTTTTAACTGGTGAAGCGAATAGCAGTAATACCTAAAATTCTACCTTATTTGCAAGTTCGGATTGTGACAAAAGCATGCTAAACTAATGATGATCGAAGAGAATGATGGGAAAGCCTTAAGAAGCTGAATGTTTCACTTCTGTTCTACTGTCTTAGAACATAACATTGCAGTGACAAAATATATACTGGTAGTCCCCAAGTTGCAAACGGGCCCCATTCACAAGTTGATTTGCAAAACAGTGCAGGACAATATAAAAGTAGCTATTCATCAAGTGTTCATATGTCAGATTTTTAAAATTGCACCCCTGCATTGCATCGCTTTCATAAACTCAAGCATTTGTAAGTTGACTGTTTATAAATTGGAGACCCCGAGCACTCCACCTTTACCGACAATGAAATCAGCCCTTCACTTTTACATATAATTGAGATGTTTTACTGATGAGCTATACCATAGGGAGCACAAAATAACTTGTAATAAGAAGTTTCGAAAATGGCTGGTCTTTCTCCACAAGAAAAAGGAAAAAGAGACAATGTTAGAAAAATAAAACCAAACCATTCAACAGCATTATTTTCAACGGAGTACATCTGGAATGAGAAAACACTCCATCCTTGTCCATTTATTTCTTTATTGTTTGGTCTTTTAATTCTTTTCATCCATTATTTCTCCACAAACAAACAAACAAAACAAACAAGTTGTTGCTCCTTGGGTCCTTTCTAAATCTTTCCCGTCTCACCTTACACCCTATGCCCTGCAGTTTTGGACTCCCCTACCCCAGGGAAAAGGCCTTGACTATTTACACTATCCATGCCCCTCATGACTTTAAAACCTTCTTTAAAAGTTACCCCTCAATCTAGGGAAAACAGCCTCACCCTATTCAGCATTTCCCTATAGCTCAAATCCTCCAATCCAGGCAATATCCTTGTAAATTTTCTCTGAACCCTTTCAGCTTTCACAACATAACAACAGAACTGGTCTAACCAATGTTTTGTACAGCTACAACATGACCTCCCAACTTCGGTATTCAATGCGCTAACCTACAAAGGCAAGTGTACCAAACACCTACTTCACTACCCTGTCTACCAGTCAAAAGTTGCAGATGGGAATGGGTGAAATCTCTGCAAGGAAGAAAGGAACTTAGATACTTTCTGTGTGGGGCCTTGATTACCATGATAAACCTGCGGCTCACTGCACCAAGTGTGACCTGTATTGCCTTCCGTATTCATGCAACTTGGAAATGAAAAATGGCTGTGGCCACACCTGAAGTGGCCAATTCTTTTTTTGAGTAAGTGTGCATGCTCTACTTGTGAGCAATAGGAGGTGCTTCAAGAATGATACAAGAGTGGGAGGGCAAGCTCAGTCTACATACAGCACTCACAGTCATACTATCTTTGAAGAGTAGGACCTGAGCAGCATTCATTCACTTAAAATCATACAATCATAAAAGTTATACAATACGGAAACAGACCCTTTGGTCCAACTTGTCCATGCTGACCAGGTTTTCCAAACTAAACTAGTCCCATTTCCCTGCATTTGACCCATATCCCTTTAAGCCCTTGCTTGAACATACCTCTCCAAATGGGTTTTAAATGTGGTAAATGCACTTGCAACCACCACTTCCTCCGGCAGTTCATTCCAAAGACGAACGACACTCTTCATGAAAAAGCTGCCCTTCAGATCACTTTTAAATCTTTCTCCACTCACTTTAAAAATATGCTCTCGAGTTGAGAACTCCCTACCCTAGGAAAAAGACTTTTGCCATTCACCTTATCTACGTCCATCATGATTTATAAACGACTATAAAAGTAATCCCCTTCACATGCCAGGGATAAAAGCCCAGTTTATCCAGCCTCTCCTTATAACTCAAACCCTCCAGACCCAGGAATATCCTTGGAAGTCTTTTCTGTGCCTTTTCCAATTCAAAGGGATCTTTCCTGTAGCAGGGCAATCAATACTGTATAAGTACTCCAAAAGTGGTCTCACCAACATCCTGTACTGCTGCAACATGATGTTGTGACTCCTATACACAATGCTCTGAACAATGAAGGCACATGTGTCAAATGTTTTCTTCACAATGCTGTCTACCTTTGATGCCACTTTGAAGGAACCTCAGACCCTAAGTCTGGCTCTGCGGCAACACTCCCCAGAGCCGTATCATTAACTGTGTAAGTCCTGCCCTGTGTACGTTCCCCCCACTACTGGATAAATGCTGTCCCCCATCACATCACACATCAGCTCTGAAAAGGAGTCATCTAGACTTGAAATGTTAGCTTGCTCTCTCTCCATGGATACTGCTTGAGTTGCTGTGATTTTCAGTAATTGTGTTTTCAAATGTTGCTGATTAAAACAACATTTAAGACAATGTTCTTAAGATTATTCAGCGTCATCACATCAGAAATACAGTTAAGTATCAATATCTAATAATCAGCCTCACCAATAAATCAGAAATCTATTTTTTTAATTCAACTGTTTCTGATTTAACTCAACACCAATAAACCTTAATTACACGCGTACAAATCATATCTGTTTATAGAGACATATTTTGCATTTTGTAACATACTTTCAATACCCAAAATTTAAGTAAGTACAAATATTTTCTAAGCAGTGAAGGTAACATCCAGTTCCAACTTTCCTGATTGAACAACAGTTTCCTTTAAAATAAAAGTCAGCAATCAAATCGATGAAAAGACTTTGCAGTACTGGACTGTGTTCAAATTTTGCACCAACATGAAAACCTAATCAAATAAATTAAGCTGGTAAAGTATAAACATTGCATGGCCTATAACACTAACATCATTGTTTGACAGATCTCCAAAACAATTCAAGCAGCAAATGTTTATGAATTCTCTCTGTTAACAAACTGAGCTTGTGCCTGTCGATAGTGATCTCTATTCCTGATGTTGATGTCATGTGCATTCCTTGTTACGAAACGCATGAGATCACAAAGACTACTTCATTTGAAACATCTGTAAAGAGCAACGAGGGGTTGCAATCCTCTCCACAACACTCCCTGTGGAGCTGGTCAAGTCCTAAATGACATTGTTGCTAGACTTGGTCTACAGCAGGTGGTGAGGGAACCAGCAAGCAGGAAATACATACTCAACTATTTGCAGCAAGGAAATGCGTCTGCCGATGACAAAATGGGAAGCAGTAACCTTTACAGAGTTCTTAAGCAAATGAAGTTGCCTCTTCATATTGAGAACAGTCTTCATCATGTTGTATGACATCATCACCCTGTCAAAAAAGATTGACTTCAAATAGATCCAGCAATTGAAATCTTAGCCATCAGCAGTAGCAGCAGAACTGTTCTCCAACACAATCTATAGCCTTGTGGCCTGCCATACCCTCCAATCTAATATTGCCAACAAGGGGATCAACCTTGGTTCACTAGAACACAGGAGGGCATGCCAGAAACTGCACCAAACATACCTAAAATTGAGCTGTTAACCTGGTGACACTGCAAATTCAAAACTACTTGTACGTCAAACAGCATAAACAGGCTAAGTATTTCTACAATCAATAGAACAGATAGAATAAGCTCTGTCGTCCCGCTGCATTTAGTCTCAAATGGTGGTGAACAATTAAATAGCTCACGGGAAGAGAAGACTTCATAAATATCCTCATTGTCTATGATAGGAGACCCCAGGACATCAGTGTAAAATGGAAGGCTGAATCATTTGCAACAACCTTTAGCCAGAAGAGCCGATTCTCCATCTCAGTCTCCTCTGCAGGTCGCCATCACAGATGTCAATCTCCAGCCAATTCAGTTCACTCCACGTGGCATAAAGAAATTTCTGGGATCACTGGATACTGCAATGACTCTGGGCCCTAATAAAATTCAAGCAGTATTACTCAAGATACATGCGCCAAAAACGTGTTTTGTCACTAGCAAAACTGTTCCAGTACAGCTACAATATTGATAAGATAGAAAATTGCACAGATATGTTATGTATACAAAAAGCAGCATAGTCTATTCTCAATCATTAGTAAAGCGATGAAAGGTGTCATCGTGGCTACCAAACAGCACCTACTCATCAGTTACCAGCTCAATGATGCTCAGTTTGGGAATAAAAAGAAATATATTTTTTCTTAAAAAGGTTCAAATACTTATTCATTAAAATGTCATTAAAATCTCAAATGGTCACAACATTAAAAGGAAATACTATCTAACAATTTAGTAAGCCAAAAACATTTATGACAAATCACAAAGTCCTCCATTATGAAATGGCAAAGCCGCAAGGATTAAAGTCTGGCAGAAATAATTTTCTGCATTGAATAACAGTAAAGAGAATGGAAGAATTGATACTTTTCACCATTTCAGCTACTTAGTCTTATCCTTCCTGCTCACACTCTGGCTTGTGGCCAGACCCTGGCCTGTTCTCTTCGCATCTCTTACTCAAGCTGTTTTCTTCTTTCCTCATTCCAAATGCTGCCAAATCCAAGGCACCCACTGTTCAACTGCCTGCTGCTTCTGTCCACTCCCCCATGACCGGCTCCTACCTCCACCTACCCCTTCTAGTTTCTTTCCCAGTTATCACAGGCCCAGATGCTGGTGTGTACAGATTAATACCAAATGACAACTCAGTATTTAGAAAATAAAGTTAAAATGTTTAATTTTCACTTTGTCAATAATAACATATCTGCTTTTAACAAACCAAAGTCTCAATGTAGCCCATTATTCCAAACGAATGTCAATGAACTTAAACAAGCTTGCCAAATTTCAATTATCGCAGCTCCTACGTGAATCAATCTTTAAATGCACTCTGAAGTATTTGCATTTATAATACATGGTAAATAATATTGCTGTCATTTTGGTTCACTTTGTTCATTTATCATTGGACTAATCTGGCCCCCTGTTCAGGTAGCTTGTATTCGAACAAAAGCCGATGGAGAAATACCATAGATTCTACATCAGAGACATTGCAATTGTGTGTACATCAATTGTCCCCTGTAATGACAGAAGCATGAAGCTCTGCAAATGCAAATTTAATGTCTCACCTGACTCTGCCATTTCTGCATTACTTTTTATACTTGACAGTGGAACACAATGCTTCAGGATATCATATCCACCCCATACTTAACTGTAATTATGTAATCACATGGTCTGCAATGGATTTTTTTTAAAAAAGAGGTGCTATAATACTTGCGTTTAACTCAGCCAATGTAGCACTACAGCCTTGGTTCTACAACTTTTGTTTACACGAGATTACATAGATCAGAGTTCCTTATCGATGGCATGACAACGGGCTCCTTACAGAAGGGAAACATCCATTCCACACTGCGTGAGCGCATAATATTTTGCTACATTGTAACTGATTTGAAGGATCACAAGTACAAGTACAATCACTGACATGTCGTACTCTTTCTTATATTCCCAGACATTAGCTGCTCTCTCACTGGAGATGGAACCAGCTTTGGGAATATTCCTTGTGGTCTTGCTGACTGTAAGACAACAGCATTGAAAAAGACATCAATTACAACATCACCACCAAGCCGAACAAAGGCAGAGATTCTGAGTGGCTGCTGCACAGCCAGAGAACCAGGAGCTGAAGATCCCCAAAGGTGATGCCAGACCTTGAATCTGCCAGCGTCATGCTCATTACCTACAGTTCTTGAAGAGCCAGTGAAGACAGAGACTATGAATATCTCCATCCTCCTCACTAAACTCACTTGTCTGGTATTCATTCTTTTTTTAATTCTGAAAAAGGGTACATCTGAAATATGGTCACCTGCGCTCTCTGCAGATGTTGCCTGACCTAACAAGCATTCTTTATTTAAACTGCAGTTTCTTAGACATTAAGTTAATGTCTCATGAAGCCATGATGTGGAAATGCTGGCATTAGACCAGGGTGGACAAAGTCAAAAATCACACAACATTGGGTTATAGTTCAACAGGTTTACTTGAAGACACAAGCTTTCGGAGTCTCGCTTCTTCTTCAGGTGTCAGTAAGAGAGGTGGCCTCAGACACAGAATTTATAAGTAAAAGATCAAAATGCAATGTGTTGAACAGACCTAAAATGGCAGTTAAAATTTTTAATCAGTTAAGAAGGATTAATATGCAAATTACAGAATTTCTTTTAGTCATCTTGGGGCAGTGACTTAAATGTTTTATCAGTATGCCAGAGGTGACATCTCAGGTCAGGCAATGCATTGTAGGTGTGAGGCCTTGTTTAGAATCTGGCTATGTGTCAACTTGGAGTAAGTATGGTTTTATTTGCAAAGTAGGAATGTATAAAACATCACATTGACTGTCTACAATGTGTGTACTTTTTGAACAAAATGGAATATATCTGCAACTACAGATCTGAAAATGCAGATTCACCCCATAGATTTATATAGGAGCGGGAGTGGGAGATTACACATATTGATATAGACATCCAGTTTCTACAGAAATGCAAGAAAGCAGGGAAGATCCCAAAAAGGACAACAGATCATGAACCCACTCAAGTCGACCTGCAACAGATTACACTGAAAGACTTTGCCATCAACTCTTCAATCATCTCACACACAAACTCTGCAGCACGCACTGTAACCTTGAAATCAACATGGAGTATATTCTGAGCTTGCACTCAAGATACAGCTGTACAGTTAAGTGACACTACCAAGCAGATAAGGCAATGGAACTACTCCACCTACACGCACACCAAGAACAAGAAACTGGAGAAACTTGGCACCACCATCAGCAGTAGCACCTCGCCAAGACCTTCCCTACAACTCCACTTCTCATCTTCAAACAACCGCCTGACCTTAAACAGACCACTGTTCGCAGGAAACTACCCAGCCTTCAGGACAACATAAACCACAGCATTACACAACCCTGTCATGGCAACCTCTACAAGACATGTCAGATCATCGACATGGATACTACCACGACATGTGGGGACCCAACCTACTATGTGCACTGCAGATACACATGTGACTTGACCAATGTTGTCTCTCTCATACAGAGAAGTGCTAGGCAAGTTTGGTACCAAGAGGAAGACCTCAACCAGGATCTTGGGTTGATGTCGCACGTGGTGTGACCCCACCACATCACATCCACCCACCTACCCACCCACACACTCTCTCTTGCACACACACACACACAAAAGTCCATGGGGTTAATTTGCATTTGCAGATACATTCTATTTTGTTCAATTTGTGGACAGTCAATGAGGCATTTTATAAGTTCCTACTTTGGAAATAAAACCAGTCTGCCTCCAAGTTAATACACAGCCAGATTCTAAACAAGGCCTCACACCTAAAATGCACTGTCTGACCCAAGATGCCCCTTCCGGCATACTGATAAAACCTTTAGTTATCTCAGGACAGTGACTTGAAAGAAATTCTAGAATGTATATATTAATCCTTTTTAACTAACTGAAGATTTAATTGCCATTTTAGATTTGTTCAACACATTCACATCGGTTCTATGACCCTTTGATCTTTTGTTTATACATTCTGGGTCTGACATCACCTCTCTCACTAACACCTAAAGGAGGAGCGGGACTCCGAAAGCTTGTGTCTTCAAATAAACCCGTTGGATTATTACTTGGCGTCGTGTGATTTTTGACCTTGCCTCATGAAGGCATCTGAATAGCCTTGATTTAATACCAGTTATGAAGAGTCTTCAGTTTACAAAGAAATAAACTAAAACAGAAACTATACGACTTAACAAATTTAAAATATAATTGTAAGGAGAAGCAATTAGTACAGAACAATCCCACAACAAATCTCCAAGCATTAAGGAGGACACAAAACTCATTTGATAAATTTTGACAAAGGCTAAGGGTCTAGTGCTGCAGGGTGGGACTTTGGCAGATTTAGCACAGCTTTGGCAGTACATCCTTAATTAACTTAAGAGCCTCTATAATGTATGCCTCTATGCCTGGCAGACTGGAAAATAGGCAGGTATATAGCAGACAAAATTAACTTCTCAGGGATGTATTTGTTGTACATTTTGGTAGAAAGAATTAGGAGAGGTCATACAAAATAAATGCTATTTTGAGAGAGCAGTAACATATCTAGAGGGATAGGTACACAAACATTTGAAACTGAGACAACGGTTTAAAAAAAGAGAATCGTTGGCTTTACTAATGCAGGAAGTTGATATACAAAGGATGAAAGTTATGCTAAACCTCTACAAAAGTTCATTTAGGCTTTGGCAGATGCCAGACACAACACGTGCAAAAGGAAGTGGTGATTTTTGTGTCAATAAGGTTAAGAGGAGATTTGTAGGAGGTCAGCAAACACAGGAGGTAGATTCAAAATGATTGGCAGAAGAAGATAAACTTTTAGAAAGAACAGAGCAAATTGTTGTGATCTTGAAATGCAACGCCTAAAAAGATGTTCTACATAGAATCAATAGTCACAGTCAAAAGGGAATCAGATAAATGTAGCTGTTTGAGTGGTTCACACACTTCATTCCCTGTAGTGATTCAAGAAACAAGCAACAGTGGGGTGAAGTGAATAGCACTACAACAGAGCAGGCACAGACAGGATGGTCCAAGCGGCTTTCCCATATGCTGTTGTATTATTCTAACTTCTAAAAATAAAACATTTCAAAAAAATGTTAGTCGCATATAAACTGAACTTCATTAAACAGAATATTTTCTTTGGTTTATTTGTTAAGAAATATTATTTCAAATCTTTTACATAAAATCCAGAGTGCTGTCCAGACTTGAATCATTTAATAAAAATACTAGTTTAAGCAAAAATTTTTTAAAAAGTTTTAGTCATAACTGTACTGGCCACTTTGTGGTAAAGTGCCTGTGGGAATAGACACTTTACATTCTAAACAACCAACTGTGTCAGGGGAGTAAGAGTTTTGGCTGGTTTCTTCAAAAGCGAAACATTCACACCACAGTCAACAGTGCAGTTTTTTTTATATACAAAAGAGTGTGTGGCTCATGTAGTGTAAAATGGTGCAGTTATTTCCTCTAGTTATCTTTCCTAGTACAACAGCTCGGGGTGGGGCTAAGTTGAAATGAACATCTAGTCTCAGACTGGTACAAAAACACTTAACCTAAATTCCTGTCATAATACGCTAAATAAATTAAGTGCATCATTGCATCTGCATCTGAGGAGTTGTCCCATTAGGCTGAAGAGAGCAAATTCAATTTAGGCAATCTTACAATAACTGATTGGAATTTAACAATTGCAAAAAAACACTCAAACACACGTTATATTTTACTCCACCTTCCTGCAAAAGCCATGAGGCAAGTGCAGCAATTAATTTCAAGTAATTACATTCCCTTTCAAGTCCATGCTATGTTGCTTTAGTTGCAGATCAATGGGCAAAGTAATAAACAATAATAACATTCTGCACTTTAAAAAATGAGCATAATGAACATTCCAACACATCTCACAGTGGAGCAATTTAAAAAATTTTTTAAATTAATTAAAGGGACGGTTGGACGCAAGTCAGATTTATTTTATGGGTAAAAAAGTGACAGATAATACCAGACAGTTGGACTAAGAATATCCTGTAAACAGTATAAAAAAGAATGTTTTACTTGTATTCATGTATTACACTTTGTTACACACCCATGACAATGAAATATAACTTAATAAAAACTAAATACCATCATTATTTGAAATTTACAGATTCAATCATCAGAAATTGAGTCCATTCTGGCCCATTCCATAAATTGCTACCCAGCATTTGTTGCATACTTTGTTACTATATTTATTATGTTCCACAATTCAACGGCAGGCTTCTGAAGCGATGATTATCAGGCTCAGAAACCTTTTTGTTAATCTATAGTAACAAAAGATGTGGCTGCCAAGCAGCGTCTTTGGTTAAACGAAAGAACTAGCTTCCCCACGAAGGTAGAGTTTAAACGCAGTGCTATACTTCTGTTTTTGCAGCGTGATAGCAGAAGCTCAAGTGTCTTAGTCCAGCAATTTCAGCTGTGCAACTTTAAATTGAATACTGGATGGCAACGGTGCTGCAGAAGTTTCAGCATTAGCATCTTTCTATTTAAAATCACAAAAATGCTCTTCCACTTTTGTTACATTCACTCTGCAAAAGAAAGACAAATGGAATCAAATTCACAGCTAGTAGGAACTGCCAATGCTGGAGAATCTAAAGTGGCCTCAATCTTAAACTTACATTTATTTATTTAGAATGTGTTAAAACAACAGAAAATCAAACTATAGCTTGAACCAGTCAAGTTTTCATGTGAGTTGATAGGCATCTGGAAGGAAAACAAAAATACAGGTCTACAGAGAAAGGGCCAAAGGGTGGGATTAGCTGAACTGCTCTTACATAGAACAGGCACTGATTCAAATGCCCAAATAGCTTCCTTCTGTATTGTAACTATTCTAATTCGAAACATTTCCTAAAGTAAAATTTGATGCATTTACAAATGTAGTTGTTAATTGAAGTTCAAAAGTGGGAAAAAAAAGAGTAAATTAGAAATGTTCCATGTGGATTTTAGATAGTGTCCTTTAAAACAAAATCTATTCCAGAAGTCAGGCGGAAGCAATGATAGAAATGACAGATACCCTACAAGCTTGATTGTAATAGGTGGTAATAGCACAAACGACTTAAGGAAATGAAACTGATACCTTTTTTTTTAAAATGAGACACCGTTTTCCTGTAGTCTGGTACACAATTCAGTGCACATTCCTTAAATATGCACTTAAACCACTTATACAATGTACATGATTTGACATTCCAACTAACAAATTTCCACATTCAGGAAGTATGTATGAAATTTAGTTGCAATTACCCTTGATTACCACAAAATATCACACCAAAAATCATTTATCCTCAACACAGATTTGGGGGTATGTCTGCATTAGCAAACTTCAGTTTTTTTTCTGGCTATGGGGCATTACAAGATTTCCATTAAATACCAGCTTGAGGTCACAATAATTTAAGTAAAAGATATGAATGATCTACAACAAATTGTATTTTCCTTTGCAGAGTGGATGATGTAGGATACCAATGTTACCAAAAGGACTGAAACACTTGGCTAGACTCCTTCCTGAAAGATTTTCTTACAATAAAGCAACTAATAATCCACTATCCTCCTTTAAAAAGAAAATCATGTATAATAGAAGATCTTCAAGTTTTAAAAGAAAATCTTACTGACTGATTTGAAGCCCAGTTCCTAGGCTGAAAAACCCAGCTCAAAGATCAAAGCTTTTCTATTTAAAATCCCTGGATCTAAACAGTTCCCATTCTTACATCCTCCTCCTTTCTCTGTTGGTTCCACAGCTTGACACATCCAGAAGTTATGGTAATGTTCAAGCCTCAAAATCAGGTCACAAATCTATTTCTCAAAATTATGTAGGAATATGGGTAATGATCAATTATGGTAGAAATGTTAGCAATATTTTGCCGTAAAAAAAACTTGTTACCCAAGATAAATTTAAACATCAGTTGGCAATATGTTACCTATCTTCAAACTATTTAACGTGACAGGTAAATTCTTATCTCTGAGAAAGAGGTAAATATATATTTGGTTATCCAACCTGATATAAGGGCTAGCTACAGAATTAGTTCAGAACATAAACACAGCTGACCTCGAAGAACATCCCACCGGGCAGGAATGACATAATCAGCCTCACTACCACAAGATCAGCATGCATTTATATAGCATTCTTAAGATAAAAAGTGTCAGTCACACTTTGTGAAGGTGTAATTAAATTTAAAAAAAGTTGTGCTTCATGAAGGATTTTAAAAGAAAGATGGAATTCGGAGGTGGAAAAGTATAGCGAGAGAATTCCACGGCAGGATTTAGACATCTAAAGCCATGGCTGCCAAAAGAAAGGTGGGCCTACAAGTTAACCATACTACAAAAGAAGGAAGACTTGATTTTACATTGCATTGTTCATTGTCACCAGGTGTCATGGTGTGCTTCACAGCCAATGAGGTACTATTTGAAAAGTAGTCACTGTTGCAATATAGGAAACACGACAACCAATTTGCACTTAGCAAACTCACACAAACAGCAATGGGAAAATGATCATATAATCTGTTTATGTGAAGTTAATAACAAGATACATTTTGACGAAGGTACTCGAAAGTAACAACAGAATTCAGGATTTACCTGAATCATCAATTCAGAATGATACAGAACTAGAGTTAATGATTCAAGTAAATCCAATATTTTCTGTTTTTGTTTCAGTACAGCCTTTTTTTAAAATCTTGTATAGTGACTAGGTTCAAGTTTACCTCAAACCATGGTGGTGTCTGTCAATTCTTGATTCACACAATCCTTCTATTTCAGCTCCTCAAATATGTTCTTGTCATTTAATAGATACCTTAAGTAGCCTTGCTATTGCATGCAATTCTGGTCTCCCTCTAATAGGAGGTTCTGAAACTTGAAAAGGTTCAGAAAAGATTTACAAGGATGTTGCCATAGCTGAAGGATTTAAGCTATGGGGAGTAGTTGAATAGGCAGGGGCTATTTTCCCTGGAACATCACAGACTGAGCAGTGACCTTATAGAGGGTTATAAAATCATGAGGGGCATGTTTAGCGTAAATAGGCCAGGTTTGTTTCCCTGCCAAAACTAGAGGCCATAGATTTAAGGTGAGAGGGGCAAGATATAAAAGGGACTTAAGAAGCAGCTTGTTCATACAGAGGGTGGTATGTGAAATGGAATAACCTGCCAGAGGAAGTGGTGGAGGCAGGTATGATTACAACACTTAAAAGGCATCTGGATAGGCATATAAATTGGAAGGGTTTAGAGGGAGATGAGCAAATGCTAGCAAATGGGGCTAGATTTATAAGATATTTGGTCAGCATGGACACATTGGACCGAAGGGCCTGTTACAGTGCTGTGTGTCTCTATGGCTTTATCCATGTAAGTTTTGACAGAGATTGCTGAAGAGCCTTGGTGCAAGACAGAATGCAGACAGTAGAAAAGTTTGGGCTGGGAGAGAAGAAATGGAAATAAGTTTTGAAATTGTCAACACTTAGCCCCAACAATTTTTGCAAATAATGAATTCCAGATTTTCATAACTGTATGAAAAAGTGCTTCTTGACATCTACAATAATGTAGATCTAATTTTAAAGGTTACACCCTCTTGATCTGACATCTTCCCACAAGAGGAAATAGATTCTCTCTACATCCAATCAAATCCTTTGATCATCTAAAACATTTCAATTAGATCACGCCTTAACCTTCTATGTTCAAGTCTAACCTCTGCAAACTGTTCTCATAATTTTACAAATCAAGCTCAGTATCATTCTAATCAATCTGCCCTACGCCCTCTCCAAGGTCAATACATCTCTCTCAAACTGCACTGCCCCAAATTAAAGAGTACACTGAATCAGTCTAACCAGATATCTGCTAAAGGTATCACAATTTCCACCACTTTGCACACCAATCCTCTCGAGACAAAGACCAATATACCATTAGCCCTTTTATGTAGCCTTTGTATACGTCAGTTATTTCCCACAAATCTCTCTGTTCATTCAAAAGTATTGCAGTCCATTATTCAGATTGTATTCTGTGGCTCTTAGGTCATTTATGACTAGAGGATAAAAATGTAGATGCTTGAAGAGCACAATTAGCAATATGCTGATAATTTGAGCACAGATATTATCCTTATTTCATCTCCTATTTTCCAACAAATTCTCTATTCATCCCAACAGATTACCTACAATTCCATTTCACAAATTCATATAAGTGTGACAGTGCAGAAAGAAAACATTTGACTTGTGCTGGCTCTGTGAATGAGTAGGGCACCCAATGCTACTCACCTGCACGTTCTCCCTGTCCAATCTTTTTCAGATAATTATCTAATGCTCTCTAGGCTGCCTTAAAATTAACCTTGCTGACACCACACTCTTGGGCAGTGCAGTCCAGATCTCAAGCACCCACTGCAAAGAAATAAAATGTTGATGTTTCCTTTGTATCATTTACCATTTATCTTGAATCTGTGACAATCTCGTTCTTGATGATTCTACCAATATGAGAGCAGTTTTCACTATCTGCTCTAACCAAAGTCTTTAAGATTTTGAATGTAACTGTAAAATTTCTTTTATACCTTCCCTTCTCTAAGGAAAACTGTCCTTACTTCCACAACTTATGTAACGAATTCCACAGCATTGACCATTCTCATGAATCTTTCCCGCAGTCTCTCTCTCTTACCTTTACATCACCATTTGAGCCCAACTCAATGTTTCACATAATTTCAGCAAAACTTTTGTTCTTGTATTCTGTACAGCCATTAATAAAGCCGAGCATACTGTGTGCTATATTAACCACTCCATCAACTTGTCTTGCCACCTTCAATGACTGACACATTTGCACATTGAGGTCTCTCTGCTCCTGTACTTCCTTCGAATTTTACCCTTCATTTCATATGGTCTCTCTTCCTCCTACCAAGGTGAATCAATTCACACTTCTCTGCACTAAATTTCATTTGCCATATTTCTGCCTATTCCTCCAATGTTGTACACATTCTTTTGAAATTCTACGTAATCCGCCTCACAGTTCACAATGCTTCCAAGCTTCTTTACATCTACAAGTTTTGAATTGTGCACAGGACATCAACATCTGGATAATTAAAGTACGTAAGGAAAAGGAAGAATTCCAAACCAAACTTGGGGAACAGCAGTACAAACCTCTCTCCAGTCTAAGAAACATCAATTAGCCACCACTCTGTTTTTCATCACTCAATTTTGTACCCACATTATTATTACTACTTCTTTTATTCCTAAGAGCCATAACTTTATTTATAACTCAATCTTATACACTGTGCTTCACGACTCACCATAGTAGCACAATGGAAATCAAGCGCCACTTTTCCCAGAGTCATCACCAAAATTAAAGACTTCATAGGAGACTGAACAAAATTCCCCAAGTTAGCTTATTTTCAGACCCAGGGTAATAGAAAACATGGGCCAAGTTTCTATCTTTAACAAGAAATACATTTCTTATTGGTATTAGATGCTAGCCTCAGGTAAACAGTTATAAACCCTTGCCATTTAACAGTAGAAATCTAACACCTTATAATATCCTCCTTATGACATGTGCAGACAGACGGGGAACAAAAAAGTTACAAGCAGAGGAAAACTGGGAAGGCAGATCAGTGGTTTCTATTCGCCCACTGCAAAGATGATCCTTATGCTTCTGATGTTTGTCAGAATGTTGCTTTTCAGTGATCTTTCTCTGGATGTTTCCAATGGTTTGCAAGTGACACCAGGTGGCTAGTCAACTTGAAAGAGGCTTCTGACTTATCAGTTAAAAGTTTCAGCTTACAACAACTTCTGAAGACAAGAAGAACTGTTACATTCACATTTAAAGTGGATTCTGACTGCAGAGAACAGAGACAGTTCCTGCCCTGGTAGAGAGGGGAAGTGGTTTGGTCTCTATTTTAATCCCAGTTCTAAATTGATCAGTTACCAGAGAACGAAATCATCTAGTCGTTGCTAGGCAAAAGGCTTTTGTCAATGATGGCTAGTCATTAGTCCATAGACCAAACATCACCTTGTTACTATCCAGCTGCATCTGTACATAACTCATTTGCAGATGAACTAGAGCCATCCAAAAAGTTCAATTGCTTGTTATTCAAACGGTTGTTTACATGATGCCTGCCATGATAATCAGGTTTTTTGCTTTTCAAAACATACAGTAATCCTTTTGAAACACTTAAAAAATTTCTGGATTTCTGTCCACAATTTTAGAAAGCAAAAAAAAGTAGTTTTTAACTGTATCATATACCTTTTGGAAATCCACATGTACCATTTCAACAGCACGGCCCTCATCAATCCTCTGTTTCCTCTCATGGCGTATTGTTCTGACACAAGATAAAAACAAACTTCCTGACCAAACCACATCACAGCAATAGCAACAATGATTAAAGTTTTGTAATCTATAATTAAGAAACAGGATGTAACTGCCTCAAATAAGGAGTTTAGCAGACCTATCAATTTTCTGGTTTTTAAAGTCATAAATTTGGCTGATGAAACATCCCACATATTTAACCAATTGCAACTAACAACTGCGATCTAACAATCAAAAGTAAGTATACCCCAGGGAGTTCATTCAAGACTTGACTTATTGAGAACATATGCATTTTAGAATCTAGAATCTAACTAGATTACAGCACTCTGCAGAAAGTTACTTAGGTTTTCTGCTGTGCATGGCTTCTAAAAAGCTTATATATCATCGGGAGAGAAGCTAGACACAGAGTTAAGGATGAAGGGTCTAGGCCTGAAACGTCAGCTTTTGTCCTCCTGGGATGCTGCTTGGCCTGCTGTGTTCATCCAGCTTCACACTGTTATCTTGGATTCTCTAGCATCTGCAGTTCCCATTATCTCTAAACAGAAAAAGCAAGTTTCCCAAACTAAACTAGTCGAATTTGCCTGCATTTGGCTCATTTTCCTCTAAACCTAGATAAAACCAAAACAACTAGGGATGTTGTAGATCGGAAACAAAAACAGAAATTGCCGGAAAAGCTCAGCAGAGCTGGCAGCATCTGAGGAGAGAAATCAGAGTTAATGTTTCAGGATGAGTGACCCCTCTTCAGAACTTCTCCAGTTCTGAGGAAGGGCCGCTTGACCTGAATTGTTAACTCCGACTTCTCTCCTCAGATGCTGCCAGATCTGCTGAACATTTTTGGTAATTTCTGTTTTTGTTCCCTCAAAACCTTTCTTATTCACCTACCTGTCTGAGGTGTCTTTTAACTGTTGTAACTGTACCTGCATCTACCATTTCCTTTAGCAATTCCTTCTACATACAAGCCACCTTCAGTGTTGAAAAAGTTGCTCCACAGGTCCCTTTTAAATCATTCTCCTCTAACTTTAAATATATGGCCTCTAGTTTTGACTTCCCCTACACATAAGGTGAATAGCAAGGTCTTTTCCCTATCAATGCCTTTCGTGATTTTATAAACTTCTGGAAGGTCAGCCCTCAACTTCCTAAGCTCCAATGAAAACCAGCACAGCCCATCCAGCCCCTCCCTTAACTCAAACACCCCAATCCCGGTAACATCATTGTCATTCTTTTCTGCATCCTCTCCAATTTAAATGATATCCCTCCTACAGCAGGGCTACCAGAATTGTACACAGTGCTCCAAAAGAGGCCTCACCAACATTCAATGTACAACTGTAATTTGCTGTCCCAATGATTACATTCAATGGTCTGAGCAATGATGTCAACGTGCCAAATGCTTTCTTTACCACCCTGTCTATCTGTGGCACAACTTTCAAAGATTTATGGAGGTTAAGGCCTACGTCTCTGTTCAACAATGCTCTCCAGGTCCCTACAACTCCTGCCCTGTTCATCTAAACACGATGCAACATCTAGCATGTATCCAAATTGAGCTCCACCTGCCGCTCTTTGATCTATTGGCCAAATTCATCAAAATCCCTTTGTAATCTTAGATAAGCTTCTTCGCTGTCCACTATTCCACCAATTTTGGTGTCATCCGCAAGCTTACTAACCACATTTCCTAAATTCACATCCAAATAGTTTATATAAATGACAAACAACAGCGGATCCAGTATGGATCCTCGCCAAACATCATTGGTCACAGATCTCCAGTCTGAAAAATACCCCTCTCAAATTGGCAAGCTCTCCCTAAATCCCTATGATCTAACTTTACTAACCGGTATACCATGCAGAAACTTGTCAAAGGCCTTACAAACGTCCATGCAGACAATATCTACTGCTCTGCCCTCATCTATCTTCTTGATCACGTCCTCAAAAAACTCAATAAAGTTTGAGAGACACAATTTCCCACATGTAAAGCCATGCTGACTATCCCTAAACAGTCTTTGCATCTCTAAATTCAAGCAAATCCTGTCTCTCAAAATCCCCTCCATCAAGTTACCAACCTCTGATGTCAGACTCACCACTCTACAGTACCCAGGCTTCTCCTTGCAGATATTCTTAAATAAGGTCACAACATTAGCCACCCTCCAGTCCTACAGAACCTCACCCATGGTTGTAAATGATACAAAGCCCCACAATTTCTTACTCCATAGTAAAAACGGTTGTGAAATATTCATTTTAGTATCTCTCCCATCTCCTGTAGTTCAACACAGATGACCTTGTTGATCTTTAACGAGTCCTATTCTCTCCCTCATTGCTCTTTATGTACTTGCAGAATCTCTCTAGATTATCCTTAACTTTATCTGGCAAGGCTCTCATATTCCACTTTTGTCCTCCTGATTTTTCTTGAAAATGTTCTAACACCTTTCATACTCTTCAAGAGATTCATTTGATCCCAGATATCTGCCCAACTCCCTCTTAAAATTATTTATGGAATCCTATTCCACAGGTTTATTCAAGTAATGTTCTAGATCCTGATGACTTAGTGAAAATATTTCTCCTTACCTCTCCTCCAAATCTTTTGCCAACGACTGTGAATTTATAACCTCGGAAATTGATCTATTTCCTTTATTTCTGCAATCAAAACATTTGCGGTCACCTTTTAACCTTTTTCTAACCTCTCCTCATATAAAATTCTTCAACTTTGATAATATTCCAGTAAATTTCCTCTGTGCCCATCTTCAGGTCTTTCCATCTTTGAAGAAGTGTATGTCCAAAACTGACTACACAATACTCCAGCTGAACCCCTAACCAGTGATTTATCAAGTTCTACTGTGATCAACAGGTACCTGTTTTTATTTTCTATTCCTCTTTATTTAGAAACCCAAATAACTAGCACACTTGTTTTAACCATATTATCAATGTCACTTTAAATTTTTAGATATTTGTTTCCTTTTCTTTCATGTTATGTGAGCATCACTTGCATAACCAGCACATGTTGCTCAGTCCTAATTACACTTGATAAATTAATCACAAATGCAAACCACATGGTGTATATATATCCACAATAGTTAGTGAGATCTAGGATTCTGAGGTAGCAACATCAAGGAGTGGTGTGAGGCTTGGAGAAGAATTTAAAGGATTAGGTGCTGTTATCTGTATGCTGCCCTTGTCCTCCCGCGTGTTGGGGATTGCACATTTGGAAAGATATGTGTAGACAGACACCTAAGCTTCACTATTCCATGACAATCTTCCCAGCATGCATCGCTTTATACTTCACTGCATTAAATTCAACAGCTTCTGCACACTTCACCATCCTGCCTATTTGCTATTGTAATCACTACCTACTACTTTGCCAAGTTTGATACCATTTGGAAATATTGTAAATGTTGCTCCCTACATTTGAATCTACAGCCTTGATTTTCACCATGATGGAGATCATCTCCATCACAGCAAAATGTGGGAAGTAGTCAGGAATCCCATGTTCCATCCTGAACACAGCATTTTTTTTTATACATTGCAGGGCCAAAATGAATGCAGGTCATAGATCATGCATGTATAATTCCCAGAGGCAGCTGGCCATTTGAATGACCACTGCCTCTGCTGAAATGGGATTCTGCATTAATCAATTTTTTGTTGTGTGACACCTTAGTCTTTTTACACATATATCTTTAGCAGACAAAACAACTTTGTTTTTTTGTCAAGACGCATACTGCGTTATGCCTGTGCTGGACAATAGGTGAGTTAACATGGAGAGGGAAGTTCATATAAGCAATCAGCCATGATGTGTTAATAAAATTACTTTGGCGAATGCTTACAGTCATCAAGAAGAATGTCAACAATTCTGGAAAATGCTATGAATTTTCAGGACCTCTGTGACAAATTTAGGTTCTGTACAGCAAAGAAAAGTGTTTTGAGGTCATGGTGCTAGTTCTCAAGGTGCAAATCCATCTATTTTGAATTGATGCTTCCTGCCCCAATGTGCAAAAATTTGAAACCCTCTCCTACACTGTGCCTCAACCTTGCACCGCGAGCCGAAACCTAATTTCTAGTCACATTTGACACTTTGAGAAGGCTTACAACCTACGTTTGAGCTATAATCACAGGAAACCCACAATAGAAGCTAACATGGTATAATACCAACAGTATAAATCTGTGACAATTTTCACTACGCGAGTTTTGGACGAAATCATTTTTATTTTAAAGCAGATGCCTTCGTTGTTCCAAATTGCTTTTCCTCACCAGTAGAAACTGCTTTTAAACAAAAATGGAGTTGCAAAGTACTAAATATTACTGGTATCCTCAATCTATTTTAAAATATCAACTTGCGAAGAACAAAGTGAATTCTACAGTGAAACTGCTCGACACAACGATATAAAATCCAATGACTTACCAGTTCAGAAAATGACAATTAAAAATAATATTAAATCAGTTGTAGCCAAAGCAAAGGGCCCCTTAAACCATCTGCCAACAAGCCTGAAATAAGTCCGACTTGATCTCTCTCCCAGGGCCTCAAAACACACTTCTGTGCAAGATACTTTCATACAAAATTACTTGCCGTCCTTAATTGCCCAGAGGGCAGTTGACAGTCAATCATACTGTTGCTGTGGGTCTGGAGTCACATGTAGGCCAAACCAGGTAAGTATGGCGGTTCCCTTCTCTAAAAAGGAAGGAAACCAGATAGCTCTTTTCTGACAATCACAATGGTTTAACGGTCATCATTTGACTTTTACTTCCAGATTTTTAGTGAATTCAAAATCCACCACTTACTAGGAGGGTATTCGAACCAGATCCCCAGAACATTACTTGGCTCTCCAAATTATTAGTCTGGCAAAATATTACTAAGCCATCACCTCCATAAATCACTAAGAAAAACCTGTGCGATTCGTTTTTCAGTATTCCAATCTAAATGCTACAAATGGATTCAGAATATTACTAAATTTGCATTTAGTAGTGCACATTAAGCAGTGCTGCACCCATTAGATATTCTCTTTGGTTTTCCACTTCATTTCTATATTGTAATTACAAATGGTCAAAATTACTGCGTTATTTGCTAATCTTTGCTAACATTAATGAAGAAAGGCGTCAGTAGTGTACATGTAGAGTGACTCCAGACACCCAGCAATGTGGTTGACTCTCAGCTGCCCTCTGAAATGGTCTAGCAAGCCACTCAAATGTATCAATTGCTACAAGCCAGTCAGATGTATCAATTGCTACAAAGGCTCAGAAATGGAACTGCACGGATCACATGGCATCGACCTAGGCACTGGAAAAGACAATAGCAGAAACAGCCAGTCGACCCCGAAAAGTCCTCCTCACCAACATCTGGGGGTGAGTGCAAAAACTGGGAGAGCTGTCTCACAGACTAGTCAAGCAACAGCCTGAAATAGTCACACTCACAGAATCATACCTTACAAACAATGTCCCAGACACATCCATCACCATCCCCGGATATGTCCTGTCTCACCGGCAGGACAAATTCAGCAAAGGGGCGGTACAGTGGTATACTATTGGGAGTTGCTCTAGGAGTCCTCAACATTGACTCTGGACCCCATGAAGTCTCATGGCTTCAAGTTAAACATGGGCAAAGAAATCTCCTGATGATTATCACATACTGTCCTCCCTCAGCTGATGAATCAGTACTCAATGTTGAGCAACACTTAGAGGAAGCACAGAGTATGGCAAGGGCACAAAATGTGCTCTGGGTGGGGGAATTGCAATGTCCACTATCAAGAGTGGCTTGGCAGCAGTACTTGGCAGCCTTGGATCAAGCTGTTCAGATCAAACAGGACATAAGTGCTAGACTGTGTCTGTGGCAGGTGGTGAGAGAACCACCAAGAGGGAAGAACATGCTTGACCTCATCCTTACTAGGATGAGGTAAGTGGCCAGCTGCAGTTGCATCTGTCCATGACAATATCGTAACAGTGACCATCGCACAGTCCTTGTGGAGACGAAGTTCACATTGAAAACAACCTCCATCGTGTTGTGTGGCATTAATCACAGTGCTAAATGTCACAGACTTCACACAGATCTAGCAACTTAGGAGTGGGCATCCATGAGGCGCTGTGGGCCTGGAATATGCCCCACTCAACCATTACCATCAAGTCAAGGGGTCAACCCTTGTTCAAATGAAGAGTACAGGAGGGCATACCAGGAGCAGCACCAGTTTTACCTGAAGATGAGGTATCAACCTGGTGAAGCTACCAAACAGGACTGCTTGCATGCCAATCAAAAACAGCAAGTGACAATCAGAATTAAGTGAGCCCACAACCAACAGCTCATATCTAAGCTCTGCAGTCCTACCAAGTTCAGTCGTAAATAGTGGACAACGAAAAACTCACTGGAGGAGGGTCACAAATATCCCCATCCTGAATGATGGGAGAGCCCAGCACAGTGCAAAAGACAAGGCTGAAGTATTCGCTGCAATCTTCAAGTGGATGATCCATCTCGGCCTCCTTCAGTGGTCCCCAACATTACAGATGCCAGTCTTCAGCCAATTTGATTCACTCCACGTGATATCAAGAAACGGTTGGAGACACTGGATGCTGCAAAGGCTACAGGCCCTCTCAACATTCCGGAAATAGTACATACTTGTGCTCCAGAACTTGCCGCTCCCCTAGCCAAGTTGTTTCATAATATAGGTATAACACTGGCATCTACCCAACAATGTGGAAAATTGCCCAAATACGTCCTGTACACAAAAAGCAGGACAAATCCAACTCAGCCAATTATTGCCCCATCAGTCCCCTCTCGATCATCAGCAAAGTGACGGAAGGTGTCATCAGTGCTATCAAGCAGCATCTGCTCAGAAATAATGTGCTCAGCCATGCCCAGTTTGGGTTCCAACAGGGCTACTCAGCTCCTGATCTAATTACAGCCTTGGTTCAAACATGAACAAACAGCTGAATTCCAGAGGAGTGGTAAGAGTGACAGCCCTTGATATCAAGACTGCTTTCGACAGAGTCTGGCGTCAAGGAGCCCTGGCAAAACTGGAATGAATGGGAATCAGAAGGCAAATGCTCCGGTAGTTGAGAGTCATACCTGGCACATAAGATGACAGTTGTGGTTGTGGGAGGTCAACATCCCAGCTCCAAGACATCTCTGCAGGTGTTCCTCAGGGTAGTGTCCTAGGCCCAACCACTGTCAGCTGCTTCATCAATGACCTTCCCTCCATCATTAGGTTGGAATTGGAGATGTTCGCCAATGACTGCACAATGTTCAGTACCATTCGTGACTCCTCAGAAACTGAAGCAGTCCATGTTCACAAGCAAAAAGATCTGGACAAAATCCAGGCTTGGGCTGACATGTGGCAAGTGACATTCTATTCTCACAAATGCCAGGCTATAACCATCACCAATAAGAGACAATCTAACCACTGCCCCTTGACATTCAATGGTGTTACCATTACCGAATCTCCCACTATCAATAGCCTGGGGGTTACCATTGACCAGAAACTCAACTGGGCTCACCACATCAACAGAGTGGCTACATGAGCAGGCCAGGTGGAAATGCTGCGGCAAGTAACTCACCTCCTGACTCCTCAAAGCCTGTCCACCATCCACAAGGCACAAGCCAGGAGTGTGATAGAATACCCCCCACTTGCCTGGATAAGTGGAGCACCAACAACACTCAAGAAGTTTGACACCATCCAGGGCAAAGCAGCCTGCTTGACTGGCACTATATCTACAAGCATTCACTCCTTCCACTACCAACCCTCAGTAGCAGCAGTGTGCGCTACCTACAAGATGCGCTGCAGAAATTCACCAAAGATCCACAGATAACACCTTCCAAACCCACAGCCACTTCCATCTAGAAGGACAAGAGCAGCAGATATATGGCAACACCATCAGCTCCAAGTTCCTCTCCAAGTCACTCACCATCCTGACTTGGAAATATATCGCCACTCCTTTACTGTCGCTGGGTCAAAAACCTGGAATTCCCTCCATAATAACATTGTGGGTCAACCCACAGCAGGAGGACTTCAGCAGTTCAAAAAGGCAGGTCACCACCACTTTTTCAAGGACAAAGGGTTGGGCAAGGAATGCTGGCCAATGAGCGATGCCCACATCCCACAAATGAATTTGTCTATACGTCCACTTCTACTGAGTTTAATGCCTCCCTAATTAAGGCCAAATGTACGTTTTATTTTCAAACTAATATCTCAAAGTTAAGTTGCACATATTCCATCTGACAAATTACTAGGATTAAGTCACATTTTAACAAATTAGAAGCTCCTCATTCTATTTTCAGCTTGTCTACCCTACTCCTCCTCACCACATTTCAGCAAAATCAAATGACAAATAATTCTCAAACACCAGAAAGCTGAAGAAAAAACAACTAAATGGCATCTTTAAATACATTAAAAAAGTGTTTCCAGATGCCTATGAAATCAACTTACCAATAACTGCATACCTTGACAAGTGCAGTGCAATGTTACTTACACAATGCAATGCCACACACTTTGCGAAATGACCAATGATTAAGATAAGAACGACAAACTCTCAAACCCAGTAACATGACAAAAGTCTCCATGGCAGAAGTTTCAGCCTAGAGGCACAACCTCAGTTATCTTGGCATCAAATTGGCCTACTCTACCATCAAAATTGTATAACAATATGGATCCAGACAGTACCCGACATCAGCATTAACATGAACACCTCGACCTTCACCCTCCCTGCATTTGGGTGGTCAATAATCTGGTACAGATCGCGCAAAATACAGAAATTTTGTGAATTCTTTTAGAAATCTTTACATGTGCTTTGTAACAACTTGGATTTATACAACACCTTTAATATATATTAACATATTCAAATTCCACTGTAGCATAAGTACAAATCTGACAGTGAGCCGCACACTGAGATACTACAACAAATAATCATAGGTTTGGTAATAGATGTAGACTTTAAGCTGGATCATAACTGTCAGGATTCTGTGATATAAATGAGGAGAAAGAAGCAAGGAGGCAGAGTTTAGGAAGAGAAATCCAAAGCTTAGGCGCAACATAACATGTGGAAAGGCTAAAGTTAGGGATGCTAATAAAGGGCCTAAACTGGAGAAGCATTGAAATCTTGGGAGGGTTCAAAAGTAAAATACTGCAAATGCTGGAAATCTGAGATTTTAAAAATGCTGGAAATGTTCAGGTCAGGCAAACTGAGGGGTGAAAGACAGTTAACATTTAATGTCAACAGTCTTTAAATCAGAAAAAATAACAAGGATGCAGATGCTGGAAATCAGAAACAAAAACAGAAATTGCTGGAAAACCTCAGCAGTTCTGGCAAACCCCACTTAAAAGAAAAAGAGATTTAAAAGCAAAAGTAATTTTAAACTTGGAACATTAAGAGTTCTAAAATGAACGTAATTCTAGCTCATTATGTGGAAAAAAATTTTAAAGCAGAAATCTGATATTAAATTAATGCATGAACAATGTTTGTTTTGTTCAGCATTACAATACAAATCAATCCCATACAGTCACAAGGAATTCAGTGGAAAAAATATTGATTTACATTTTCCAGTTGAATTGATATCAAAAAGTTTCTGCTATTATTACTTTATGAAACTAACATCAACTGGTATCTAATTATCTGTAGTTAAACATGGAAAACCAGAAACTGCTGTCAGTAGTAGAATTTAAAGCCCCTCGTGGCAGGTTTGGAGACATTTAAGCACACAGGTAGGTGTGGTTCCAGGGACCCAGTTGCCACCTTGCCTCTGTCCAATTAAATCCATAGGAGGAAAGCCAATGGTTGGCTTGTCCACGAGAGCACTAACTGAAACCCCTGAAGTGGGAAATTAAGCGGGTGTTGAACCAGCAACAGTTGAAGTAGTTCCACGTGGGCATTTCCTTTTACATTCTCCCCATCTGATTGGGGAGTTGGTGTACTTGGACCTCCCTTACTTTGAAAAACAAACTATATTTATTATCTGTCAAATTCCTTCATTATAAACTTCATAGATATATTAAGAAAATGACATTTATATTTCAGCTTCAACCTTAACTTCCTGTATAAATCCCAACATTTGCTTTGTTTATTTACAAAATTTATTCAGAAGGAATGATAAAATCCTCTGATTACATTCCAATTCAGGGGCTATGATAATCTCTCAAAATGACTGGCCCTTTAGTCTGTCTGACAATGTTACAGACATCAAGTGCCACAGAGATGTTTGAACATTAAAGACAAACATTCTTAAAAAAGGGCTCTGTTGCTGTCCCAAATCCCAGATTAAAATAAATATCACAAGCGTTCATACACTTGAATTGGGAAATACATTAGGTTGGGCAATGGAGAAAGAAAAACCTGATATAACAAAATATGAGATGACCAGTTTTTAGTTTTGAGGACAACTGTAGTCATGATGTAGGGGCGTCTGTGTTAGAGTGGAGTAGACAAGGTCAGAAATCACACACAGGTTATGGTCCAAAAGGTTTATTTGAAATCAGTAGCTTTTAGAGTGCTGCTCCTTCGACAGGTGAACAGTAGTATAAGGAATAATAATACCACAAGTAATTTGAGATGGCAATTTGGAAAAGGAAGTAAGTGTATCACAACATTTGAGTATACAGACAAGCTGACTTAGATGCTAAATACAACATAGCATTTTATACTGTAATAGTATTTTCATTGTGCCATTAGACTAAAGACCTGCTGCATGGAAATCCAAAGGAGTGACAACCATATTCCACTGCATGTTAAATCAGCTTCAGAACTCTCTGCTACTTTCTTCTTCGCACATTTGCGACCAAAAGAAATGAAAACAAAAAGGAAATGGTGCTGGCAATGATGGTTGTTGCATTACTGTCACAATAAAGTGCAGTACTAGCTGTATTGCAGTCAGTCATTCACTTCAATGGAAACAGCACTTTCAGGGAGGAATTATTCTCAGACACTGCAACCAAAGTGCTGTCAATATAGGAAGACAACTGGACATATTTGTTACTGTATCATTTATTTGCATTTAAAATCATCCATATTCCATTAGATTGGCTATTGTACTGCTGTCCAATTAGAAGCACTCACACCAATGTAATCAAGTAAATCTGTTACGAATATGAATATTTGTTGAAATATTCAGTAAAATAAAATTGTCAATTACCCTATTTACATGCAATTCACGAGACAAATATATCTGAGGATTTCACCATAACAGCATTTATAGTAAACTACAGTACACAGCTAAGAGATTATACAGAAAAACAAATCAGACTTGAGCCAATGAGTGTTTCTTACATAATAATGTACTGTCATGAAATGCTCACACCACCACAACTAAGAAACTACACACAGAATGCTGATAACAAGGTGTGGAGCTGGATGAACACAGCAGGCCAAGCAGCATTTTAGGAGCAGGACAGCTGACCTTTTGAGCCTAGACAGCCCAAAACGTCAGCTTTCCTGCTTGTAATATGCTGCTTGGCCTGCTGTATTTGTCAAAAATTCCAGTGTATTTACAACTTTGTTTTGATTTCAGAGCAGACATCTCTCAAGATTCCAGATAACAATTAACCAATTAAACAACAAGGACAAGATCGATGGTATCTGATGGACGTGGTTATACAAATTACTTCCTTTAATATGGAAGAATTAGGAAACTGTAATCAATGTTATCACTTTCATAAACACTTTTTGAGTATGGGTAAGGCATTTTGTTTGCATTCACATGCAGTGAAGCTTGCTGACAGTATTATCAATATCTTAAGTTACCATCAACTTAATTTTCAATGAGAATAAACTGGTACAACAAGCAAGTAGACAAATAATTCCTGAAGATGCACTATTCCTCCTCAAAGCAAGTAACCAAAATTCTATTCTAGTAATGAAGTCACCTTACTTTTGTTTTGTTTTATCTTTTTAATGAGATCAGCCTGTCTTTCAGTCATGTCAAGCAAGTGATACTATGACCATAGTATCCATATTTGAAAACAGGATTATTTGTTGGATGAAGTAGAAATTTACTGACAGCTGTCATATCATTAACAGTGAGTCTTAGCAACTATAATTAGAAGAAAAGGAATACTGATGGTAATTTTGAGATTCACTGCTGCGAGTATTAAGTAAATCAAGCATTGGCCCTCAAAAGAAGTGCCTGCTGTATGCAATCTTGGCTCACAACTGTTGAAAACAATCCAGAATTTAAAAGAAGGCTCACAATGTTGAAAACAATCCAGTATTTAGAAGGCTCACACCAAACTAGAGTCTTTTAGCTATGGGCTAACTTCTGAAACTATTCGTACTGCTACCTCTTTTCAACCAAACTATGCCTAGAAATTAGAGCAACAGCAGAACAAAGTCAACTCTTTCCAGCTTCTAATTTTTTTTCCCACCTAATACCGAGGCTTAGCTTTATACTTCCGAAACAGTATTCATTTTACTAAAGCCCATTTGTTGGTCAGTTAGGGATTTGTAGCTCTTGCTTAATATTGGCAAATGTTGACACGTAGTACTCCACAATTAAAATGATTAATTACAGGCTATAAAAGGGTGGTAGAGAACGTGCATATCTTGCACAATTATTTTATACCACTACAACTCAATAACAGTTTACCCATATGGAGTGCCTTTAAGGTAATAAAACATCTCAAAGCATTTCACATGAGCATTAGCAAAACTTTTGACGCAGCCACATACGGAAAGATTAGGTCAGATGATTGAAAGTTTGGTTAAAGGGACAAGTTTTAAGGAGTGTCTTAAAGAAGGAAGGCAAAGAAAAGAGATGGAGAGGTACAGAGAAAATGTCAGAACTTCTGGCCTGGGCAACAATGGTGTAAAGTTAGGACTACATAAAAGCCCAGAATTAGATGAGTACACATGTCTCAGAGGAATTTAGGAGGTGGATCATATTACAGAGATAGAAAATATAGAAAATAGAAAACATGAAAATAAGTGCCAAAAAAACAACTGTCACTTCTTTGAGAAGATGCTGCATCTTGTGCCATTCAAGCATTTAACAACCCAGTGGTGGCCCACCCCAGGATCAAGAACTTAGGGGCAAAGGTCGTGTCTACAGAGACGCCAGCCAAAGGCCAGAAGCTCTTCTATACTCAGCAGCGCCATCCGAAAGGTGGTGGATGCTGCGTCCAGATGCCTTTGAATGAGGGGCCTCACCAGGAGCCTGCAAGCAAACAGAATTCAGAATTCACATCAGAACTTGCTTCTCATGCTCCCTATACAGTGAGCCAGTACCTGCCTCTGGATTGATACCAGCAGCAGTGGGATGAATGCTTTAAGCAGGAAGTAACTGGTCACTTAAGGGTCTCCTTTAACGTCAGGGTGGAAAGGATGCGATGGAAGCAAGCAGCTGACAGGGTCCCCACATGCCACTCCCCGCCGTCCCGAATTAAATCACCCATGTCCAAACTCAGCACAGAAGGGTCAACAAGATTCTACCACATCATATTAAGAAATTTTTAAACTGCACTTTGGTGTTTGATTTCAACAAGAAGTACAATGTCATTAACCATGAAAACAGCAATCTAACTGATGAGCGATCAAATTTAATCATTTAATTCAATAAATTTGGAATTTTGCCATGAATGCTTTTGTATTGCTACAAACCGCCACCCCCCTTTTTTTAATAAAACAAATATCCTTTAAGGAAGGAAGCCTGCCTTATTAACGAATTCAATTCCGATACAGAACTGGCTCATGATGTCCTGTGTGGTCACCAAACAAATAATATTAAATAATCCATGCCAAATTCAAAACTTTAAAAGAAAAGTCAGATGGTCATATCAGCAGTAACACAATAAATTTACAGGAATAGCAGTTTTGAAGCTCAAGGTGTTAATTGTTAACTTATTAAAAGCTATTATTTCATCCATTACCTCATTAGAAGGATATGGGGATGGAGACGTAGTGATACAGTCAATGGAATTATAGTGCAGAGGCTCAAATTAATGCTCTAGGGCATGGATCAAAAGTCACTGTGGATGTGGTATAATTAATTTTAATTCTATTAATACACATCTGGGCTATGTACAGCTAGTCTTAGTCATGGTGACCATGAAAACTGTCATCAATTATTGTAAGAATCCATCTGGTTCACTAATGTTCTTCAGGGAAAGAGATCTCTACCTGGTCTGGCCTATATGTGGTTCCAGATATTCAGTAGCGTGGTTCATTCTTATCTGCACTTTGAAATGATCGACCATGTCACTCAGTTGAAAAGCAATTAGAAATGGCCAGGAAATGTCAGGCCTGCCAGTGACGCCCACATCCGTAAAAAAAAAATCCAAAATAGCATTAATTGGACAGAGATAACGCGGTGTGAAGCTGGATGAACACAGCAGGCCAAGCAGCAGAGGGGCAGAAAAGTTTGACGTTTTGAGTCGGGTTCCTTCTTCAGAAAAATCGGGGAGGGGAAAGGGATTCCGAAACAAACAGGGAGGCAGAGGGAGGAGGATAGAAGCTGGGTGAAAAGGAGAAAACAGGGTGAGAGGAGACAGACAGGTCAAAGAGGCGGGGTTAGAGCCAGTGAAGGTGAATGTAGATGGGGAGTTAGGGAGGAGATAGGTCAATCCAGGGAGGGGAGATAGGTCAATCCAGGGAGGACAGACAGGTCAAGGGGGCGGGATGAAGTTAATGGATAGAAGATGGGGGGGGGGGGGGGGTGGGGCTTGAGGTAGGAGGAATGGTTAGGGAGGCGGGGACTAGCTGAGCTGGTTTTGGCATGTGGTGTGGGGAGGGGAGAATTTGAAGCTTGAGAATTCCACATTTATACCCTTGGGCAGCAGGGTTCTCAAGCAATATAGGAGATGCCGTTCCTGCATCTTTATCCATCTTCTATCCGCGTCCCCCGTCTCCCTGTTTGTTTCGGAAGCCCATTCCCTCCCACATTTCTGAGGAAGTGTCCCAACCCGAAACGTCAAACTTTCCTGCTCGGCCCGCTGTGTTCATCCAGCTTCACACCATGTTACCTCAGATTCTCCAGCAGCGGCAGTTCCGACTGTCTCTATTAATTTGACAGAGCTTGTTTTCTGTAACTAAGTAGCACTTTCTGACCTCATTCCTCTTCTCAATGGCAGTTCTGTTTCAGCCCTATCATCTCTGTTCACTGCAGTCCTCCAACTTCAATCTTCCTCCTTGAAGTAGATTCCATATGGGTCTCATTGCCCAAACTTCCCACTTTTATTTGGTTCCATTATGCGCATCTAGCTACTTTTGTCCTGCTCCTTCAGCGTAGCTGTCTGTCCCTGCTTTAGAAATGTTTTCACTGCACACCTTGATAGTTGCCTAAGTCCAAATTGACCTTCCTTCTGTCCACCTAATGCTCAACATCAATAATATTTATGTCAAATTGCTGGTTTTATTGGTCTTAGATGTCATTCTGCCTCCACTAAATCCCCATTAATATCTACTATTACCCTGAACATCCACTAATTGTTCAGTACTCACGACCCAGTTCAAAACTATCCTGTACCCAAATGCTCAGTACTTCTGTGTCGACAGATTTCTCCATCCCTTTGAGCTAGGCTCTTCTTTGTAACCATTATCCACGAGTTCAGCTATGCACCATGCTTAATCCAGAAACCTTTACCAAAACCAAAATATACCAGATTGTGATCAGAGATAATGGAAACTGCAGATGCTGGAGAATCCAAAATAACAAAGTTTGGAGCTGGTTGAACACAGCAGGCCAAGCAGCATCTCAGGAGCACAAAAGCTGACGTTTCGGGCCTAGACCCTTCAGAGAGGAGGATGGGGAGAGGGTGCTGAAATAAATAGGGAGAGAGAGGGGGGCGGACCGAAGATGGGGAGAAAAGAAGATAGGTGGAGAGGAGAGTATAGGTGGGGAGGGGATAGGTCAGTCTAGGGAGGATGGGCAGGTCAAGGAGGCAGGATGAGGTTAGTAGGTAGGAAATGGAGGTGTGGCTTGAGGTGGGAGGAGGGGATAGGTGAGAGGAAGAACAGGTTATGGAGGAGGGGACAAGCTGGGGTGGTTTTGGGATGCACTGGGGGAAGGGGAGGTTTTGAAGCTTGGTGACATCCACATGGGAACCCTGCAGCCCAATGGTATCAATGTGGACGTCACAAGCTTCAAAATCTCCCCTCCCGCCACTGCTTCCCAAAACCAGCCCAGCTTGTCCCCGCCTCCCTAGCCTGTTCTTCCTCTCACTTATCCCCTCCTCCTACCTCAAGCCACACCTCCATTTCCTACCTACTAACCTCATCCCGTCTCCTTGGCCTGTCGATCCTCTCTGGACTGATTTATCCCCTCCCTACCTATCTTCTTTTCTCTCCATCTTCGGTCTGCCTCCCCCTCTCTCCCTATTTATTTCAGCACCCTCTCCCCATCCCCCTCTCTGAAGAAGGGTCAAGGCCCGAAACGTCAGCTTTTCTGCTCCTGAGATGCTGCTTGGCCTTCTGTGTTCATCCACCTCCAAACTTTGAGTTCTTTAAGCACACCTGCATTTTTGATGGGAAATTTACGTCAGAACTTGCTGTCAAAAATAGAAGTGGTCTTCCTCTGGCATCTGAGGCCTGGTGAGACCAGGCAAGCAACACAGTATCTCCTTGACGAATCAAACTGAAGAATCATTATAAGCCATGCAGTCTCAACCAAGATATATGTTTGTTGGAGCATTTTATTCAAACAAAATCAAATGTGAAGTCAAGTGAAATAACAAAGAAGATTGGAGTAGGAAAAGAATAATTTTTGGAAATTAACATCTGGACTGCTGTGAACAGTTCTGGTCCTCTTATTTAAGATATAATTCCATTGGAAATAGTTCGGAGAAGGCTCACTAGAATGATCCCTGGTAATGGAGAGATTGTCTTACGACCGAAGATTAAACAGATTGGGATGCTACTCACTGGAGTTTACAAGAACTAGAGGTGATCTCATTGAAGCATTTGGGATTCTTAAGGGACTTGGCAGCATAAATACTGAGAGGATGATTCCTCTCAGATAGGAGAGTCTGGGACCAGGGAGCGTAGACTCAGAACAAAAGGGTGCCAATTCTAGACTGAAACAAGGAATTTCTTCGCTGAAAGAAAGAGTTATGAGTCTTTGCAACTTTTTGCTACAGGCAGCTATGGGGGCACAGTCCTTTTGTATATTTAAAGCTGTGATAGATAGATTGCTCAGTAAAGGGAATCAAAGGTTATGGGAAAAGGGCAGGAAAGTTGACAAATGCTGATAGCCCCACCATTAGTTCAACCACAAGATCAACCAATTTTCTGAAGAAGGGTCTCGGCCCGAAAGGTCAGCCTTCCTGAGCCTTCCTGCTCCTCTGATGCTGCTTGGCCTGTTGTGTTCATCCAGCTCTACACCTTTTTATCTCAGATAAACCACAAGATCAACCACAATAACTCAACCTTTTATATTCTTGTGTACGTCATCAAGAAGTTGAAACAAAGTAAGAAGCAGTTAAACAGATCCAGTCAACTGTAAGTGTGGAAACATTTTCAACTTAATAAGCAGTAATTGTTCGGATTTTGACTATTTATACATTCTTCATTTTGCACTTGACTCTCTGGAAGCAAAACAATTTAAAATCACTGTTTCAGCTCCCTGCCCAAGAAATAATGCTTCTGTATTAGGTCAACTTCTCAATTAACCTGTCAACTAAAGAAAGCCAACATTGTCATTCACATCTGGACTTCCACATGAACCCAGCACTAAAAAAAAATGTAGGGTAATTACATCTCCAAACATTAAGGAAACGTACACATTATTTTCTACAATATAATGTCCCTTTCCTTATGAAACAGTACATCTGACCTATCTTATAATATATTACGGCAAAACTGAACAACTGAGGAACAAGCCTATTCAACTCTTGTTTATCCATCCAGAAAGATCTCACATATGCATCACAATGCTCCTTTGTTGTCACTTAATGATTTGAGAGCTACTGTTCTACAACTTGTTTGGAAGCATCTTCTATGTGCTGATAAATCCTTTGATTTGAGAGTCTGAACTCAGGTCCTCTTATTCTAGATTTTTTCTAATCATCTTATTCAGAGATGCGATGACATCTCTAGAGCAGGTGGGACTTAAACCTGGATTTTCTGGCTCTGAGGAAGAAAATCTACTCCTGCAGCACTCGCTCTAATCATGTAATGCATTTTATATTAATGTTCAAAGTTTACTGTTATAATTGTCTTAGCCATCTTAGATGTTCTGATTTCAACATGTTGACATTCAAGTATAGTAAGGTTTCTCAAATTTACCCTCACCTATTTCAACACCATGTTTAGAGCATGTTTTCCTTTCTATATACAGCACTTTACATTTGTCTTCATTAAATTTGATCTACCGTCATTCCACATTCAAAAATATGTCATCTGACTCAACCGGAGAGATAGTGCCTTAATCCACTGTTCTGAGAATTGGCATTGGTTGCAAACATGGCCAATTGATATTCTGTTTCTGTGTCTAGGTCACTGATGCAAACTACAAGCAGCCTAAGTGCCAACAGCAATTCGTAGACTACTCACACAGACAATATAACTTAAGTAAATCTTTCTACCCTCCTTTCTTATTCACTTTTATGCAGATTCTAACCCATTTGAAATTTCCATAGTTTTGACTTACCTAATAAGTCTTTGAAGAGCAAATTTTATCAAAAGCCTTTGAAAATCAAGGTATACCACACTGTGGAGTTTTGTAGCATATACCCGACGTGGCACTGGCAGAAGATGCATCTTCTGAATTCATGTTTGTCTTGTAGTAAGCGATTAGGCATATAAATCTGCTAATTAATTCCAATGTTTTACACAGTGCTAAGGAAAAAAAACTAATACATTTGCTTCATTACTCTTTTTGAAAATGGGCATCTAGTTAATTTATTTTAAATCAACTAAATTGAGTTCCCTGTCCTCACAGTGGTATGAAATCCTCACTAATCCCCGCTTTGGTCTATCCAGGATTTGAGCATGAACATCACTGCTCCCTGCCAATGTGTTTGCTTTGAGCACTTTCAGACAGTCTAAGCATATAACCTTATAAATAAGTCATCACTTTTGCTTAGGTTTCCTCTATTTATGAAGGGCACGCTGCTCACAGTTCCTGCTGTGAATATTTGGACAAGGTAATCAGTTAAAATATGAACTATCTTGCACTTATTATCCATTGTAGCTTTCAAGCCTTTTACAAGTATTCACATATTGCTGAAGTATTATAAGGACTTGTTAACACCATGGCTTTATTCCATATTTATCCATGCCCTTATGTCCAACCCTTTAGCAGGATTCTTCATACTCCTTTGTTTAGTCTAGTGGGCCCCTTTCCCTTTCTGCCTACAAAATGTACAAGATTTGATCTTCCCTGTTATTTAGTTTCTGTTTAATTTGCTGTTTATGTTAGTTTCCTTCCCCTTTATCTATCAAATATATATTGCATAAAGTTGAAGCAAGGTCATTAGGCCAACATCGGCATAAAAATTAAGTTCGAGAGAACCTAGGTTTCAGAAATACCAAGGCCATGGAGCCAGGTATAGATAGCTTTAAAATGGCTAACTTTGAAATAAACAAGACAATGGTTGAAGCAAATAAGCAAGGTGGGAAAGTAAGCCGCAAGGTGACTAAAAGGATATAGATAGCATAAATGAGTAGTGAAAAAAGGTGACAGAAGTGGTAAAATAGGAAATTTTATATTTTTGCTACCAAAAAGTACAAGGCATTAAAAAAATCAAATTGTTGGCACTAAGATGGATTTGGGTATCTTGCGCATGAACGAAGTAAGTTAAAATGCATGGAAAGCAAGAAATTAGTAGGTGGATGTTAGCCTTTATTTCAAGAGCATATGACCATAATAGTACGGAAGTCTTCTACAATTAAGCAGAACATATGGAAAGTCATCTGAAGCAGTATAGTTTTGGTCCCTTTACCTGCTAAGCTTGGAAGAGGAGCTTAAAAAGATGCTCCGGGTTGAATCATGGGACAAAAGGATTATCTTACAAAAGTTTATTACGTAACAATAACCTATATACTCTAGACTTTACAAGAATGAGAGATGATCTTACTGAAATGTACATTTTTTGAAGACCTTATGAAGTAGGTGCCAAGAGGCCTCAGTCTGTGACTCGATAATACAGAAGTGTCAAAGTCTCAGAACAAGGAATTGACAGTTTAGGATTGAGATAAGGAGGAAATGTGTCACAGATGGTTTTACATTTCTTGAATAATTCTTTAAAGATAGCTTTGGATTCTCAGTGTTGAGTTTGGTCAAGACTGAGAATGATAGGTCTTAGGATTTCAATTGTTGACTACGAGACCGAAAGATTTGAGAACACAATGGTGAATCAAGAGACAAAAGAAGGCAAAAAAAGCAAAGTGGGTGGTGTGATAGATCAACCATAATTGTACTGAATGATGGAGCAGGTTTATGGGACCATATGACCCACCCCTGCTCCTTTTCTTGTATACACAGCTGAGTTATGCAACAGCATTTCAGTAGACAAAAGTAGGCCATTTTTAAAATGATACAGGTTGGTCTCAAATATAAAATGTTGTAAAGTAGATCTGTACCTCGAGTTGTGGATGTTGTGGTTGGTTGAACCAGCTCGGTGAGCCAACTAACCGCAACATAAAATGTTGGTAGAATTTATGTACTACATACAAGCAGTTATCAATTGCGTACAAAACTGTGAGGTTTGCAAGTAAACTTATGATTTAGGTATCTGCCCAAATATAGTTGTTTAACCATGAATGTAAAATCTGAAACCAACATAACTGACCGCATATCAGAATGTCAAATTCTTTAGTTCTGCATGCCCACTTTTTGGACACTGTCAGTTTCTATTGCTTTCTTTCTAAAAACCAAAGCAAAGGTTCTAAAAATCTACTTGTATTGAACTGGTTTTTGAAATTCCTTCATCTTTACACTATTATAGTAAATACTGATCAAATTACAAACTCTCCCTCCTACCAAATATTGCATTTCTCCAAGTGGAAGTCTTGTAATTTCAACTGTTATAAAGCAGCGCAGATCATACCCGTCCTTATTAATTTCTATATCAAGTATCAAGGACCAAGCAAAACCACATCTGACAAACAACAAAAGCAGTCTCTTAAGATCCAAGCAAGTAAGTTGGTCAAAATTTGATTGTTTGTCCATGTCTTTGAAGTCACTTTTTCCTGTCCTGATCAGCAACATCCTTGACATCTTTTCTAAAATTGGAAAAAATCAAAAGTTGAGATAGTTTCTTTGATCATGATATGTTATAGAATTCAGTGTGCTGGAAAAGGATTTTCATTTATTATTGATGTTTACTTCTCAATTCACTTTTCATCTCTAATTCTTCACAAAATATGTTGAGCAACGTCTACAATAATCAACATTGTCATTGCTGACCTCAAAATGTAGCCCACTGTCAAAGAAGGCAACCCAAAAAGTTAGTCATATAAATTTGTAGTCAGTAATATGAATACTTTACCAACACCTTCCACCCCAACCTCAAGTTTTTCACATTGGACGTCCAGTCCCTATACACCTGTATTCCTCATGCAGATGGCCTCAAGGCCCTCCGCTTCTTCCTGTCCCACAGGCCCGACCAATCCCCCTCCACTGACACCCTCATCCGCCTAGCCGAACTCGTCCTCACCCTCAACAACTTCTCTTTCGATTCCTCCCACTTCCTACAGACAAAGGGGTTGGCCATGGGCACCCGCATGGGCCCAAACTATGCCTGCGTCTTTGTAGGTTACATGGAACAGTCCCTCTTCCGCACCTACACAGGCCCCAAACCCCACCTCTTCCTCTGTTACATTGATGACTGTATCGGCGCCACCTCTTGCTCCCCAGAGGAGCTCGAACAGTTCAACCACTTCACCAACACATTCCACCCCAACCTCAAGTTCACCTGGGCCATCTCCAACACATCCCTCACCTTCCTGGACCTCTCAGTCTCCATCTCAGGTAGCCAGCTAGAAACTGATGTCCATTTCAAGCCCACTGACTCCCACAGCTACCTAGAATACACCTCCTCCACCCACCCTCCAGCAAAAAATTCCATCCCCTATTCCCAATTCCTCCGCTTCCGCCACATCTGCTCCCAGGATGAGGCATTCCACTCCCGCACATCCCAGATGTCCACGTTCTTCCAGGACCGCAACTTTCCGCCCGCAGTGGTCGAGAACGGCCTTGACCGCGTTTCCTGCAACACATCCCTCACACCCCACCCCCGCCACAACCGCCCCCAGAGGATCCCCCTTGTTCTCACATACCACCCCACCAACCTCCAGATACAACGTATCACCCTCCGACACTTCCGCCATCTACAATCCGACCCCATCACCCAAACTATTTTTCCATCCCCACCCTTGTCTGCCTTCCGGAAAGACCACTCTCTCTGCGACTACCTTGTCTGCTCCACACTCCCCTCCAACCCCACCACGCCCGGCACCTTCCCCTGCAACCGCAGGAAGTGCTACACTTGCCCCCACACCTCCTCCCTCACCCCTATCCCAGGCCCCAAGATGACTTTCCATATCAAGCAGATGTTCACCTGCACGTCTGCCAATGTGGTATATTGTATCCATTGCACCCGGTGTGGCTTCATCTACATTGGGGAAACCAAGCGGAGGCTTGGGGACCGCTTTGCAGAACACCTCCGCTCGGTTCGCAACAAACAACTGCACCTCTCAGTAGCGAACCATTTCAACTCCCCCTCCCATTCCTCAGACGACATGTCCATCATGGGCATCCCGCAGTGCCACAATGATGTCACCCGAAGGTTGCAGGAACAGCAACTCATATTCCCCTTGGGAACCCTGCAGCCCAATGGTATCAATGTGGACCTCACAAGCTTCAAAATCTCCCCTTCCCCCACTACATCACAAAACCAGTCCAGCCTGTCTCTGCTTCCCTAACCTGTTCTTCCTCTCACCCATCCCTTCCTCCCACCTCAAGCCACACCTCCCACTTCCTACCTACCACCTCATCCCGCCTCCTTGACCTGTCCATCTTCCCTGGACTGACCTATCCCCTCCCTACATCCTCACCTATACTCTCGTCTCTACCTATCTTGTTTTCTCTCCATCTTCGGTCCGCCTCCCCCCTCTCTCCCTATTTATTCCAGTTCCCTCTCCCCATCCCCCTCTCTGAAGAAGGGCCTAGGCCCGAAATGTCAGCTTTTGTGCTCCTGAGATGCTGCTTGGCCTGCTGTGTTCATCCAGCTCCACACTTTGTTATCTAATATGAATTTGCCTTTTGTTTGAATCTTGCACCAAGACAAGGGGACCTCCAGGGATCCTGCAGCAGTCGTGTCATCAAGCAGGCTGAAAAAGTATTCAGAGATATTCTCAAAGAAAGAAAACCAGATAGTAAAATGCACAGATCATCCTCCTCTCTCTGAAAATAATGCTTACAGCGAGTGCAAAATAAATCATTGGGACATAGACACGAGATGTTGAAATTGAAATAAACATAGAAAAATGCTCTAGAAAAAAAACTGACATTACATAAACATAAATAAATATTCTAAGGGCCAGCGCATTTTTCGCAGTAATTAAGAAGTTAATATGCTGATAAAATCCAAGTTATATCACATTGAGCAAGGTTGAAATTTTTACAGTGAGACTTAACTTAAAACAGCACTACCAACATCGAAAGGCATTATAACAGACCAAAAATGGATTTGAACCAGCCAAATAACTACTGTGGCTATAAGTATAGGGCAGAAGCTGGAAACTTCGCACAAGGTAACTCACTCATGTCTCACCATCAACAAGGCAAACATCAGGAGTGGTGAAATTCTCTCTGCTGAACTGGAATACAGGTCAAACAAAATGCAAGAGGCCTGATGTCAACCAGAATACAGCAGCCTGCTTGATGAGCACTCAAATCACCAACCTCAACATTCACTTCCTTCACCATTGACATACTGTGGCAGCGGTGAATAAGATCCACTGAAAGTATCCCACGAAGGCTACTCCAAGAGCACCGTTCAAACTCAAACTGTAAGACTTCAAAAAAAAACAAAGGCAGCAGATTTGGACGATCACCACCTGGTTCCCTCCCAAATCACTCACCAGTCTGACTTAAGTGTATTGCCATTCCCTCTCAGGCATTGGGTTGAAATTCTGGAACTCCCTTCTTAGCAGCAACGTGGTGTTGCTGCACTCGAAAGACTGAAGGGTTTGAGAAGGCAGCTCACCATTCTTGGGGCAATTAGGAACGGGTAATAAAAATTAGCTGAGCCAGTGATGCTCAATCCTAAGAATGAATTAAAAAAAAGTAAAAAGGCAAGTATGGATCCACTCAGTGATTTTTAATTCATTGTAGTCTATGCAGACTTCAATAGGTCCCCTATGGAATAGCACAGGGTCACTAACAAGTTCTCACTTACTGATTAACTTCATAGTGATGGGCTTCAGGAGTTGCTGTCAATTTCAGATGAGCATAATTAATATTTCAAGGCCAGTAACCCTTCTTCAGAACTGATTGTAATTAGGAAAAGGTGATCTGTCTCTTCTTTCTCTTCCTCCCATAACAACGATTGAGTGCAATGGTCCTCACTTTTCATCCCATTAGCCACCATGTCCATAGGATCATGTGAAAGTGTGAGGTCATGCACTTTACTAAGAAGAATAAAAGCATGGGCTATTTTCTAAATGGGGAAAAGAGTCAGAAGTCTGAAGTGTAAAGAGACTTGGGAGTTCTCTCAAGGTAAACTTGCAGGTTGAGTCGGTCGTCTGGAAGGCAAATGCAATGTCGGCATTTATTTTGAGAGGACTTGAATATAAAAGCAGGGATATACTACTGAGGCTTTATAACGCTCTGGTCAGGCCACATTTGGAGTATTGTGTGTAGTTTTGGGCTTCATATCTTAGGACGGATATACTGGCACTGGAGCAGGTTCAGAGGAGGTTCACGAGAACGGTCCCAGGAATGTAAAGTTTAACATACAAGGAACTTTTGGGGGACTCTGGGACCATACTTATTGGAGTTTAGAAGGATGAAGGAGGACCTAATTGAAACTCTCAGAATACTGAATGGCCTGCACAGACTGGATGTTAGGAAGATACTTCCATTGGTAGGAGAGATTAGGACCAGAGGGCATAGCCTTAGAGTAAAAGGGAAGACCTTTTCAGGATGGAGATAAGGAGAAACTTCTTCTGCCAGAGTGGTGAATCTATGGAATTCACAGCCACAGAAGGCTGTGGAGGCCGGGTCATTGAGTACATTTAAAACTGAGATAGATAGGTTCTTGATTATCAAGAGGATCAAGGGTTACAAACAAGAAATGGGACAACAGGGTTGAGGAACTTATCAGCCATGATTGAATACGTAGCAGACTCAATGGGCTGAATGGCCTAACTTCGGCTCCTACGTCTAGTGGTCTTATCATACGCCACCATTTTCACTACCACCGGGTCAGAAAAATGAGTGGAAAGAGACAGTTAGCTGAGTTGACTGGGTAAAGGGTTAGTGATGCCAACAACATGGGTTCAATTCCACACCAGCTGAGGATACTACAAAGGGGTCCTTTTCTCAATCTCTCCCCACGCCAGAGGCGTTGAGACCCTCAGGTTAAACCACCACTAGTCCCCCCCCCCCCCCCACCCCGCTCTCTCCCTTTCCCTCTCTAAGAGCAGCATTATGATCTGGTAAGACTATAATGAGTTTACATTTTAGAATAAAATAAAAACATTTCTTTAGGTGCTAAAATTATGCATAAACTCAAAGACAACATGATCGCCTTATAGTGTTAATTAGAGTTTGAATTATCACATTGCTTGATCTTCCCTTTCTGAAGGCAAACAAAATCTTTATAGTACTTTTCCCAAGGAACAAAATATATATTTATAAAAGATATAGGTTCTAAGGACCAAATAAGTCTTCTTTGTTCCATGATTTCTTTCTTAACTTGCTCCAGAATTTTTAAAAAAACCCTTTCTTTTTGCCATGCAAAATAGGTCAATTTGTCTTCATTTAAACAGGTCCCTGCCCTAAGAGGATAGACTTAGTAAAACCACTTATATTGTAGCTGCAGGGACTGGATGCATAATTGTAGAAAATATTAAGAGGCCATGTGAAAGAAGTGTTAAACAATACTGAATATTGAGAAATTAAAGCAAATCTGGAATGAGTAAAATCGCAAAATGTTGAAGCAGCTTGAAATATACCACTATTATAAAATTGTAAGATATTTATACCAATTATCAGAAATTTGCCATAAAAGCCAACAAAATACAATCCAATTTCGATTAGATTATATTTTAAACTAAGGCATCACTTATCTCAATGCTTACCAGTAACAAATTGATGAATCAACTCCTTCCAAAAAATTTCCAGAAATCAAAACAGTAATTCAAATCTTCTTCCATCATAAAAATTTGAACAATGTATTGAGAATGCACTGAAGATTTCCACAACAATATCTGCTAGATTAGCTTCAGTCATGTTTATTCCTCTCAAAAACATCATACTTCTTGGTGTTGTCTAAGGAAGCATTCATTGTACCCGTACGGCAGTTAATAGTAAGTGGTAATTGGTCAACTTGCATATTGGACCTCGAAATATATGTTATATTCTCTGATTTATTAGTCCACTTAAGCAAAGACATGAATACATAAAACAACAAGTTATTGGACCAATAACTTTGTTTTGTCACTGTCATTATTTGTGTCAAGCTTGAAATCACCACAGATACCATTTATATTAAAACTTCACATGGCTAAGTAGAGAAAAGTTGTCCAGCAAGCAGCTACAGGGTATAAATTACCAAAAAATAAGTCACTTCAGCTGTAACATCATTAAGTCATGCTCACAACTAGGTAGGGATGATATTCCACTATTTTTGTGTACTTTTTAAGACTACAAGCTGGGAAGGTAAATTAAACTACAAAATTAATAGTGAAAGTACAAATAGGTTAAATAGGATTCTAATTTTAGAGATTATAAAGCCATTCTTGTGATATCATCATAAATTCCTCCCTGTTGATCTCAACTGAGATTTTGTCCCCATGGAAAATATTATCATTAACCTGTTATGAATAATACTGCACAATGAGTGTTCTCAACTAGACACCCAAAATTACCAAGGTTAATTTTAAATCCCCAAATGACGACAACATGCATTTATACAGTGGCATTAAAACATTCACTGAGCTTTGGTAAGTTGAATTTGGCACTGAACTACGTAAGAAGATACAAGGATAAAAGGCTAAAAGCTTCATTAAAGAGGTAGGTTTGAGATAGGAACATACGAATCAGGAGCAGAATTAGGCCATTCGGTCCTTCAAAGTCTGCTACATCATTAAATAACATCATGGCCGATCTAGTTGTGTTCCGAATTCCGCATTCACATTTACTCACGATAACCTCCGATTCTTGTTAGGCAATGGATTCAATATACCTCAACAATTAAAACATTAAATGAGGCCACCTCCACCACATTCTGAAGCAAAGAGTTCCAAAGTCTCAACTCTCAGAAAAAGATTCTCGCCAGACTCAAAACATTAGCTCGCTCTCTTTTCACAGATGCTGCCTGATTGGGCTGTGATTTCCAGCATTTTTGTTTTCAGTACAAATTTCAGCATCTGCAGTAATTTGCTCCTCCAAGATTCTCTTCATACCCGTACCAGAAGAGGCACTCCTGATCATAAAATCACCAATTCAGGAAACATCCTTCCAAATTCGTTTTGTCAAGGCTGTTCAGAATCTTACAAACAATCACCTCATACTGTTCTAAACCCTAGTGAGAAAAAGCCCAGTCTGCCCAATCCAACCTCATTAAGCAACTCAATCTTTCCAGGTATCAATCTCGTAAACTAGATGTGGTCTCACCAAAACCTTATATCTGAACCATATGATCTTAATTTTATGTTCAATTCCTCTCAGAATAAAGGACAATATTCCATTAGCCTTTTTAATTACTTGATGTAGGTGTACACTAAACGTTCCCAACTTAAGCACCTCAGAATTCTGCAGCTGTTCTCCACTTACATCATATTCTGCTTACTTACTCTACTTGGCAAAATGAAAAACTTTGTTCTACATTATATTTCATCAGCCAGATTTATGTCTACTTAGCCTACCTGTAACTGTCTGCTTCCTTGTTATGTTATCTTCACAATATTCTTTCCAACTTTTTTGTGCAAATTTAGCCTCTAAGCATTTGAATTTCTCATTCATGTCATTTATTGTAATAATTTTTTTTTAAAAAGGGGTCTATCGAAGACCTCTGCAGGACCCCTCTTGTTGCATCCTGACAATCTGTAAAAGATTTATTTATGCATCCACTCTGGCTGGCTGTCAGAAAACAATCTGCTATCCATGCCAGAATGTTATCCACTATACCATGAGCTCATAGGTCAGAAGAAACAGAAACATGTGTAGGTCACTTGGCTCCTCAAGACTGCTCTGCCATTCAATAGGATCATGGCTGATCCAACACTCTTCACATCCATGCTTGTGCACTTTCCCCATAAACCTGGATTCTCCTACTGTTCAAGTCTATCTATCTCAGCCTTAAACACACACCAGGACTCTTCACCCACAGCTCTCTGTGGCAAGATGTCCTAAATATTCATAACCCTATGAGAGTAGAAATTCTTCCTCATTTTAGTCTTAAATAGGCATCACTTTTTTTTTTCCTGAGACTATGCCCTCCGGTCTTGGATTCTCCAATGAGGGGAAACATCCTTGATGTGCAGGTACCAGTGCTGGACAGGGATGGACAAAGTCAAAAATCACAACACCAGGTTATAGACCAACAGGTATATTTGAAGACACAAAAGCTTGTCTTCAAATAACATGTTGGATTATAACCTGGTGTCATTTGATTTTTGACCAGTAAACATCTTCTCAGCATTTACCCTGTCAAGTTCCTTAAGAATCCAACATGTTTCAATGAGATCACCTCTCATTCTTCTAAATTCCAACAAGCAGAGTCCCCATCTTTTTAAACTTTTCTCATAAGACAATCCTCTATACGAGAGATCATCCTCATGAACCTTCTCTGAAATATCTCCAATGAAGTGACACCTTTCTTTTAAAGAAGGGGACCACAAACTGCTCACAGTACTCCAGATGCGCTCTCACCAACACCTTGTACAGTCGCAGCAGGATTTCCCTACTATCATACTCCAAGTCCCTTGAAAAAAAGCCAACATTCCATTAGCCTTTCTGATTACTTGCTACATGTATGCGCTTCAGGCACAAGCACCAAGGCCCTTTGTGTGGCATCTTTCTGCGGTTTTCCTTCATAGTATTATTTCAATGCTCTTTTGTTCTCCCTTCCAAAATGAACTTCATTTCTTTCCCACATTATATCCCAGTTGCCAACTTGTACTCAACCTATCAATCTCTCTCAGCAAACTGACGGTACCCCTCTTGCAACTTGCCTTTCCACCTATTTTTCTGTTGCCTGTAAATGTGCCTATATGACTTTCAGTTCCTTCCTCAAAGTCAGTAATAGACATTGTAAACAGTTATGGTCCCAGCTCTGATCCCTGTGGAATCCCACTGGTTACACGTTGCCAGTCTGAAAAAGAACTCCTTATCATCACTGATAGTGGGAACTGCAGATGCTGGAGAATCTGAGATAACAAGGTGTAGAGCTGCATGAACACAGCAGGCCAAGCAGCATCAGAGGAGCAAGGAAGCTGATGTTTCTAGCCTAGACCCTTCTTCAGAAATGGGGGAGGGGGAGGGGTTCTGAAATAAATAGGGAGAGAGGGAGAGGCGGACAGAAGATGGACAGAGGAGACAGGTGGAGAGAAGACAGACAGGTCAAAGAGTCGGGGATGGAGCCAATAAAGGTGAGTGTAGGTGGGGAGGTAGGTCAATCCAGGGAGGACGGACGGGTCAAGCGGATGGGATGAAGTTAGTAGATAAGAGATGGGGATGGGGCTTGAGGTGGGAGGAGGGGATAGGTGAGGGGAAGGACAGGTTAGGCAGGCGGGGACGAGCTGGGCTGGTTTTGGCATGTGGTAGGGGAGGGGAGATTTTGAAGCTTGTGAAGTCCACATTGATATTACTGGGCTGCAGGGTTCCCAAGCAGAATATAAGTTGCTGTTCCTGTAACCTTCGCGTCGCATCATTGTGGCATTGCAGGAGGCCAAGGATAGACATGTCGTCTGAGGAATGGGAGGGGGGAGTGGAAATGGTTCATGACTGGGAGGTGCAGTTGTTTAGTGCGAACCGAGCACAGACGTTTTGCAAAGCGGTCCCCGATGTGGAGGAGGCCACAACCGGAACTGCGGATGCAGTATACCACATTAGCAGATGCACAGGTGAACATCTGCTTGATGTGGAAAGCCTTCGTGGGGTCTGGGTTGGGGGTGATGGGGGAGATGTAGGGGCAGCTGTAGCACTTCCTGTGGCTGCAAGGAAAAGTGCCGGGTGTGGTGGGGCTGGAGGGGAGTGTGGAGTGGACAAGGGAGTCACGGAGAGAGCGGTCCCTCCGGAAAGCAGACAAGGGTGGGAATGGAAAAATATCTTTGTTGGTGGGTTCGGATTGCAGATGGCGGAAGTGTCGAAGGATGTTGTCGAGGTTGGTGAGATGGTATATGAGGACCGGGGGATTCTTGGTTTAGGTTGTTATTGCGGGGAGGGGGTGTGAGGGATGAGTTGCGGGAATTGCAGGAGACACAGTCGAGGGCCTTCTCGACGTGTGTGTGTGTGTGTGTGTGTGTGTGTGTGTGATCCTTGAAAAATGAGGACATCTGAGATGTGCAGGAATCAAACGTCTCATCCGAGGAGCAGATTCTGCAGAGGCAAAGGAATTGGGAATAGGGGGTGGCATTTTTGCAGGAAGGTGGGTGGGAGGTGTAGTATTCTAGGTAGCTGTGGGAGTCGGTGGACTTGAAAGGGATATCGGTTTCTAGGTAGGCTAGAGATGGAGGCAGAGAAGAGTCCAGGAAGGAGAGAGAGGTATTAGTGATGGCCCAGGTGAACTTAAGGTTGAGGTGGAAGGTGTTGGTGAAGTGGATGAGCTGTTCAAGCTCCTTAAGCATCCACAACGTCATCACCTCAGGTGACCTCCCACCTAGAGCGTCCAACCTCATCGTTCCCCAACCCTGCACCGCCCGCTTCTATCACCTTCCCAAAATCCACAAACCTGACAGGCCTGGTCGACCCCTTGTCTCCGCCTGCTCCTGCCCCACCAAACCTATCTCCACCTATCTCGACTCCATTTTCTCCCCCTTAGTCCCAGAACTCCCTACCTACATCTGTGACACCACCCACACCATACAACTCCTCCAGAACTTCCAATTCCCCGGTACCCAACACCTCAACTTTACCACGGGCGTCCAGTCCCTGTACACCTGCATTCCCCATCCAGGCCCTCCGCTTCTTCCTATCCCACAGGCCTGACCATTCCCCCTCCACTGACACCCTCATCCACTTAGCTGAACGCATCCTCACCCTCAACAATTTCTCTTTCAATTCCTCCCACTTCCTACAGACAAAGGGAGTGGCTATGGGTACCACATGGGACCAAGCTATGCCTGCCTCTTTGTAGGTTACATGGAACAATCAATCCCTCTTCCATACCTACACTGGCCCTAAACCTCATCCCTTCCTCCGTTACATTGATGACTGTATCGCGCCACCTCGTGCACCCATGAGGAGCTCGAACAGTTCATCCACTTCAACATCTTCCACCCCAACCTCAAGTTCACCTGGACCATCTCTAATACCTCTCTCCCCTTCCTGGACACCTCTGTCTCCATCTCCGGCAACCACCCAGAAACCAAAATCCATTTCAAGCCCACCAACTCCCACAGCTACCTAGAATACACCTCCTCCCACCCACCGTCCTGCAAAAATGCCATCCCCTATTCCCAAATCCTTCGCCTCCACCGCATCTGCTCCCAGGATGAGGCAGTCCACTCCCTTTTATCTCAGATGTCCTCGTTTTTCAAGGACCACAACCGTCCCGCACCCCACCACCCCACCCCCCCCCCCCCGCCCCCCCCCCGCCCCCCCCGCCCCCCCCACTCAGTGGTCGACAACGCCCTCGACTGTGTCTCCCGCATTTCCCACAAGTCATCCCTCCAATCCCCTCCCTGCAATAACAACAAAAACAGACTCCGCCTCCTCCTCATGTACCACCCCACCAACCTCTGGATCATCCTCCGACACTTCCGCCATCAGCAATCCGACTCCACCACCAAACACATTTTTCCCTCCCCCACACTTATCTGCTTTCTGGAGGGGCCACTCTCTCCGTGACTCCCTTGTCCACTCCATATTCCCCTCCAGCCCCACCACACCCGGCACTTTTCCCTGCAGCCGCAGGAAGTGCTACAGCTGCCCCTACATCTTCCCCATCACCCCAACCCAGACCCCAAGAAGGCTTTCCACATCAAGCAGATGTTCACCTGCGCATCTGCTAATGTGGTATACTGCATCTTCCCGTTGTGGCCTCCTCTACAATCGGGGAAACCAAGCAGAGGCTTAGGGACAGCTTTGCAGAACGTCTATGTTCGGTTCACACTAAACAAACTGCACCTACCAGTCGTGAACCATTTCCACTCCCCCTCCCATTCTTCAGATGACATGTCCATCCTGGGCCTCCTGCAGTGCCACAACGATGCTACCCCAAGGTTACAGGAACAGCAACTCATTCTGCTTGGGAACGCTGCAGCCCAATGGTACCAATGTGGACTTCACAAGCTTCAAAATCTCTCCTCCCCCTACCACACGCCAAAACCAGCCCAGTTCATCCCCATTTCCTTAACCTGTCCTTTCTCTCACCTATCCCCTCCTCTCACCTCAAGCCCCACTCCCATCTCTTACCTACTAACCTCATCCCACCCCCTTGACCTGTCCGTCCTCCCTGGACTGACCTACCTCCCCACCTACACTCAACTTTACTGGCTCCATCCCCGACTCTTTGACCTGTCGGTCTTCTCTCCACCTGTCTTCTCCTCTATCCATCTTCCATCCGCCTCTCCCTATTTATTTCAGAACCCCTTTACCCTCCTCCCTTTCTGAAGAATTGTCTAGGCCAGAAACATCAGCCTTCCTGCTCCTCTGCTGTGCTCATCCAGCTCTACACCTTGTTATCTCCTTATCCCTACTCACTGTTTCCAGCTCTGTAGCCAATTTTCTATCCACACCAGTACAATATCTCCAACACAACAGGCTCTTGTCTCATGGCTTATCATTTGTCTCATGATTTGTCAACATTGCTTTGTCGAATACCTTCTGGAAGTTCAAATAAAACACAGCCGCTGCTTCCTTTCTATCCACTCTTCTTGAGATGTCTTTGAAAAACTCCAATAAACTAGTCAGACATGATTTCCCATTTATGAAGCCATGCTGACTTTGCTTAGATTACAACTTTCCAAATGTGCTGCAAATAATTGATTCCAATATTTTTCCGATAGCAGACGGTCACCAATCAGCGTAGTTACCTTCTTTTTGCCTCCCTCCCATTTTGAATAGGAGTGTCATACTGGCTGCTTTCCAATCGTCTGGTACTTCTCCAGAATCCAAGGATTTTTGGAAAATTACAAGCAATGTATTTATAATCTCTGTAGCTACCTCTTTTAGGATCTAACTGCTATACTACTTTGTGTAATGTCCTTTCATATGAAGCTTTAACAAAGGTATTCTGGAAATCCAAGTCCTGTGCATCAGTGAGTTCCCCTTCATCCACATCAGAGATTGTTTCTGCAAAAATTCCAATAAACAGATGAAACACAGAACCATGTTGACCTTTCAAGGTCATCTTAAATTTCTGAAATGCTTAACTATCAACTTGAACACCTTCCCCATGACAGGTGTCAAGCTAACTGACCACAGCTGCCTGTTTATTGCCTCTCTCCTTTTTTGAGTAGAGGAGTTAAATTGGCTGCTTTCCAATCTGATGTAAACATTCCAGAATCTGATGGGTTTTGGGAAGTTAACACTAATTCATCTACTATCTCATCATTCATCTCTTTCATGCCCCTGGAATGAAATTCATCAGGGCCCAGAGACTTATCAACCTACAGTTCCATTGGTTTGCTCACTACCAGCTCCCTACCAATAATAAATTTCACCAAGTTCCTTTCTTCTTTCAACTTCCTAATTTACAACTATCACTAAAATGTTTTTTCCATTCTCAGAAGAAAAATCTGCTAACTTTTTATCATCTACCGTGAGGTCCTCATTCTCACCCTCTTAGAGGACTTAACAAGCAGATTCAGATGCATCTGGAAGTCAGGTTGAGTTGCTCAGACATGTTAATTCCAAAGCTTAGGGTGAGACATTAGAATGTAAGATAAAGATTTGTATAATTCATAAAATTTGGGATATACAAGAGACCAGAATTGGAGAAGCACAAACATTTGAAGTTTACCGAGCTGAAGAAACTAACAGGGCCAAAATGATGAAGGAATTTGGAAACAAAGTCAATAATTTTGAAATGTAGGTATTTTTCAAACAGGAGCCAACATAGATTAGCAAGGCAAAGGTGTTGAGTAATGAGGATTTGATTCAAACTGAAGACAACGCCAAAGGAATGAGTTGGTCTCGGGGACCAAAAGACAGTAGTCTTCCCAATATTTATTTGTTTCTACTCATTCAGGATTGGATATTGTACATGCAGTTAAACTATGTTCAAACAACCGAAATCAAGAGGGGGTAATGCTGGGGTGTAGAGCTTGGTGTTGTCAGCATGTAAAACTTATAGCAGGGTTCAAAAAAGTGAAATGTGCAGGAAATAATACATACGAAAGTAATTGGAAAAGAAACAAATGAGAAGAGAATGACAGCCTATTCATTAGGGAAGGCCATCCCCAATAACAGAAGTTGGGAGGTACAAATGCCTGTTTCATTTAATGGTGATACATAGAAGCCATGCATGTTAAAGTTGATTATGAGAAGAAAGATAGAGAAATATGCCAAAAATATGCTTGAAAAAAAATGATGAAACCGACATCAAGATCTGATGTAGAAATGTAGAAGAACTACAGTAAAAGGAAGATTGTAGAAAATGTCAAAATTCATTGACAGAAACAAAAAAAAAATCAACAACTGTACGAAAGACTATGGTGAACCTTATTTTTTAGCACATTCTAAGATAAAGGATATTAAATATTGGCATGTTAGTGTTGGGCTTACACAAGAGATTAGCAGAAATTCACCAATACTGTACTAAACAAAATCCAAAGCAAATTTCAATGAAGTGACTATAGAGCATACTGTACACTTTGTTTTACACACCAGAAAGTTAATTGAACTGGAGTATATCTGACTCGCCCATCCCCAGCTCCTCCTCCTCTCATCTCAGCTGATTAATTTCACTTGTAATTAAATTTCTGTGGGCAGCTGGACAAAGCAACCAACACACTGCACATAACTCCTCCAGATACTCAGATCACTACACACTTCAACATGTGCATTGGTTTTCCTCAGATATTAAGGATGTCAGAGGGCCTTTGAATGTACAGCAGTTTAACCCAGCCCATTTATGCAAGATAATAATATTGCTCATACCACCTTGTTTGCAAAATGCCACTAATACCACCACACAACACAGCTCTCAATCCTTGATCCATTAACTCAAATATCTAAAATTTTAAAAAAGTCAGGCATTTATTTCATTCACAGTTGGACACATGTAGTCCACTTGCAACCAGCTTTGATCTAGTCAGCTCATCTCCAGGCAACAAGAAATGCCACTGTGGCAAAATGAATTAATGCACTGCCTTCCCATGTCAAGATCTGCAGCAACGTCAATACATTGCAGATCGTCTTCTATATACATGTGTGCACAGAGACAAGTGCCCCGAATGAAAACATACTGTTCTGATTTAAAGCTGGCAATACAGGCAAAGTTAACGTTTTTTTAAAAAAAAACATATATTTGAAAGCGCACAAAGCTCTCATAAAACTTAAGCAGAGGCTTCAGTAGTGGTGGCGGGGGGAGAGAAAAGGCCACAGACAGCCATGAGGCTACACTGGGCTAATTGGCATCAAGCCATCCTTTAATCTAAGAGCTGAAAGCCCACTCAGAGGACATTCCCCTCAGCTGTAATGTTGAGACAACAAGCCCCAAGAAGCGGATTAGTCCGGTTCTCCTTCCCACACAACCAGCTCTCAATCACTACTTTTCCTTCCCAAAAGAAGCTGCAGGGACTGGGGCTATAGAGCAACAGAAAAGAGAATAAACAAAAACAAAGACAGCCCTACCTGGTTGCACTGCCCTGAAGTCTCACCTGGTGAACCATCGAGGATAAAGGCTATGTCGATGTGCCCTGATCTCCGTGCCCGGTACCACTCACCCTCCTGCTGCTTCTTCTTAACGGTCCTGAGCTCCGGCTGCCAGCTCGCGCTGCACACAAACCCAGCTACAGCCCATCCCCAACAGCCCGCCCCACTCCCCCTCTCCCATTGGCCGGAGTCCCTCCTGATTGACATCGCCCGAAACCCCGCCCATCTCCCCCACGCCCATTGGTCAGAGTGCCGCTTGATTGATTGCCCCGTGCGTCGGCTCCAGCTTTCTCCAATGGACAGGATCTGATTGACAGCCCTCGCGTCCCTGCCCGACCGCCGCACCACCATGTGAGAGCGCCGCCTGATTGACAGCGCGCGGGTCCCCTCCCTTCCCCGCCTTACACGCCGACTGTGACACGCATGAGTGACAGCCCGTGGAGCAATGGCCATCTCCTTCACCCTGACTACCATAGCCATCCCTCTCTCCCATTCGATGGCTGATTGACAGACAGCGATTCCCCACCCATCTCCTCCACCCATTGGCCAGGGCGCCGCCTGATTGACAGCCAATGTCGCCCCGTCCGTTCTCCCTCACCCATTGGCTGGACCCACCTGATTGACAGCTCGGGCACTGGTACTCAATCTCAGCCGCTGCAGAAGAAATGGGCTGTTCAAGTGGAAAAGTATCAGTGCTGGCATTCCCTTGAGGGTATGGAGAGTATGAGGTCGGGTGTTATATCCTGAAAGGTGCACGTTATTTCTCCCTCTCCAACTTTCTTTACCATCTTCAACTATTGAAAATATACCCTCTTTCCCATTGTCTAGGCCATTAATACAAACCAGGAAAAGCAGAGGTTCCAACACTGGGAAAACTTCACTATAAGTGCCTGTTCCAGTCCAAAAATACATGGAATAATTTCTACTCTCACTTTACTCACTACACCTCAGTTATTTCTGGTGTTTAACTATAGACTGGTACCCTGAACTTAACAATTTTGCAACCTTCAAGTATCTGAATCGCCTCTTCCTTCAGTGAGACCTGGGCAGCATTTTGCCTTTGTTGAAACAATGCAAAGTTCAAAGATTTTGAGAAGATTAGTAGCACGGGTTGTGGGTGAGGTTGTCGACTTGCTCGCCGAGCCAGTGTGTTTGATTGCAGACATTTGTCACCCTACTTGTAAGTGCGCCTGCGGTGAAACGTTGGCATTCTGTCCTGCTTGGTATTTATATGCCTTGGTTTGCTGGGGTGGTTGACGTCACTTCCGGTTCTGTTTTTCAGTGGTTTGTATATTGTGTCCAGTTCAGTGTGTTTGTTGATGGACTTCCGGTTGAAATGCCTGGCCTCCAGGAATTCCCTGGCATGTCTCTGTTTGGCTGGTGCTCTTATGGTGTGGTTTTTCAGTTGAATTTGTGTCCTTCTTTGTCCATATATATAAAGAAAGACCACACATACACACCAGATACTTAATTACACCAGTAACCACTCCAACACCCATAAACGGAGCTGCATCAGGACATTATTCAAATGAGCCACAACACACTACAGCAACCCAGAATTGTAGTACAGAGCAGAACAGGAGCACTTCTACAAAGTTTTTAAAAGGAATGATACTCAAAAAGCACAATCTGCCATTGACAAACCCCAACAAGAAGACGCAATACAGCCAGACATGCTAGTAACTCTACTGTACATCAGGGACATGTCAGAAATGACCAAACTACTCAGACCCCTAGATATCAGAATAACCCACAAACCACAAACCACAAACCAGCCTGCAACGGCTACTGCCAAACGTAAAGGATTCCATACCCGCAACCAGTAAAACCAACATAATATACAAAATACCATGCAAGGACTGAAAGAAACATTGCAGAGACCAAACGAGAAAAAAACTGACAATATGGATACATGAACACCAACTAGCCACCAAGAGACATGACCTATTCTCATTGGTTCAGTACACATAGTCAAAGAAGGACACAAATTCGACAGGAACAACACATTCATAATAGCACAAGCCAAACAGAGACATGCCAGGGAATTCCTGGAGTCATGCCATTCCAAATGGAACTCCATAAACAAACTCATTGAACTGGACCTGATAGACAAACCACTGAAAAACAAAACCAGAAGTGATGCCAACCGCCCCAGCAAACTCAGGCATATAAATAACAAGTGGGACAGAACACCAGCGCTTCACTGACAATGTTACCTAGCAGGGCGATGAAATGCCTGCAACCAAAAATAGTGGCTCGGCAAGCAAGTTTACAACCTCGTGCCGCAAAGTATTCATTTAATACCGTAACCATACTTCCGGGCTGCACACATAATTCTCTTTTTGGCCTATGAATAGCCCCACCCCTTTTACAAAACTTGTACTGTTTATGTGCTTTTAAAAGACTTCTGGGTTCCTGCATATGTTTGTTGTTCATCCTTTCTCATTCTCCGTTTTCTTCACTTATTTCCTTCTTCAATTTCTCTCTGAACCTCATGCATTTAGCTTGCTTCCAATTGTATTATTCACCTGATGTCTGTCATTAACACAGCTTTCTTTTTTTGCTTAATTTGATTATTTCATCGTCTGCAAAAGTCAGGATTTGTTGGCCTTTCAAGACTGTGCTTGATCTATCTCTTATTTAAAGACAGCCATATAGCATGCTACTCTTTGACAGTAATTTGTCTGAGCCAGACACATTCCTACCCCATTGAAGGATTGCTCCTTGCCCCTCCTCATTGCCAACTTTAACATTATGATACAATGATTACTATCCCCTCAAGGTTCCAAACTGGTCCACCTCATTGCCCAGAACTAAATCCAGCAACACCTCCTATCTCGTTTGACTGGACGCACGCTGCTGTAGAAAATGTGTAGCACCATCTTGTGGAAGTGCAGTGCAGCAACCATTCTGATTGCTCATCAAAGTCCATGTAAAATGATTGATGTTCACAGTGTGCATCTGTAATCAAGATCTCATTGGCTGTAATGAATGTGCTCCGACAATTATCTGTCATTGAAAGGACAAGAAAAGAAAATTCGAAAGGACATAGGCCTGTAATATGAACCTAGTTTTTCTGTTTTAGCCACACATGCTGCCTTATCTGACGAGATTTTTCCAGCAGATTTTGTTCCACTTTCCCCAGCAACTTAATACTTGTCTTTTAACCAAATTATCATTTTCTATTCAATCAAATTAAAACAGACATGAATAATTATGTAACATTATATCTAATATTAAATATATAATTTAAAGGATTGAGTTATTAACTCTTTATTTCTTTGCTAAACTTAATGAATTTGCAATCATTAAGTCTAGTTATTTATTACCACAATAGGGTAGCAGCAGTAGGTATCAGACACACGCACACACACACACACACAAAGACACACACACACACACACACACACAAACGAAGCACGTTAAATACTTGTATAGGAAACTATCCTGTTATCCATATCTCAGATCTGCACTTTGGTTCTAAGCATCCAATCTAAGCAAATAGTATTTTAATTACAACATGCCCCCATATGTGGAGTGTACTGTAGTCACATTAATCATCTTTCTAGTGCACAATACAGCCTGCTGCTGTGGGTCTCAACCTTGATGCTGAAGCTGATTAAACTGCAACATCTGGGTCAGCTTAGTTCTGTGATTACTTTCTATCCTGGTTGAGAGTGAAACCCTGACCCTTTTTTGGATTTGCTCTGTTTGATGCACTGTATTTTAACTCTGCCTTTGTGACCTTAGTTCCTTGCATTTAGTCACCGTGATTTGGAAATGAAATGAGGTCAAAATAAAGCATTTGCCTGTGCTCCTATTGCTGATGGCAGTTGCAAAGCCATTATTATTTCCTGCTTGCAGGAACTCAGTTCCTGTATCAGATTCTGGTTTCTAGTCTTTCCTGGGAGTTTTAAATAGAATCTCATCTTGTTTCAATTTAGTATAATGCTATTTCTAAAGATGTTTAGAACTTACACAGGATCATTACTAGATTATGCCCCATTGGAGAAAATTAGGATTTTCCCTTCATCTGCGCATATCTCCCGAGTCCAAAACAATTGGCTGTGCTTTAATAAGTTTACTTCTGCTTTACAATACATCGTGGATATGCATTTCCATTTTTATGATATTTATGTTATACATCTATACAACAATTGCTGAACATAAACATAGAATATAGGAAGAGGAGTCAGCCATTTTGCTCTCTCAGCCAGCTCTGTCACTCAGTGTGATCATGGCTGATCATCTAATTTAGCACCCTGTTTCCATTTGCTCACCATATCCTTAACCCCGATGAAATATATATCACCTCCTTGCAAACATTCAATGTTTTGGCCTCAATCACTTTCTGCAGCAGAGAATTCCACAGGCTCACCACTCTGCGTAAAGAAATTTCTCCTCATCTCAGTCCTAAAAGGTCTATGCCTTATACTTAGACTGTGACTGCTGGTTCTGAACTCCTCTGGCATTGTGAACATATTTCCTGCATTTACATTGTCCAATCCTGGTAGAGTCTTACAGGTTTCCCGGAAATCCCCCGTCATTCTTTTAAACGCAAATGAACATAGCCCTAACCTATCCAGTCTCTCCCTGTACATCAGCCTGCCAATCCGAGAATCAGTCTGGTAAACTTTCATTATATTGTCTCATTAGCCAGAACATGCTTCCTCAGATAAAGAAACAAAACTGCACTCCAGGTGTGTTCTTACCAACATGCTGAAGAGTTGCAGCAAAATATCCCCGCTTCTCTACTTGTAACCTCTCATATGAAGGCCTCCATGCCATTTGCCTTCTGCATTGCTTGCTGCACCTGCATCCTTACTTTTAGTGACTGGTGTGTAAGGACACTAAGGTTTGTTTTATCCATTCACGGGATGAGGGCATCACTAGCTAGGCAGCATTTATTGCCCATCCCTAATTGTTCAGAGAGCACTTAAGAGTCAACCACATTGCTGTGGGTCTGGAGTCACATATACTCTAGACCAGGTCAGGATGGCAGTTCCCTTCCCTAAAAGACATGAGTGAACCAGATGGGTTTCCCCCCAAAAATCAATTCACGGTTATCATTAGATTCTTAATTCCAGATATTTATTGAATTCAAATTCCACCATCTGCCATGGCAGGATTCAACCCCACGCCCCCAGAATATTATCCAGGTCTCTGGATTAACAGTCCAGTGATAATACCATTAGGCCAACACCTCCCCACTTGTTGTTCTCTCGCTGTCCCAATCTATTGCTGTTTGGATGATAACCTCCGACATGGTTTTGCTACCAAACTGGATAACCTCACACTTATCCATATTATACATGCCAACTTACTTAACTTGCCCAAATCACTCAGATGCTTCTCTGTACCCTCCTCACAGCATACCATCCCACAGATTTTGTCCTTTCTGCAAGCTTGGACATATAACATGAAGGTTCCTAATCTGAATCATGGACTGCCGGCCACTCAGAAGAAGATCTTCGATTTCATCTACCAACAAGTTCTGAATCTAAGATCACAAGGTGTAGAGCTGGATGATGCTGCTTGGCCTGTTGTGTTCATTCATCTCTACACCTTGTTAACTCAGATTCTCCAGCATCTGCATCAGATTCTCCAGCATCCTACTATCTCTGAAACAGTTCTGAACCTATTTCAGTACATGATTTCCAATCCCATGCACTTTTATTTTGCATATTAATTTCTTACATGGAGTCTTATCAAAATTGGACCGATGTAATTCAATCCTAGTTCAGTCATAGAATCCGTACAGTGTGGGACCAGGCCATTTGGCTCATCAGGTCCACACAGACCGTCCGAAGAGAATCCCACCAAGACCCTATCCTATCACTGTAAATCTGCATTTCCCACCCAATTTGCGCATCCCCAGCCACTATGGATAACTTAGCGTGGCCAAACTACCTAAACTGCATATCTACATGGAAACTAGAGCATCTAGAGGAAACCCACGCAGACACAGGGAGAACATATAAACTCCACATGGACACCCACCCATGAGTGGAATAAAACCTATGAGAAAGGTTGCTAACCACTGAGCAATGGTGCCATCCACTATTGTGTTGCTATTACACCATTTTGCAAATGGTAGTGGAATACCTCTATTGAGGATGGAGGGGCAGCAGGAAGCTTCTTTGAACAGTTTTCATTAAAGATATAAACATAGGAATTTATATTGGAAAATGACAGGATGTGTATTCTAACAGAAGACTTTTACAATTTGTCTTGGCTAAATGCAGCTTTTAAGTGAAACGTTAGAGAAAGGAGGAATAAGTGAACCAAAGCAGGATACATAGGCAAAACATATATAAAATACAACAAAGAACTGTGGGTAAAGTAAATAACTATCGATACTGAAAATCTGAAACTAAAAACAGAAAATGCTGGAAAAACTCAACAGGCCTGGCAGCATCTACAGAGGCAGAAACATAATTAACATTGTAAATCCAGTGACCTTTCATCAGAACCTTTTTCCAAGGCTTTTATTCAATTGCTTTGTTGGATCACATTTCTTATCATTTAAAATTCTTTCAAATTGTTAGGATAATAATTCATTCAATTTATGTTACCCCTCTTGTTCCTGGTTTCATAGTATTATTAGTGATGCTAATTGTTGATGAATATGTTGGATAGCATGGTAGTTCAGTTGTTAGCACTACTGCCTCAGAACACCAGGGACCTGGCTTCAATTCTACCCTTGGGTGACTATCTGTGCAGGACCCATCTGGGTGCTCCAGTTTCCTCTCACAGTTCAAAGACATTCAGGTCTGATAGGCTGGCCATGCTAAGTGGCCCATAGTATCCAAAGGTGTGCTGTCTAGGTGGAGTAGCCATGGTAAATGTGGGGGTGGTGGGATGATCTCTGGAGGGTTAGTGTGGGCTCAATGGGCCAAATGACCTGGTTCCACTCTGTAGCAATATTATGTTGTATAAAATAATGGTTCTCAAGGGGTTGATGTCTATGATTTACATTCACAGTTCTTTCAGTTTTTACTTGGTTAGTGTTCATGTTACATTAGCACCACCCATTCTACTGAGGCTATATACAGTCTTTGGGTGGGGACAGTGAAATCTGTTCTCACTTTCATAGGGAGTAGATGGAGCTGTACCAGTTCCCTAAAGACCTACCAATTAAGCTAGTAATGACCATATGTAATTGTACTTATGGCTTTCATGCAATAAAGCTTCTTGTTATCTAAGAACAATGTTTCTTCTGTAGATTCTGTACTCTGATGGATTCTCTACTACTAATCACTAGACAGGTATGAGACAAAGCAAATTTAAGGGAGAATTGGTGGTCATGAACAACCTTTTCAGCTCATTGGTAGTGTCTTTACCATCAAGTCAGGAGTCCCAGGTTCAAGTCCTACCTGCTCTAGAGGTATGTAATAACATCTCTAAAAATATAGATTAGAATTTTTTAAATCCCTACAACATACAGGTAGGTGTGCAAATACCACTAGCTTCCAGCAGTGGCCATTTGGGAAAGGACCATTTTTATTGCTCCAAGTTTAATTCTTCATTTTAATATGCAGATTTCGTAAACTTTCTTCCATTGTTTTTAATGAACCTATGAACAATATTTTAAAAATCTCTTTTCTTACTGCTACCAATTTCCATAAAAGAAAATGTCCCAGTTCTGTCACAGACTTACTGAGAGTTTTACATATTTTAGAGTTCTGCATGTTTGTAGCATTTTTCTTTCTTTGAATACTTGTGGATATACTTCCTTTGTGCTCCTCATTTGAGACAATTCCTGGTGGTGGAGGACACATCTATAATTACCCAATCCTACTGCCAAATCATGGTGGCTGAATTGAATTGAGGCCAGAGAGCCAGAGTTAAAATGCAGTGGGTCAAAAAGTAGCAAATCCAGCATTTTTTTTTACTAATTCATGGGCTTTTGGCATCACTGCCAAACAATTATTATTCACCCTTGGTTGGTTGCCCTTAAAATGGTGATAGGCCTTTTTCTCGAGCTGCTTAGTAATGAAGTACCAGCTGTGTTTTTAAGGAAGGATTTCCAGGAAGTGAACCCAGTTGCTCTGAAGGAATGCTGACACATATCCAAGTCAAGTGAGTGATTAAATAAGGAACTTCAAGTGTGATTGTGTTCCAATGTGCCTGCTGCTCTGGATCTTCTTGGTGATAGAGGTTGTGAGTTTTGCCAAAATAAATACCTCTGGGAGTTTCTGCAGTGCATTTTGTAGATGATACATACTGTGGCTATGTTGTTATGTGGCAGAGAACTGACTTAAATTATTAAAGTGGTGGATGAAGTGTCAATCAGGTGGAATACTTTGACCTGGACAGTGCTGAACAGAGAGTCATAGAGTCATACAGCATCAAAACAGACCTTTCAGCACAGCCAGTCCAAGGCGAGCGAACACAATCCCAAACTAAACTAGTCTCACCTGGCCCATATCCCTCCAAACATTTCTTATTCATGTATTTATCTAAATGTCTTTTAAATGTTGTAACTGTATCTACATCCATTACATCCTCTGGAAGTTCATTCCACACATGAAGCACTCGCTATGTAATAAAATTGCCACTCCCAACAACATGCTGGTAAAATTCTTCTGACCCTCTCTAGTTTAATAACATCCTTCCGAAAACAGGGTGACCAGAGCTGGAAACAGTACTCTAGAAGCGGCCTCACCAATGTCCTGTATAATCTCAACATAATGTCCCAACTCCTATATTCACAGGTATGAGCAATGAAGGCAAGTGTACTAAACAGAGATAATGAGAACATCCCCGAGTCTTTAACTTGCCTGTCTCCTCTCCACCTATCTTCTCCTCTATCCAGTTTCGATTGTCTCCCCCTCTCTCCCTATTTATTTCAGAACCCTCTCCCCCTCCCCCTTTTCTGATGAAGGGTCTAGGCCTGAAACGTCAGCTTTTGTGCCCCTAAGATGCTGCTTGGCCTGCTGTGTTCGTCCAGCCCCACAGTTTGTTAAGCGTACTAAACACATTCTTAACCTACATGCAATGCAAATTTCAAAGAATTATGTAACTGAAGCCCTAAGTCTCCCAGTTCGATAACTCTACCCAAGACCCTACTTTTGATTGTAAGTGTCTTTCCCTTGTTTGTGTTACCAAAACACAATACCAGGCATTTATCCAAATAAAACTCCATCTGCCACTCTTCAGCCCATCTGGAGTGTTGTTATATTTGCAGCTATCAGATAAGTGGGAAGTATTCCACAACACTCCTGATGTGTGAGAAGACTTGTTAGGAAGTGATCTCACCTCTGCCCTACTCAATTAGCCACAGCATTTATTTCGCTGGTCATTTTCAGTTTTTGGTAAATGATCAATCTCAAGATATTGATAAAGGCAATTTGCCAGTGCTACTATCTTTGAATTGTCACAACTCCCTGGAGTAATGTACTGGAAATCAAGCCCCAGTATTCCTACTGTCATTACTAAAGTTAAAGATCTTTAAAAGTTAGCAGAATTCCCCAATTTACCTGACTCTGACACCCAGATTGATAGAAAGCAGGAGCTAGACTTCTTCATTGAACAATAATCACTCTTTATTACAAGCAATTAGGCTTTAGTTACAGGTAAATAGTTATAAGCCATCAGCAGATAATACTAATTAGGTCCTGCAGTGGCAGCAGGAGTGATTTCCAAGAGCTTGTGACAGTAGCAGAACTGAAACTTGAAGCTTTGGGAAGGGAGGCCCAATCACGTCACCGATTATGTTATGGAGATAAGAGTTTTAGATTTGGATGCTTCTCCCTTTCTTCTTGGCTCAGTGTTTTTTTTTGTATTTCAGCTTTTGTTTTTTTTAATTCGGGATTTTTCATCTTAGATGGTTGTGTTGTTTTTTTGTACCTAAGATAGTGCCAGAGAAGGGGGACTTTGTACACTTTTCACTGTACTCCTGTACTTGAGTACAAGTGACAATAAAACCTAATTCTACTTCTAATTTGAATTCTGATATTTAAAATTTCCCTTAGAGAGACCACCCCACCTCTTGCAAACATACACAGACAATCAGACAGGGTCAAATAGGTTATGGATATGGGGAATAAATGAGAAAGATAGTCATGTAGCTTTTGTTCCCAGATTGAGATTGTCGTAATGACTTTTTGGATGGCCAGCACGTTCCTTCAATCATCTTTCTCTGAGTGTTTCCACTGGTTGGTAAGAGACACCAAGATGGTAAATTAAGTTCTGAAAAGTCTCTGGCCTATTAGTTAAAAGTCACAGCTTATAACAACTGTTGCTGGAAAGTTAAACTGCTCTTTACAGGTTTGAAGTGAGTTTTGATTGAAAAGAATCAAAAGACCAGTTCTAAGCTGAGGGCAAACTGAAAACTTCTTCCTCCCTCTTTCTTTCTCTGTCACTTGTGGCCAGATTCAAGCAGCTCAGTTACCTGAGAACCAGTCACACAGTTTTTGACAGTCATTGATGACAGGTCACTAGTCTGTAGACCAATCAACTTTCAGCGAACACTGAAATCTGCATTCTGTACACTCCCTTGGTACCAACTCATCTGCAAGTCAACACTTCAATTGTTGTTATTTATATAATGCTTGGCATGGGTGTCCAAATGTTTAATGCACTCTTTGCCAAAACACTGGTTTATAACAGCTCAGTCTCATTTCAGTCCACACGATTGCTTACAGAATGTTGGGGGAATGTGTTCAAGCTTTGTCATCTTAGAGATGGTCTTTGCCTGGCACTGTGAAGCAAATGGCACCTGCCATCTATCTGCTTAAATCTGGATCATGGCCAGGTTTTACTACGTGAGAATATGGGCCTATGTTGGAAATACAAGTAGAGCTGAATATAAGATAATGAAATGTGAGGCTGGGTGAACACAGCAGGCCCAGCAGCATCTCAGGAGCACAAAAGCTGACGTTTCAGGCCTAGACCCTTCATCAGAGAGCAGGTCTAGGCCCGAAACGTCAGCTTTTGTGCTCCTGAGATGCTGCTGGGCCTGCTGTGTTCATCCAGCCTCACATTTTATTATCTTGGATTCTCCAGCATCTGCAGTTCCCATTATCACTTAGAGCTGAATATAATAGATTCTGCTATAAAGGTTGTTCTGGTGATGCAAATTGGCTGCAGCACAGCTGACGAATAGGGAAACGCTATTTCTAAAATGTGAACATATGTTGGCTATAACGCTATTCCATTGGTGCTTAGAGGAGTATGAGTAGGCTTTGATCCATCAGAGGAGCTCCCAAGAATTAAAGATCATTGTGTTGATCCTGCAAAGCAAGTTGGATTTGAGGATGTGGAGATTGAGGATGTTGAAGAGCTGCTTGAGTCCCACTGAGAAGAACTCTCTTCAGCTGATCTACAACAACTTGTCACTGAAGGGTGAAGTGGGAACTAGAGACAAAGCAGTACCATGAGAGCTTTCCACTTCTGTTCTGTCTTCTCTCCTGAGGGAAATTGAGAAGCAGCTTCAGCTCTCAGAGGACAGTGTTTACAATGCAGAATGCAGCAGGGTAGCAATTTGTGGAGGAAGAACTTATTTAGCCCCATACGAGCGGCATCTTCATGAAAGAAGACAAAGGGCAAATCAGCAAAAACCTGGATGTCTTTTTTTAAACCAAACCCCAAGAAACAGCCAGAAGACAATGAGCCACAGTCATCCATTTCTGAATTAAGTATTTTTCGCTCTAAACTTGCAACCACGACTGCGCTTGAAGGTGATGATTATGATGATGATGATGATGGTGATGATAATGATGACTCTCAGCCCCTGCATTAACAACAGCGCAATCTCAAAACTTCCTCCGCCAACAAGTTATCTTGACATTTTTTCAAAGTAAGGTGTTAGACTTATTGTTGTTTCATTATTAGATATGAATTAAATATTTATTCAAACTGTGCTATCCTTTGTGTTAGGCCTCTGAATTATTTTTGAGTGATTTTGAGTGTTTGTTTTGGTAGTTCTCTAACCCCACTTTTCCATAGGCCTAGTTATTTCTAAAGCGCGATTTTCCATAACACGATGGTTGAGCAGGAACAAAACTATTGCCTGACGGTATTTGTAAATCATCAGTGAACACCCCACTTCAAAATGCAGGCAAGCTGACTTGATTTACTATAGTAGGGCCTGGGATGCTGTCCTGAAGAATATCCTGGGAACAAGATATTTGGTCTGACAATAAAAATGATCTTCTTTTGTGATCAGAGATGATGGGAACTGCAGACGCTGGAGAATCCAACAGAACAAAGTGTGAAGCTGGATGAACACAGCAGGCCAAGCAGCATCTCAGGAGCACAAAAGCTGACATTTCGGGCCTAGACCCTTCATCAGAGAGGGGGATGGGGAGAGGGTTCTGAAATAAATAGTGAGAGAGGGGGAGGCAGACCAAAGATGGAGATAAAATAAGATAGGTGACGAGGAGAGTATAGGTGGGGAGATAGGGAGGGGATAGGTCAGCCCAGGGAGGGCAGACAGGTCAAGGAGGCGGGATGAGGTTAGTAGTGGTGAATGGAGGTGTGGCTTGAGGTGGGAGGAGGGGATAGGTGAGAGGAAGAACAGGTTAGGGAGGCGGGGACGAGCTAGGCTGGTTTTGTGATGCAGTGGGGGGAGGGGACGAACTGGGCTGGTTTTGGGATGTGGTGGGGGAAGGGGAGGTTTTGAAGCTTGTGAACTCCACATTGATGCCATTGGGCTGCAGGGTTCCCAAGCGGAATATGAGTTGCTGTTCCTGCAACCTTCGGGTGGCATCATTGTGACACTGCAGGAGGCCCAGGATGGACATGTCGTCTAAGGAATGGGAGGGGAGAGTTAAAATGGTTCGCAACTGGGAGGTGCAGTTGTTTATTGCGAACAGAGCGAAGGTGTTCTGCAAAGCGGTCCCCAAGCCTCCGCTTGGTTTCCCCAATGTAGAGGAAGCCACAATGGGTACAGTGGATACAGTATACCACATTGGCAGATGTGCAGGTGAACATCTGCTTGATATGGAAAGTAATCTTGGGGCCTGGGATAGGGGTGAGGGAGGAGGTGTGGGGGCAAGTGTAGCACTTCCTGCGGTTGCAGGGGAAGGTGTCGGGTGTGGTGGGGTTGGAGGGGAGTGTGGAGCGAACAAGGGAGTCCCACTCCCGCACATCCCAGATGTCCGCGTTCTTTAAGGATCGCAACTTTCCCCCCGCAGTGGTCGAGAACACCCTTGATCGCGTCTCCCACATTTCCCGCAACACAACCCTCACACCCAACCCCCGCAATAACCGCCCAAAGAGAATCCCCCTCGTCCTCACATACACGCCATTAACCTCCGGATACAACGCATCATCCTCCGACACTTCCGCCATCTACAATCCGACCCCACCACCCAAGACATTTTTCCATCCCCACCCTTGTCTGCTTTCTGGAGAGACCACTCTCTCCGTGACTCCCTTGTTCGCTCCACACTGCCCTCCAACCCCACCACACCTGGCACCTTCCCCTGCAACCGCAGGAAATGCTACACTTGCCCCCACACCTCCTCCCTCACCCCTATCCCAGGCCCCAAGATGACTTTCCATATTAAGCAGAGGTTCACCTGCACATCTGCCAATGTGGTATACTGTATCCATTGTACCCGGTGTGTCTTCCTTTACATTGGGGAAACCAAGCGGAGGCTTGGGGACCACTTTGCAGAACTCCTCCGCTCAGTTCACAATAAACAACTGCACCTCCCAGTCGCAAACCATTTCAACTCCCCCTTCCATTCTTTAGATGACTTGTCCGTCATGGGCCTCCTGCAGTGCCACAATGATGCCACCCGAAGGTTGCAGGAACAGCAACTCATATTCCGCTTGGGAACCCTGCAGCCCAATGGTATCAATGTGGACTTCACCAGTTTCAAAATCTCCCCTTCCCCCACCGCATCCCAAAATTAGCCCAGTTCGTCCCCACCTCCCTAACCTGTTCTTCCTCTCACCTATCCCCTCCTCCCACCTCAAGCCACACCTCCACTTACCACCTACTAACCTCATCCCGCCTCCTTGACCTGTCCGTCTTCCCCGGACTGACCTATCCCCTCCCCACCTCCCCACCTCCCTACCTATACCCTGCTCTCCCCCTATCTTTTCCTGTATCCATCTTTGGCCTGCCTCCCCCTCTCTCGCTATTTATTTCAGAACCCTCTCCCCATCCCCCTCTCTGATGAAGGGTCTAGGCCCGAAAGGTCAGCTTTTGTGCTCCTGAGAAGCTGCTTGGCCTGCTGTGTTCATCCAGCTTCACACTTTGTTATCCCTGATCTTCTTTTGTGCCAAGTTTGGTTCCAACAGTTAAAGGGATCCCCCCATCAAAACCTGTTGGCTTCAGTTCGACCAGGGTTCCTTGATGCCACATTCACATGTTACCTGATGTCAAGGGAAGTCGCTATGTTCATCTCACTCTTGCTCTGTCCATGTTTGGGTACAGGCTGTAATGAGATCTGGACTGAATCAACCTGGAGCAACCTATGGAATTAAAGTTTCAGTCTATCCAGTCTTTCCATTTTTCAGACCAAGCCAGCAGCAATTTGATTTCAGAAAGTCAGAGGTCACGCAACAGCAGGTTATAGTCCAACAGGCTTATCACGATCTTCCAGAGCATTACTCCTTCGTCAGGTGAAGGTCACCATATCCCAGCATGACAAGTATTTCAAGAATTTATAATAATTCTTTCTTCATAAAATTCCCAAATCTCATGCGCTGATTTCGTAATAGATTTTTATATACATTTTAGGTATATATTAAATGGGCACTTTATGAATATGTTTCTTTTTTGCAGACAGGTGGAATATTTTAAAGAACCTCTCCCTACCAATACCAATACCAACCTGAACAAAATAAATCTAATTCAATAAAATGTAACTCAAACACCTCCAATGAACAATGATGCAGCCTTACACATTCTCTTCCTTGCAGCTTTTCACCGATCCACCTCCATACATTCAGGCCTCAGACACGTATTCAATCAACCAGAGTCAACATTTCATCTGCCCACACTTACTCACCCACGAGTTTTATCCTTGAACATAATTAGGCAATCTCTCACCCACACACCTAGTTACCCAGCCAGTCAAATACACTTAAGATCACCGCAGTCACGAATGTGCTATGTAACTGCTTTGTTACAGAAATGGTTTCATGCACATAATTACAATGTATGCGAAGGGGATGAATATTTACTCAACTTAACCAGTTACACAATAGATCCTGGAGTGCAAATTATTTGGAGCTTCAGGTCTTCCAATACTGTATCGATGTATTTAAAATTCCGTGGCTTGCAATACTTTTGACTAGCCAATATTATTGCATCTGCAGTGCTAAGAATCTGTCTTCATAAATTATTAATTTTATTGGTATTATTAGTGTCTTAAATAACGCCTTTTAACAAACTTAAAGCAGTAGAAATCCAATCTTTAACAGGAAATGATGACCATAATTTATTTGTAATTTTACTTTTTGTGTTGTTTATCTGAATCTATTACTTGGACTGTTTACTTGTAACTCATTGAACAAGTAAACACATGTATGACTAAAGCAAAAGTAATTTAGCATTTTCATTTACTGGCCAGAAAACATGCATGAGATTATATGTCTCTTCTAAATAACCAATTGTATAATGTAATGTTACCGAATCTAATGAGATTTTTAATTTCTGTAATTCTACAATAAATGTACAATATACAGAATTAGAAAGGGAAAGAGGTTTAATGGAATTAACATGCAGAAAAATGTTAAATGGGTGATCTGAGGAGTAAGGACAGACCTAAACTAAAACATAACGATAGACTAAACATGGTAGTAAGGAATTACTTCCCTACTACAGCAATAATGTGGCAGCTATTCCTGTGTCAATACTCTCAAAAGCTGAGAATGAGCACATAGGAATCGATATTCTGAATGAATATTTCCCCCAGTTGTTCACAGGGAAATACAAGAGCAACATGCTCGCTAAACAGTAATCCAAATAAGATCAATGACATGCTTTGAATGAAATAGAGGCCCCAGGGAGACTGAAAAGGCTCTGAACAAATGACTGGAATCAGATGGTATTTATCCTGTGCTGAAAGAAACTCGGAGCATATTTGTAAGGTACTGAAAATGTTCATGAGGAAGGAACGAAGCGTTGAGGAGGTGCCACTGGATTAAAACAGGCTGCTGAGCTGTTTTCAAACAGAGCAATGAAACAGACGCAAGTAACTACAAATCCCTTAGTCTCACCTCCTTTCCCTGCTAATGATCATGCCAGTTATGGTTGTTAATTTTGAGAACCTGCTATAGTAATAAATTGATGAACTGTAATCTATATTGTTTCAGCAAAAGCATGTCCTGCTATTGAAATCTCACCTTCTCTCAGGACGTGATAATGCTTACATCTTACGTTAAATTGCCTGTTGTTATCAACACTTTTTTCTACTTTTAGATAATGATGTTGCTATTTTCAGCAACAATTTACAAGAATTTACAAGAATTTCTTACAAACTTTTCATCTGCACTTTCTTTTTAAAAATCATAATTATATCTTAGCTTAGTGTTTCATCTGGACTTGAATGTAATTTATTTCCAATTACAGAATGGTTAAGTTATAAATTCAATACCATAAGTTGTCTTTCTCAGTTATTGAGTGAAAATGGTTTTGCTCAGTTAACCACTGAAAATGCTCCACAATCTTTTCTTTTGGACTTCAGGTGGCTCTTTCCAGCACACAAATTTGATCAATTTTCACATGGCTGAAGAATACTAATCAGGAGGAATGCTTGTAAATTTAAAATATTCAAGGTTTCACTAGTTTCTAATTAATGTAACTCCACAACAACAAAAAGCTCATAAATTTACATTAATCGTCTCTAAATCAACTGCCTCTCTTAAACTGTCACTGTCACACTGATTCTAGTGATGCACCTGACCTATATATTGCTAACTCTGGTATAGACAATGCTGATATTTATTTATACCTTGTTCAGCAATGACATCTTCACTTGCATGAACACCAAAATGTTAATCATTCAAACACAAATATAATCCATAGTAATTACTCGATGAGTTTAGATCAATGGTGATCTTTTTTCAGGCAGATGAGATTATAGCCCTGATAATTCTAATGAGGACATCTGTCCTAATAATAGATTATTCCACTTACGAGTCATAATTTACAGAGGCACTGGAACTATCACAGCATTAAAAACAATATTAGTACAATCAGGTGGCTGCAGAGCCTGCTTAAATATAGTGTAAGAACCCTTTGCATCCCATTAACTTATAGTCCATCAGTGGCAAAAGTTCCATGTTATGCAGCAGATTAATGGCTGCCAGTTACTGATCAGCTTGTCAGTTTATTGCTAACTGCAGCAGAATAAAAGGAAATATTGGGAAATTGTTTGAATCACTAACAATTAAACCTTTGCACTACAGGTCTCTAGACACTCAATTTCTATGTTGTGTAGAATTTATGTTCTGATCCATGAGCTCTGCAGACAAGCAGAAATTGTATATAAATAGGTTGCGCACACGAATATTCTACAGAAAAATGGAACGGGTTTAGGGGTCATGGAACAACAGCAAAGGCAGCTTTGTTGAAAAGCAATTTTGTCGTGGAAACTGTCATTAATGAGGTGATCAATCACAGGATGAACAGATTACTGTCTTTAATGGAAACCACAAGGACATTATGACAAGATCTTTTGCTAGATATTGTCATAGAATTTGACAGGATACAACTGCTGTTTTTTTTGTTTCGAATGACATTGGAAATTATATTATTTTCCTGGATTATCGTCTGGCTGTCAATCTGCTTCAAACATGATTTCAGCAACTTATGAAAAGAGGCAAATTGAAGATAGTGCAAAATAAAAACCAAAATAATTGTGAATTCTGGAAATCAGAAATAAAAACAGCAAGATGCTGCGAGACCTGCTGAGATTTTCTAGCAATTTCTGTTCTGTTGGTGAAAAAAGGCAAATCTGAAATAGAACGAAACATAAAATACCAGATTTACACAATCCATAATCTTAGATCAGAAAAACATTGTTCAACATTTCAGGTGTGGACCTTTCATCAGAACTGGAAGCTAGAGAATAATTCAATCTCTAAATGGGTAGAAAAAGGAAACAGCATGTTTGATACACAACCGTAAATCAATCATTTTACTTGTTATCAAAAACGTCTTGTTTTGAAGGAGTGGAACAATGAATACTGGTCCCATTCCCGAACTCTTCCTCCGTTACATTGACGACTGTATCGGCACCGCCTGGTGCCCCCACGAGGAGCTCAAACAGTTCATTCACTTCACCAACACCATCCACCCCAACCTTAAGATCACCTGGACCATCTCTAATACCTCTCTCTCCTTCCTGGGTCTCTCTGTCTCCATCTCTGGCAACCAGCCAGAAATCAAAATCCATTTCAAGCCCACCGGCTCCCACAGCTACCTGGAATACACCTCCTCCCACCCACCGCCCTGCAAAAATGCCATCCTCTATTCCTGATTCCTTCGCCTCCAATGCATCTGCTCCCAGGATGAGGCTTTCCACTCCCGTACATGTCAGATGTCCTCATTTTTCAAGGACCACAACTTCCCCCCCTCAGTGGTCGAGAACACCCTCGACCGTGTCTCCCACTTTTCCCACAACTCATCCCTCACACCCCGTCCCTGCAATAACAACCAAAAAAGAATCCCCTTCATCCTCATGTACCACCCCACCAACCTTCGGATCCAATGTATCATCCTCCAACACTTCCGCCATCGGCAATCTTACCCCACTACCAATGACATTTTTCCATCCCCACCCTTGTCTGCTTTCCGGAGGGACCACTCTCTCCATGACTCCCTTGTCCGCTCCACACTCCCCTCCAACCCACCACACCCAACGCACCTTCCCCTGCAACTGCAAGAAGTGCTACACTTGCCCCCACACCTCCCCCCTCACCACCATCCCAGGCCCCAAGATGACTTTCCACATCAAGCAGATGTTCACCTGCACATCTGCCAATGTGGCATACTGCATCCACTGTACCTGTGGTGGCTTCCTCTACATTGGGGAAACCAAACGGAGGCTTGGGGACCGCTTTGCAGAACACCCACGCTCGGTTTGCAATAAACAACTGCACCTCTCAGTCACGAACCATTTCAACTCCCCCTCCCATTCCTCAGATGGCATGTCCATCCTGGGCCTCCTGCAGTGCCACAACAATGTCATCTGAAGGTTGCAGGAACAGCAACTCGTATTCCGCTTGGGAACCCTGCAGCCCAATGGTATCAATGTGGACCTCACAAGCTTCAAATTCTCCCCTGCCCCATTGCATCCCAAAACCAGCCCAGCTCGTCCCCACTTCCTTAACCTGTTCTTCCTCTCATCTATCCCCGCCTCTCACCTCAAGCCCCACCCACCCATTTTCTACCCACTAACCTCATCCCACCTCCTTGACCTGTCCGTCCTCCCCAGACTGACCTATCTCCTCCCTACCTCCCCACCTACACTCACCTTTACTGGCTCCAACCCCGCCTCTTTGACTTGTCTGTCTCCTCTGCACCTACCTTCTCGTCTATCCATCTTTGATCCACCTCCCCTCCCCCATTTCTGATGAAGGGTCCAGGCCCGAAAGGTCAGCTTTTGTGCTCCTGAGATGCTGCTTGGCCTGCTGTGTTCATCCAGCTCCACACCTTGTTATCACGGATTCTCCAGCATCTGCAGTTCCTATTATCTCTGAGGCTATTATAAGGATGGTTATCTCAGTAAGGTAATGAGGAAAGCATTAAAAGAATAAAATAACAGGAAAATTTTGAAGTCAATTAAAGGTGACAAAATTATGCAGAGAAATATAAGTGAGAAATTGGAGAGTTAACGGGGAAATAAAACTCCAGAATTCTGAAGTAAAAAAAAAGATACTGACAAGATATTACATCCACCAATTTTGTTAGACACTAAACTCATTTTGCAGCTGTCTCCATCAATAGATAAGTTCACAAATCTAATTCCATTCAGAATGCCCAACAATGTATCGACTTCATGTAACACAGATAACTGCAATAAATGGTAATTAGGCCTTTTAGGCTTAACTGCATTCATCACAAAAAAACTTCTACTTCATTTGACGTTCTCATCTTCAAGGTACATCCAATTAAGAAGGGCAGCTCTGTGCCATTTCTCAAATGGTATGACATCAGTAACTTAACAGAATCTTGAATATTTTTAAGGCAGTTAGATAGATTTTTGATTAACAAAGGAATAAAATGGAATAGGCCTAGGCAGGAAATGAAGTTGAGGCCCTCATCAGATCAATCATGATCTTACAAAGTGGCGCATCAGGTTCAAGGGACTAATAAGTACATTCCTGCCCCAACTTGGAGGTTTGGATTTTTATAGAATTTGATAATTTGAGGCCTAGGCAAGTGAAAGCATAAACAGAAATGGTGTGTCTGGTGTAGTTGACTAAGAAATTATGTCCAGTTGAACAGAGACTTTAAGAGCAGGGTGATGGGAGCCAGAGACATTTACAGCGGCAGAGAGGGGATGAAGACATGAATAAACTTAATAATGAGGTTAAAAATGTTAAGACTTATGTATAAGTCCGAGGTCCACATGCATGAATCACAAAAAAAACTCGCATCCAAGTTGTGGTGACACGGTGGCTCATTGGTTAGCAATGTTACCTCACAGCACCTGAGACCTCAGTTTGTTTCCAGTCTTGGACAACTGTCTGTGTGTGTGCAGATTTTCCATTCTTCCTATGTCTGCCTGGGTTTTTGCTGGGTGCTCCAGTTTCCTCCCAGAGACTAAAGATGCGCAGATTAGGTGGAAATGTGGGGTTTTGGGGGATAGGCTGTGTCTGGGTGGGATGCTCTTCAGACAGTCATTGCAGACTTGATGGGTTGAATGGCTTCCTTCTGCAGCATTGGGGTTCTATAATTCCCAAGTAATAGGGAAGACAAATAGACTGTTGGCTTTTATTTCAAAGAGAATATAGTATAAAAGTGATGAGGTATTACTGAAACCAGAGAGGTTGTTACCTGTGGCAGGGTCCGGGACAGGATGGCATCACCTTAGCTTTGCTTTGGTTTTGTAAACAAATGCCAAATTAATCCACGTGCACATTTTAGCTGAAATGCTGCTTTAGGTAGTTTGATGTCCAATCCTGCCACTTTTTCCCTGTGCTGAACTTGCCAACAACATTTGCCTTACAGCAAATGGCGCTATTGGTAAGTGAAACTCTCACCAATTCATTCTGTTTCTGTGTTAAAGATTGTCATTTGATTACCACAAAAAGCCATGGACAAATGATTTTTTTTTGTTAAGGAGCATGAAGAATCATTTGCTTTTCTTTTGGACATGTTTTAAACTTTCAAGAAAACAATGTTTTAAAATATGAAAAAGAAATATAATTTTCTGCTTGCATCATGTATTACACCCTTCTGGAATGGTGCCTGCTTCTCAGACCACGTGTCTAATCCTCCTGGTCACTGCTGAGGAGTTTGTAAACTCCCCAGGAATCTCCAACCCTGCTTTCAACTTGAGTCCCTGACTGGAGATGATGTTACTTGACTTCTGCCTCTCCCCAGAGCCTCCTTCGACAATGGCAAGGTTTGACAATTTGTGTGAAGCTGGAAGCAGTTGCGTGCTGGACTGTCAAAGGCCAGGGCTTTGATCTGGCTCAGAATTCTGGCCCATCTGTAAATGGCGATCGGGAATGTGCTGAGTGGAGTTCTGGAAGGTTCCTCCACAGGATGTGTTGGGTATAGTTTGCCTGGTGGGTAGCTGCACACTCACACTCAGCTTACAGGAAACATGGTCTGCTAGTAATAAAAGGGATGAAGAAGGCATTGTTATGAAGCTGGATGGTGAAAGTCTCTGTTATGGAGAAGATACAGGAGTGAATCTTAGCACAGGACCAAATAGGACAGTGAGATGGCACAAAACTTACTTGGCATTGATAATGTGAAGTTTCAGTATTATCTAAGTCCAGCTGCATTCATTAGGAACTGTTTCATTATTCATAAATTGAGAAATGAGCTGAACATTTTCAAATGACAATATAGGAGGCACAGTTAGTAAGTTTGTGGATGACGCCAAAAGTGGTGGTGTAGAGATCTTGATCAATTGGGCCAATGGATTGAGGAGTAGCAGATGGAGTTTAATTTGGATACTGTGAAGTTTTATATTTTGATAGAACTAATAAGGGCAGGACTTATACAATTAATGGTATAATGGTATAATAATGGTATATTAATGGCATTTAGATACTGTTGTAGAACAGAGACGACAAGGGATCCAGTTACACAATTCTTTGGGATTTGCATTGTAGGTAGACAGGGTGATTAATAAGGCATTTAATTCACGCCTTCATTGCTCAGACTTTGGGTATAGCAGTTGGGACGTCATTTTGAGGTTATACAGGATGCTGGTAAGGCCTCTTCTGGAATACTGTCTGCAGTCCAGGTTGTCCTGCTATAGGAAGGGTTTTATTAAGATGGAGAAGATTCAAAAAAGATTTACCAGGTTGTTTTGGGAAATGGAGGGTTTGAGTTATAAAAAAATAGGCTGGATAGGTCGGGACTTTCTCACTGGAGTGTGAGAGATTGAGGGGTGGCCTTATAGATGTTTATATAACCATGAGGGGCACAGATAAGGTTAATAGAAAAGGCATTTTCCCTATGGTGGGGGAGTTCAAGACCAAGGGCCATATTTTTAAGGTAAGAGGAGAAAGATTTAAAATTTAAAAAGGACATGAGGTGCAACCTTTTTATATAGAGAGTAGTTATTGTGTAGAATGAACTACAAGAGGAAGTACTCGATGCAAGTACAGTTACAACGTTTAAAAGGCATTTAGATAAGTATATGAATAGGAAAGGTTTGGAGGAATATGGGCTAAATACAGGCATGTGGACTACTTTAGTTGGAAACATGGTTAGGGTGGACTAGTTGGACCAAAGGATCTGTTTCCATGTTGTATGAGTCTCTGGCTCTATGATTATGACTCTAAATCATCAGTGAACAGAAATGATTTCCACCTTGGAGAGCCTTCCATTGGATCCTAATGGCTTTCTGTTTGTTCTTGGAATGCTCTTCCACAAAATCTATTCAACTGGGCTTGGTCACTTTTTGATGAAGGAATTATGATGATGTTGAATGTTGAGGTTAAATTGTGGTGGAATGTAATTGTGCTGCTGCTGGTGGCCTACAGTATGGCATTGATGAACCTTTTGGAACTGCTGACTCTATTTATAACCTACTTCATATGATACAATAGTAGTGCCACACAACATGATGAAGATGTATCAGAGATAATGGGAACTGCAGACGCTGGAGAATCCAAGATAACAAAGTGTGGGGCTGGATGAACACAGCAGGCCAAGCAGCATCTCAGGAGCACAAAAGCTGATGTTTTGGGCCTAGACCCTTCATCAGAGAGGGGGATGAGGTGAGGGTTCTGGAATAAATAGGTAGAGGGGGGAGGCGGACCGAAGATGGAGAGAAAAGAAGATAGGTGGAGAGGAGAGTGTAGGTGGGGAGGTAGGGAGGGGATAGGTCAGTCCAGGGAAGACGGACAGGTCAAGGAGGTGGGATGAGGTTAGTAGGTAGGAAATGGAGGTGCGGCTTGAAGTGGGAAGAAGGGATGGGAGAGAGGAAGAACAGGTTAGGGAGGCAGAGACAGGCTGAGCTGGTTTGGGGATGCAGTGGGGGGAGGGGATGAGCTGGGCTGATTGTGTGATGCAGTGGGGGGAGGGGACGAACTGGGCTGGTTGTGTCTCCATAGGGATTGTGTGTTGATCAATGCTTTCACTAGCAGAAACATTTGCAGAAATGAGATGGGTGAGGACAAGGTCTGGAGTTGATCATTCCTCATACTGGCTGTCTTACCACTTGCTGTAAGTCAGACCTGACAGTTAAACCCTTCAGGAACTGATCAACTCGATTACTGGTGAGGCTTTTAAATATTTTTGGTAATGGACATTGAAGATACCAGACGGAGTGTATTCTGTATAGTACTTTCTTCAAGTTTTATTGAACATGGAAGAGTAGTAAGGATAGAGTTAATGATCAAAGGTTTCCTTGCCCATATTTGACTTGAACCCATGAAAGTTTACAGGAACTAGAGTCAGTGTTAAGGATCTCCAGGAACATACCACTCAGGAATGCTGATGGAAGGGCCTTGAACAATTGTCAACAGGAACCATTCCATGGAAACCATTATATAAGGCTTTTGGATGTTCAAAAGGGTCAATCTCCCAATTTGAGCCCCAGGTAGTAACAAGGAGGATTTAACAGGGTTAATAAGGCTGGTTGTGTTTGTGTTCTGTCTTAAATTAACACATATTTCACAGCCAGAGGCCTTACCAGATGCTTGTTTTTGTGACAGTTGATAAAACTAAGTGTCTTGCTCATCCAATTCACAGTATCAGAAGGAATCAGACACCACTCTCATATCACATATAAACCAGGCCATTTAACAGTAGCAGGTTTGTGTTCCCTAAAGGATGTGGAAAATTCTGAAGATATAATTTTTAATTGATACTGAATGCCCTTGTTTTCATTCTTATTCTTAAACTTTACCTTGTTATGATGATGCATTATATTTAATCATTCTCAGAGGATTTCAGATCTGTAGGATTGTGGAAAAATGATTTATTTCAAGATTTGTGGACACATTGGAGTGGTTTCTTTAAAAGAGATTGCTGAAAGGTCACTGTGGAGATTGAATGTTTCTTCCAAAGGTGGCTTCCTGTGACTCACATTACTGGTGAGAACTGCTTGCTGTATTGCAGACTCTGCTGGAGTTGTTGAACAGTGGCTGCCTTGGAGGGATTCTTGTTTTTATATGGTCTCCTATTGAACATTAAGAAGCCTGCAGAGATGAGCTACCCAGCTGATCTCTCCTTTCAGTGCAACACCCGGCACCTTCCCCTGCAACCGCAGGAAATGCTACACTTGTCCCCACACCTCCTCCCTCACCCCCATCCCAGGCCCCAAGATGACATTCCACATTAAGCAGAGGTTCACCTGCACATCTGCCAATGTGGTATACTGTATCCACTGTACCCGGTGCGGCTTTCTCTACATTGGGGAAACCAAGCGGAGGCTTGGGGACCGCTTTGCAGAACACCTCCGCTCAGTTCGCAACAAACAACTGCACCTCCCAGTCGCAAACCATTTCCACTCCCCCTCCCATTCTCTTGATGACATGTCCATCATGGGCCTCCTGCACTGCCACAATGATGCCACCCGAAGGTTGCAGGAACAGCAACTCATATTCCGCCTGGGAACCCTGCAGCCATATGGTATCAATGTGGACTTCACCAGTTTCAAAATCTCCCCTTCCCCCACTGCATCCCTAAACCAGCCCAGTTCATCCCCTCCCCCCACTGCACCACATAACCAGCCCAGCTCTTCCCCCCCACCCACTGCATCCCAAAACCAGTCCAACCTGTCTCTGCCTCCCTAACCGGTTCTTCCTCTCACCCATCCCTTCCTCCCACCCCAAGCCGCACCCCCAGCTACCTACTAACCTCATCCCACCTCCTTGACCTGTCCGTCTTCCCTGGACTGACCTATCCCCTCCCTACCTCCCCACCTACACCCTCTCCACCTATCTTCTTTACTCTCCATCTTCGGTCCGCCTCCCCCTCTCTCCCTATTTATTCCAGTTCCCTCCCCCCATCCCCCTCTCTGATGAAGGGTCTAGGCCCGAAACGTCAGCTTTTGTGCTCCTGAGATGCTGCTTGGCCTGCTGTGTTCATCCAGCCTCACATTTTATTATCAATGAAAACCCAAGTTGAGTTCAGAGTGAAACTCCTCAAAGAATGATTGCAGGAACTGCTCAATATAGCGACCATGCTATGTCTGAAAGTCTTCAGACAGAACCTTGTGTATCTGGGGACTTGGCTAATCATGCCATAACATCATACCAATGAACTTTGGAATATTCAATACTTTATCATTTTGCCTTCAAAAGTAATCTATTGACTAAAGAATCACTTTTTCAGTAAGTTAGAGATAACAAGGTGTAGAGCTGGATGAACACAGCAGGCCAAGCAGCATCATAGGAGCAGGAAAGCTGATGTTTCGGGCCTAGACCCTCCTTCAGAAATGGAGATGGTGTAGGGGGTTCTGAAATAAATAGGGAGAGAGGGGAGGTGGACAGAAGATGGATAGGGGAGAAGATAGGTGGAGAGCAGATAGACCGGTCAAAGTGGCGGGGATGGAGCCAGTAAAGGTCAGTGTAGGTGGGGAGGTAGGGAGGAGATAGGTCAGTCCAGGGGGAACGGACAGATCAAGGGGGCAGGATGAGGTTAGTAGTTAGGAGATGAGGGTGGGGCTTGAGGTGGGAGGAGGGACAGGTTAGGGAGCTGGGCTGGTTTTGGGATGCGGTGGGGGAGGGGAGATTTTGCAGTTCCTACTATGTCTTTTCAGAAAGTTAATGTATTTTCCTGAAATTTATGTACATGTTTGTTTGTGTTTGAGGATATTTAGAAGATATTTACATTTATATTTCTATGTTACTGGCTCTGTGTATGTTAACCAAGTATTGCATCTTCATTCAATAAGCATGTTCTAATAATAAACAAATAAGTGTATTAATTAAGAAACCTGATTGATAATCTTATTCTATTTAAAACCTCCTATAGATAAGGTCTTTAATTGGTTATCAGTGACTGGAAAATCTATTTTTTACTCTATGCGAAACATGTAGTGGCACGACAGTGACATGCACTCCTCCTGCCCTGGTTGTAACTGACTTTTGACTCATGGCTAAAGGAATAGAGTGAAGCAGTAGAGAAATGTTGCTGCAACTATACAAAGCATTAATGGGCTCATTTGGAGTACTGTGTACAGTTGTGGTCCCCTTACTTGAGGAGAGATGCATTGTATTGGAGACAGATCAGAGGAGGTTCACTAGATTGATTCCAGAGATGGGGTATGGGTGGGTTTTGCATAGGAAGAGAGACTGAGCAGTTTAGACCTATACTATCTGGTATTTAGAAGAATGAGAGAATTATAGGATTATTAGAATAATAGGATGCTAAAGGGTGTTGACAAAGTAGACATCCTATCCGTGTTTACTCATGTGAGGCAATCTAGAACAAGAGGTCGTAGTTGTAAGATAAGGGGCAGCAGACTTAAAACAGAGATGACAAGAAATTATTTCACTGAAAGGGTCATGAATCTATGGAATTCACTACCCCAGAGGGTGATAGATGCTGGGATATTGAGTACATTTATGGAGGAAATAGACTTTTAGTTAGTAATGGGTTGGAGAGTTATGAAGACTGAGCAGGAAAGTGGAGTTGAGGCCAAGATGAGATCAGTCGTGATTATATCAAGTGGTGGATCAGGCTCAAGGGGCTGGATTGTCAACTCCTGTTCCTGAATTTTAAACTCCTATATTCTTCTGTTTAATTTTGCTGACCAGAATTTGAAAGTGCCTTTCTATACAAGTTGAAATACAGGTAATAGATTGCTATTAAGGATAAGCATCATGGAGCTCACAAACACATCAGTTTAGGTATTTAATAAAAATTGTAGACCAGAAGTGAACATAATTGGAATGTTGTGATGCATGTTGCTATATCTATTAGAATTGAGGAAATTAAGATGGTGAATACCTTGAGAAAGTAGCATCATTAGCCAAGGTTTGAAGTTGGATCCTCTGCCTAATTGAGAATAAAAAATAAATCCGAAAACAATGCACTACCCATACAATCCTATAATAGCCTACCAGCCACAATGCACTTAATCGACGATCCTTTCCTATAATCCTGTGTGGGCGACTGAATGCATGCATGACTCACAAGTTAACACGTTAAAATGAGCAACAGATTTGTGCTTGTACAGTTGCTATGAGGCTGCGTGAACAATCATTGAACAAAAATTGTATTGCAGATTTTCAAAGATTTTAACCTGTCAAACTATGCTAGCAAGTGCCAGTTTGCAATTGCTCATTCTCAGAACATTTAGAAAGCCAGAGTTGTGAAACTTCGACCCATAGTGACACTGAAGATGGTATTGCAGAAGCTGAAGACCTCCTCTTGGGCACAATGCATCTTAAGATGTTTCTAGTATGGCCTGTATGAATCTCCATGTTAGGAAAACTGAACAGCATCCCCAGTTTATGCCAAAAACCTTTCAACTGATGACTGCAAGCTTTCAAAAACAACCTTAGCTGTTGATGTAAGACTTTGTTTGCAGACTTGGATCACACAGGTCCATGCAACATGTCACTCACCAAATGGCAGGTGTTCAGCTGCAAAAAGAGCCTAGTACTGGTGTTATTTAAAAGGCCAGACACCCAACACACAAGTAAGATGTTTTAACATAATGCCTGAATGAAACATTTCTAGAGAAGTTGCGGCGAGTTTCTGGGTTTGGTAGGGAGTATTGTTGTATCCATAAAGGATAGGCAGAAGATCCAGTGAGTTGTCCAGACAAAGACTGCAGCAGATTTGGGGACAATGGTGCCAAATTTTCTTAGCATGCATCCTCATCAGAGTTCACTTATACATCATCTTTTCACAGTCCTTACACGAATCCTCAGTAGTCCATCTTCCTATTGTCTCACGCTTGTCTAAATCTACATGTGCTTAGACACTGAGTGTCAGTAGCATGTAGCCAGGGCACAGGAGAGGGCAAAGATAGCATGGGCTGAAGGCTTCTAGAGGATTAGGTCATGCAGGCACATTGTACAGAATACTTGAAAGTGTGCTTCAATGGGAGAGCATGTAAATGAAGGCTGGTGTGTTTGTACATTGAAATGTTTAGTGTTTTGGAAAGACTACCATTTGGCCTTTTACTCGACATTAAGGAAAAAGAAAGAATCTTGTGTCAACTTGGTGCTGTGACCAAAGCTTAGAACATTAAAGTCAAATCAGCATTGCCAACTTATTGAAATTGTGAACTGCCTTCTCTGCTGAAGACTGTTTTACTGCAATACTGATATCCTCATCATTATGCCATTGCATATACTTCACTGGAGAGATGTAAATGCTGCTATAACACTAATTTTGAGATCTGCAGGCACTTCTCAAAGACTGATGCAGGTCAAATAAATAGTTAATTAGTGAAGTGACAATAATCCAATGAAGTCAGTGCAGGGAAATGGAATGAGGTTGGCAGCAGTGAGGGGTGAGGGGATCATTGCTCTGGGTACTGTCGTCAATGTGGGGTACTGGTGGGTGTGGGGATGAAGATATTCTGGAGGCGGGCATCATGGGACATGTTTTTGATCGCACCTCTTCAGCCACATATATCATTGAAATTACCTGTGTTTTGCTGCTCTGAAATGAGTCCTTTACGGATCAGTGGTCAGGTTATGGACTGCGTGAGGCACTCAAAAAATGTCTCAGTGTCCCTGAACTGAAGTAGAACTCCAAATTACATATTGAAATATGTCTCAGGCAGGATTGCTGACCAACCATTTTGAAACCCAGTTGAACATCATATGAAGAGGCATCAGATTTTCTTTTACTGATTTTCATCATCAGTTTCTGGATTTTCCGTATGAAAGCTCTGTTCATGGATGAAATTTGCTGCTGGGCTGAAAACCATATTTTCTCAAATTTGCAGCTGTACAGATGAGGGGCAGCTGTCGTATTTTTGGATTGTTATCTTATGGGAATTGGCAAATGTGCCCAATTCAGCTAATTCACCTCATGGAGCCACTACACTGCTTTTCACTAGTTCATTTGGAACAACAACTCTGGCTGACTCTCAAACATGATGTACATGTGAAGTAAAAACAGAGGAGTGCATGAAATGGTCATAGAATGTCTGAAGATACTCAGTTTTAAGAGAAACGTACTTTGAATTCTGCAGCATGGATGTTATGACTAGACTGTTGAAGGTTAGTGACAAATCAATATTAATACTTAATTGACAAAATCAATACAATCATTTACACTTGTCACCAAAACAGAGACTGACATGTTCCATGTCACAAGCATCTCCTCCAGGGCAATATTCAGCACGTATACACACTTAATTATATCTCCCTCCTTTGCAGTCTGATGTGCACATGCCCATCTACAAAGCAATCTAATTGAAGCAACATCGAACTACAATAGTGTGAAAAAAAACTAAGTTAGCAATTTTACGGAAAGTTGTTTATCATCCAACATTACTCTGAAGAGCATTACATCATTCTGGAACAAAATGTAATTAATTTGCTGTTGTATGCATTAGTCACATTTCAAAGTATTTACCACACCAATGTCTTTACTGTGATATCCCTGGACTCGGAAACAATCTTGTGAAGGAAATTTGTAAGTTTTTTAACAAGACTGTGGAAACTTTAACCATTTGCAAAACAAATTGGAAAGGGCCTTTAAAAGTTTCTGACAATTTTGGAGGACTTGGTTATAATTTGCTTAGATATACTTGTCCATGTGAGCATGTGGCTCTTGACCTAGATGCAGCCACAGTAGGCAGGAAGTTTTCCTGTTATGCAGAATAATAGTCAGAAAACATTGGAGGAACTGTGCAAGGTGCTAAAAAATTCAAAAACCTGGAAAAATATTTGAAATGTAAGTCATCTTGTCAGTCTTGAGGATAGAATTGCCACTTAGCCCTTCAGGTCACAGATCCCAGGTTCTGCTACAGTTGTTGGCAACGTTTGGAGACAATGTCCCAGCACATTCTCAGTTTGTGCTGACATTACGCCTCAGACATCAAGAGGAAATGGTATTGAGGGCTATAGACACTGGTCACCTTGCATGTCCTGCAGATCTTGGGGATCTTGAGGTTTTCAGTTGTGACCACTTCATGGGGAATTTGCTTGACATCTGCTGGAGGCTGCTATTTATCCTGGGGTTTGCTGGTTCATCTTCTCCTTCTACATTTCACTATATTTTACTGTGATGGTAACTCCTTCTGTGGCTGGATCCACCAGTAATGTTTGCAATCTCCAGGCACAGTGAAGTGGTGGGGTAAAATTTGACATATGTGGGGAGAGGGAAAGGAATGAACTGATATTGCATGGGAGGACATTGGATGCTGTGGGTGGTCATCATAAGCACGGTGTCTCCAACTGTAAATGCATGTTTCATGATAGCGGGCAGAACTGAACTACAGTGATAGGACTCAAAGGATCAGGATAAGAGTTGAAGCTGTAACTCAAAGCTGTGGGTAGGAACATGTGGAGATCAGTAGCGATGGACTGTTCAGGGAGTGCCAGGAAAAAGAGACATGAAGGTTTGATGATTATGCAGAGCTTGAGATTCATGGTGCCCAGCATGATTTGCATTGCCTTCTTTGATCTCTTGACTCCTAATTGTAACCTAAAATGTAAATAGAAATTAACTTTGGCTGCATCAGTGTGGGCAGAGCTAATGGTTTTCTTCTAGGTTAAAATACAGACTACACTTTGAGAGATAGCGGGTCCTTTAAGGGGCATTTGCATCAATCATGCCCTTCCAGAGTACAGGTCGAAGTTATTTGTGAACATATCACCAGGAAAAAGAGACATGAAGGTTTGATGATTATGCAGAGCTTGAGATTCACCATGCCAGTGAGATCCATGCAGTGTGCAATGGTGTAACATGTAAATGTTGGACACAAGCAATATTGACCATGTCACTGGTCTTTGTAGATTGCAGGTAGTTGTTTCAGTGAGGCCAAAGTAATCCCTCATGACCAGAAAACAGACACCCGCTGACCACAAATCGGAAAGCAAATGCAAGATTTCATTGGCTGCACAGAGGCATGGAACTGATATCAAGAAATTGCTGAAGACACAGCAAACTGACAGCATTTAACAATTGTACTGAAGGCATGTGTTTCAGAACTAGCCATGCCCCTAGCTAAGCTGTTCCAGTACAGTTCCAATGCTGCATTAACTCGATGTTCTGGAAAATTGTCCAGATGTGTTGGGAAGTCATCGATATGCTATCAATTATGTTACTCAGCAATAACATGTTCATTGATGCTCAGTTTAGCTCCTGCCAGGGTCATTCAGATCCTGACCTTATTACAGCCTTGGTCCAAATGTGAACAAAAGGTTCTAACTCAAAAGGGGAAATGAATGTTCCAGCCCTTGACATCAAGGCTAGATTGAACGACTTATGACATTAACAAACTGCACTCAATAGGACATGGGGGTTACATTCCACCGATTGGAATTATATTTAGCACAAAGGAAAATGGTTGTAGTTGTGTTTATGACAGTCAATTATCTTACCCTCAGGTTATCACTGCAGGAGTTCCTCATGGTGATTTCCTGTTAGGAAACGCCTTCTGCTGCTTCATCAATGACCTTCCTGCCATCGTAAGGTCAATTGTGTAGACGTTCACCAGTGATTACACAATGTTCCACACCATTCACAACTCCTCATGTACTGGAATGTGCCACATTGTATACAGCAAGCTCTGGGTAACATTCAAACTTGCATTGATAAGTGTTAATCCAAATCTCAATATCCTTTACAACCTGGGCTCCCTGGACTTACTGCCTTTGCCCTTAAGAGGAATACCTTGGACCTGATTTCTCACAATATACTTTTAAAAGACTCCCACTTTCCAAATGTAGACTTACCTGCCAGCAGCTGCTCCCAGTCTATTTTTGATAGATCCTGTCTAATGATATTGAAATTGGCTTTCCCCTAATTTTGATACTTAACTTCTGCACTATCCTTACCCCTTTCCATAATGGCTTTGAAAGTGACAGAGTTATGGTCACCATTCCCAAAATGCTCACCTACTGAAACTTCATTCATTAGATTCGATCTAGCACTGCCCCATCTCTAGTAGAATGATCAATGCATTAGCACAAAAAGCTCTCCCAAATATTTAAAAATTCTACCCTGTCTAATCCTTTCTCACTAGGAGTGATCATAGTTCATACTTGCTAAATTGAAGATGCTGCTTGGCCTGCTGTGTTCATCCAGCTTCACACTTTATTATCTTGGATTCTCCAGCATCTGCAGTTCCCATTATCACTGACACAACTGGAGTCCTGTTTGTCTCACATCCTTCTATGATTTGCCAAAATATTTCCTCTTCTATCTCCCTCTGACTGTTGGGAGGCCTGTAGTATAATCCCAGCAAAGTAATAGCCCCCATTTCTAGGCTCTTTTAAGACCGTTCCAAGGTGTTTTTCCTCATTACTGCAAGGATGGTTTCCTTTACCAGAAATGCAACGCCCACACGTCTCGTACACCCCACCAAACCTGCACGCACCACTAATCCTTTTCGCACACACACGTGCACGCACAGACATACACACACACGCACAGACACACAGACACACACACTCACACATGCACACACACACAAACACATGCACGCACACAAAAACACACATATACACACACACGCACACACAAACATGCACATGCACACACACGCATGTACACACAAACACACACACACACACACACAAACACACACACACGCACACTTACACACAAGTACACTCACACACACACACACGCACACACACTCCTATGTCCTGGAATGTTAAGCTGCCAGTCTTGTCCTTCCTTAAAGGGGTGACAATATCATATTTCCAATATTGCTGATCACTGTTCTAAGTTCATCCACCTTACTAGTTAAACTCCTTGCATCTCCAACAAAAGAGAACCCAATCATCTCCCTTGACTTTCAACAGCATTACTATCACTGAATCCCCTTCTATCAACATTCTGGAAGTTACCATTGACTAGGAGCAGAACTTTACCAGCCATAGGAACAGTGGGTCATAGGTTGGAATTTTGTTCTGAGTTATTCATTTCTTCCATCCTCAAAGGCTGTCCATCATTTACAGGATACAAGTCACAAGTGTGATAGAATACTCTCCTCTTTTCTAGATGAATGCGGGTCAAACAACGCTCAAAAGACTTGACACCATCCAGGACAAGACAACTTCCTACACTTTCAACATTGATTTCATCCACCACCTATATAATAGGAGTAATTGTATCATGTACATGATGCACTGCAATGATTTATCAAGACTTACCAGATAGCATTGTCTCAACCTGTAATCTCCATCTCCTAGAAGGGCGAGGGCAGCAAGTACACAGGAATGCAACTAACTGCAAGTTCTCATTCTGACATGGAACTATATCATCCTCACTTCACTGTTGCTGAGCAAAAATCCTGCAAATATTTCCCTTAAAGCTCTATGGATGCAGCTAAATCCTGCAGCAGATTTAGAATGCAGCTCACCACCAACTCCTCTATGATAATTAGGGATGGGTGGTAAATGCTGGCCCAGCCAACAATGACATCTTGTGAACACATAAAAAACAGTTGTACAGACAAAATAAAGTGAAATTTAGAATTTCATTTGAAATATTATTTGCCTGTTAAATCATGCACAAGTTGCATAAATTCTGATTCATGACAAAATAAAAGCTACAAAAATTGAAATGCTAAACAGCAGTTTCTTCATCTGGGGTGTCAAACGAAAAATGGGTTGTTTTACATAATAATACTATCCTTGACTTTGTCAAACAATTCTGGGAGTTTGTTTTTAAGTAAGTGTTATACAGGAATGAAAAGCTACAAATTCCTACCCATTAGGATGAGTGCTATTGAAAACATGTGATAATGTTTTCAAAGGAGCTGACGTGTTACATTACTTGGAGATTGTGATACTCTTTTCCTGGGACCCAGCCGTTCCCTCCACTCTATCTGTATGGTGAAGTAACTGAAGTGTACAGAGACACAGGACATTGAAACCAAGTGCATCTTCCTGCAGAACATCTGTCAATGAATATTGGCAAAAACAACATAAATGAAAAGAAGTCACAGTTGTTGATCTCTTAATCCTCCAGTAGCTCTCTCTTCTGGTTCTCCTAATTCTGCCCACCAAGTTGAGTACTATTCCCTTATCCTGAGAAACTGATAAGCAACTCTCTTATATTCATTGACAGATTTATTTTTTTTCACATCTCTATTCCCCTTAACTCCCTCTCGTGTTCCTTTTCAGCTTCAAATATATCAGTCTACTTCAGCTCTAAATCACCCACTCTCTTGAAATTACAACATGTTGCAATTTTCTATAGTCTCTCCCTGGATCTGAAAATTGTGGCATCCCTTACCTTGCTCAACCTCTCCTTCCTTCCACAATGCCCTGAGTTAATCCCCAGTAACATTTTGAAACATAACTGGATACATTGTTGTCACTATTACTCAACACTTTGGATTATGAGCTGATCACTGGAACGAGGCCTAATCCTCCCAATTCGAACATAAACAACTGCATGATTTGTTTATAAGCTACAACCATGACCAACAATTTCTTTTGAGTAAAGCAGGCAACATTCAACTCCACAAAGCTCTTTCTTTTTTCAGGACTATGTTCCTCTCAATTTTGGTGAAAATAGTGGAATGAATATGATTAGAGTTGAGGATAGTGCACCCCTCAAGTTAAAGCAAATTAAAGGAGAAGGTAATTCCTTATGTAAGCATAGTTGGTAGAAGGTATTTATCAATCAATATTTCCTATAATCTAATTTTCTATTATAATACTCATTTTAAAGTAACTAACATTCATCTCTTTTTTCCATAAACCTTTTAGTAAGTTGAAAATTAATGTACTGCCTGATATGAATTAAATAAATCAATCTGTTGAAACCTTTTTGGATTTTCCAATCAGGTAGCATTGAGCTCCTGTTGTTTAAATTATGGCGTAAAATTTTGAAACAACCACATGGCGCTTTGAGATTGTAAGAACTGCAGATGCTGGAGTCAGAGATAACAGTGTGGAGCTGGAGGCACATAGCAGGCCAGGCAGCATCAGAGGAGCAGGAAAGCTGATGTTTCAGGTTGGAGCCCTTCTTCAGAAAGGTCTTCAAAAGGATTTCAACCTGAAATGTCAACTTTCCTAACCCTCTAACATGGGGCTTTAATGTGTCCTGTCAAGGTACAGTGAAATCTGGCCTTGTACCTGGCTTTTCCTCACTTTCAGTTTTCCATTTCCATCCAAAGTACTGGACCTAGACAGTAAAGAAAGGCCAGAAGGTATGCTGGAGGAGACAATGATTGAGACATCTCCTCCTGATTAGTTAAGCAGAGAGTGAGTGTAGGCACCCTGCCACACTAGCAGCTGAAGTTATGGGAGAAAATGACTGCAGTGGTTTGGAAACTAAATCTAATCTGTGGGTTTAGATGCCTTAACAATGTTGGATTGGACTGTTCTTTACAGGTAATCACTTCTCTGCCATGTTCCTTAAAGCACCAGGAAAAGGTCATGCTCTGGAATTCAAATAAAATTTGAAGCAAATCAGTAGGACTTTTTGCAGCTGTTGCAGTATATTTGACATGTACCTATTATTTAATTGCTTATCAATTTGAAGACTATTGAATCACCCGATAAAGAATTCATAAAAAGTGTACAAATGTGACCTGCCAATTTGGAATCAAAACATACATTTTGTGCCTGTCTGATTATTAGAGACCAGTTCCAAACACTGAAAGTTAACTCCTAATATGTTGGGTCACTGATTATCAAACTCAATTGCCTTGTGGCAGTCACCAAGGGAACATTTTGGTAAAGGTGCAAACATTGAGACAAACTATTTTTGCAAGTGGAGGTGCCGGTGTTGAACTGGGGTGGACAAGGTCAGAAGTCAGACGACACCAGGTTATAGTCCAAGAGGTTTATTTGAAAATCACAAGATTTTGGAGAGTTCCTCACTTCACCTGTCAAAGGGTCAACATTCCAAAAGCTTGAGATTTCAAATCAATCTGTTGGACGATAACCTGTTGTTGTGTGAATTCTGACCTTCCTTTTTGACTACAATGAAGTTCAATTTCGTTTTGCTTTAACATAAAAGATTACTGAGAAAAATTGGTTCTAGAGGAAAGGGCATTTTACATAAATCAATTCAGGGTGTAAACCTAATGATGTTACGCAAAGCCTGGGCCACTGACATTTCTCATTCTGAGTTAATGCTCTGGAGGTTCATGTTGTTCAGCTCATTGGTGATCTATTCAGGAGTACTGTTAATGGCCAGCAGATGGCAGCCGTGACCAGACATGGACGCAACTGATAAATTAATGGGATTTCATCCAGTGCTTTCGAATAGGTATGAAAATCTTCCGTAAAACCAGCAAGTGAGTGATTTTAAGATAACAAAGTGTGAAGCTGGGTGAACATAGCAGGCCAAGCAGCATCGTAGGAGCACAAAAGCTGACGTCTCGGGCCTGGACCTTTCATCAGATGAAGGGTCTGGGCCCGAAACATCAGCTTTTGTGCTCCTGAGATGCTGCTTGGCCCGCTGTGTTCATCCAGCTCCACACTTTGTTATCTTGGATTCTCCAGCATCTGCAGTTCCCATTATCTCTGAAGTGAGTAATTTTAATTGGGTTCTTACATGCCACCATGTTGTTTCTGTGGTTAAAGTCAGGAAATCACGACTGAAATAGAATAGTTGGAAAGTTTGTCTTACATTTATAGATAATGTACCTGAATGGAAATGTTGGGCTTTTGCAATCCATTGTGGGACAATGCAATTAAAAGAGATGTATTTTCAGAGCTGTGATGATAAACAGGAGGTGGGGGGGGGGGGGTGCGCAGGGACAGATCTAATTAGATATTTCTTTCAAATAGCCAACACAAAAGCACTGCATTAGGTAGTGTTCTGCTGTGCTGCATGACAGTAGGCCCCCTGTCAATATGAAGCTTCAGACTGAGGCGGAAGGTACAGTGAGGTAGGGGTGGCAAATTGTGGATGAAAATTAGAGACCAAACAACAGATTGATATCTGTGTTGCAGCTCAATTAATTTGGATCTCTGGATTGGATATATTCTTGCATGACACGATCACAACTGTGTTTAAATGCACCATTCGCCTATTCTTCCATTGGAATACAAATTCAAAAATGAGTGTGGAACAAGCACCACTTTCACCTGGGGACTGGTCTTCTTGACACCTGCAATTACTAGGTTGTCATCTTATTGCTTATGCTTGAGAAGCACAGCAAATCCTGTGATGTGATGGGCAGAGAGCCAGGGTCCTGTTGTCATTTAATGGGGTTAAAGGTCCTGATGCCATAGTAAAGGACAAGTATTCATCCCGCACAAGTCAGAAGCATCACTCAGGCTCTCAGAGTGGATGCCTGTAGCTATGGTAAAGGTGCCACAGTCTTATCAGACCATAGGACTGCTCTCTGATTAGAGAGAGACACCTGCTGGTGTTTTAACCTGAGGCTCACCACACCTCAGGCAGGGGGAGAGATGGGAGGAAGAGAAGGAGGGAATTGAACCCATACTGTTGGCATCATTCTGCATTGCAAACTAGCCTTCCAGCCATCTGAGCTAAATTGACCTAAACATTCAGGACCCCACAGTCTCCCTGTTCCCCGTACAGATTTACACTCCTGGCCAGCTCCCTTAACTCATGCCCATTATACTCCAACCTCCTTGCTGTCGATATTTTCAATCAGCCTGGTCAGATGTGCTCAGTTGCAACTCTGGATCAGCTGGGACTTGAACCCCATCCTCCAGGCCCAGAGGTAGCGATGAACCACTGCACTGCAAGGGCTTTTCTTCTTGTTGTATATTTGGTTAAGATTGTTTCGGTGAGATTACTCAGCCTTTGGTCGATTGAAGCAGCAACTTTAAGTTTAACGTCAGCTTTTAACCGTAGCAGTAAGTTTTTAACATGTTGTGGAACTATGTACAGTTCTGCAGAAGTATGTCTAACTCTGCTGAAGACACATTGGCTCATATCACAAATCTCTCAGTCTTGTACTCTCTTACATTAAAACTATGGTACGGGCCAGTCACACAGTTCCAGATATTAATCCTTTCTAAAGCTTATACTACACCTCCCGTGGCAGTCCCCTGCCCCCTGACTACTGCTAATCATTTACAATTCATACCCCTTCTCCAGACAACTGGGTGTGCCCTGCACAGGGATGCTAGAATATTCCTTGTGCTAATCACAGAGGTTCCAAAAGAGTGTTAATGAAATAAATTGTTTGTCACTGAGGGTATACACATGGCATTTGACAACTTTATTTAGAGTTTCCTTTCTATTAATACATAAAATTCATTGATTAGCACTATTCCATGTCACGTCCATTACTGTATCCTGAGTACCAGCATATCCTTACTCATTTCAGGATGAATATCAATTCACATAGGCACCACTGGCATGGCCCATCCCTATTTAGAGCCCATCCCTAAATGCTCGCAAGAAAATAATAGAGTAAAATTTACTGAAATCGTTGCAGTCCATGTGGTGAAGTATAATCCCAAAGGGCTGTTAGGGAGTGAGCTCTAGGATCTTGTTTCAGAAGTGTTGAAATAATGGCAATAACCATATCAGGAGGACACGTGGACTGTAGGTGTTGCTGTTTCCTTTTATCTGTTACTTGACTTGTTAGAGGTCATAGGCTTGAAAGGCTTACGTTAACAGATCTTTGGTACATTGCTGCAGTGTATGTTATAGATGGCACACACAACCATCACTGTTCATCACTAATATAGAGAGCAGGTGTTTAACATGACGGATGAGATTTCAACCAAATGGGTTGCCTTCTCTTGAACATCACTCATTCCAGCAAATGGACAGAATGGAGGAAATGAAGTCGGTTATGCGCTTCAACATTGTGGGTGGATGTCCCATTACATCAAATATTTTGGGCAAATGCCTATGTCTGGCACATCAATCTCCTGTTTTGACTCTGTAGTCAATCTCGTCAGTAACTCATACTCCAGTAAATTATCACCTGCATTACTCCTTCACTTAGTCCTGGCTCCTGCAAGCTTGGTCATAGGGTATCACAGTGTGTGTTATGGAAAACCAAATCACTGAATGAAGTTGTGACTGGGCTTCAGGGAAAGTTAACATAAGAACGTAAGAAATAGCAGGGCACTCAATCGTGATCCTTCCCCACCATTCAACAGGATCATAGGTGATCTGAAATGTGTTAAGTCTGTTTTCATGTCTTCCCTCTATAACGATTGACTTCCACAACTATCAAAACTACATCTACTACTGTCTCAATATATTCAATAGCCCAGCTTTTCACAGCAGTTGACAGTAAAGAATTCTAAACACTGGTACTCTTCTGAGAAAAGAAATTCTCCGTTGTCTCCACTTTAAATAGGTGACACCTTATTTTGAAACTGCACATCTAATTCTGGATTCCTCCAGCAGAAGAAACATCTTCTCAGAACTCATAAGCCCCTTTAGAATATTTTATGTTTTAATAAGATTATATACCATTCCTCTAAATTCTAATGTCCAACCTACTAATCTTTTCTATAAGATAAACACTACAGCCTAGGAATCAGTGTGGTAAACCTTCGCTGAACTACAGCCCCTTCAGAAAGGTGATCACAGTTGAGCTTGATTTTGCACTCTAGGTGTGGTCTCGCCAATGTCCTGAACTATAGTAACAAGGCATCCCTACTTTTACACTTCATCCCTTTTGCAATAAAGGTTAACATTTCATTTGTCTTCCCAATTACATGTTGCACCTGTATACAGACTTCTTGTCAGTGTACAAGAAATTGGTCTTTCTCCTGTCAATAGCCTGCTTTTTTATCCTTCCTGCCAAAGTGCGCAGCTTCATAATTTTCCGCATTATACTTCACCTACCATATTTTTGTCGATTTGCTTAATCTACCCACATTCCTTTGCAGACTGTTTGTATCCTCTTCAAAACTTATTCTTCTACGTATCTTTGTATTGTCAGCCAATCTGCTTACAGTGTATTCTGTCCATTTATCCAGTTAAATAGATGTTAATTATTGATGCGCCAGTACTGAGTTGGGTAGCATGTCACTTGCTACAGTCAACACAGTGTGGAGCTGGAGGACACAGCACATCAGGCAGCATCAGAGAAGCAGGAGAGTCAATGTTTCGTGCCTAAATCCTTCGAACCCTCTTGAAGGGTCCAGGCATGAAACGTTGACTGTACTGCTATTCTGATGCTGCCTGGCCTGCAGTGTTCCTCCAGCTCCACACTGTATTGACTCTGTCTCCAGCATCTGCAGTTCTTGTTATCTCCCCGTCACTAGCTACAGTTTTCCACCCTGAAAAAAATGATCCATTTATTCGCATTGTTCCTCGTTAGTCAGCCAGCTCTCTATCCAGTTAATTATCTCCCATCTAGTGTAGTTTTACAAATTATTTATTAATGAAATGTAGGCATCATTGGTTAACCTAACATTTATTGCACTTCTCTAATTATCCTGAGGGCAATGAAGGGTTAACTACATTGCGTGGGGCTGGAGTCACATGAAGTTTCAGACCAGGTAAGGATGGTAGATTTCCTTCCCTAAAGGACATTTAATCAGATCCAGATCAGAGTCTTGCCATTTTCTAATGGACTATTAACATTGGGAACTTGAGTGAATTGACTTATTTTAGAGTACAGTAGGTTAATTTGTTTATAACATTGTTTTATTTCAGAAATTTATGACTGGTTTCAGCTGCTGGGTACTAGGAAGCAATCCTTTTCCTGAGCATTTAAAATAATTAATAAACTACTTGCTCTGCCTTGATTTGAGTGCAGTGCAGTCCAGGTAGTTTGTTTACAGCATTCATGCCAGTATAAAACTATAGCTACTATAAAACTACAGCAAAAACAGTTCATTCAGGGATTCAAAGGCACTTCACCAACCTGAAGCATAACAAAGTATAAAAGGGAACTGACCCCAAAATTGGAATAGACTTTGCAGTTAGTCAATTGAGCTCTCTATCTCTCTCTCTCAGTGCAATCTGTCAGCTATATTGGTCTGCCCTTCAACTACCTTTATACAGCAGGTTTTGTTGTTTTAAAAAAAGTTTTAACAACATTTGGGCGTAGGTAGCGGCAGAGACCAGCAATATTCCTGCTAGGTGGAAGTTGGCAGTCTTTGTGATGGATGGCATATGGAATTGCAAACTAAGCTCAAAGTTGAATAGCATGCAAAGGTTATAAGCAGACTCATTCAACTTGAGGTTACGGTCAGGACAGAAATGGAATTCATAATAAGTTCCATGGACAATGACTTCAGTCTGCTAAATATTTAAGTGAATATACTTTTTTCTCATTACAGGCAACATGCCAGACAAGCAGTGTGGCAGTGGAGCCATCAAGACAGGTGATAGTTAGTTGGAGCTGAGAGTCATCAATATAAATATTGAACATCTCATTATGCAACTGAAGTTTATGAGCAATCAGACCTCAGGGCTGCTGGTGGTTAATTTTGTGACAAAGTATGAAGACATTACTTCTAATGCTAATGATATGTATGTGCGTTTTTAGATACCCGTTACCTAAATCCATAAATTATATTCACCATTATTTTAATTGTTTTAGAACATAAAATGTAATCTTATCTGTTGATAATTTGCTGTGTAATGTTTTATAACATTACTTTGCAACAATTAAGTATAATTTATAGGTTATTTCTGATGACCACTTAAAATATATCAGAAACGAGAAACATTATATCATCTAGGTAAGATTAACATCATGAAGAAATATGGGTCATAGATTGTTATCACCATTATTGGAATTGATAGCGTTACTAACAGTATGCGGTGACAAACAGCAAGTGTGATACACAAATTTAGCTATGAAAATTCCAGAGCAAGACTTGCTTCACACATCTTATGTTGCGAAATAGATTACAAAACAAGATCTAGAAATTGGATCACCGGGAGCCCCTTTTACTTGTGCCTTAAAGTCTTATGACAAGTAGCATGCACAAGTGTTCCATTGGGCAGGTATGGATTCAGACATTCCACATTCGCTTATTGATATTCCTGTTATATAGACTCTGAACTGTTTTTATAACCAGTTTTTCAGAAAAAAAATGTTTTCCCATTGAAAACTGAACTCTGCACAATTTAACAAACATGTTTACTTCCATTTTTCATCAGGTTTATAACATAAATAAAAAGGGAAGTGAAAATTACTTTTTTCTTTAATACTGCATTGGCTAACTGTAATTTGCCATTCTGCTGGTTGAACTTTAAAAAGACATGTAAGAATACGTTATTCAATAATACTTCCAGATTTGAAAGCATTTAATTAGGTACAAAATATAAATCATCCAATGACACCAGAGGTCATTGTTTGTTTAAATGATAAAATGAAAATAGTGATCACGTTTGCCCTTCTGATAAATATTCATATCAGCGCAGAACAAACGTGACTTTGTGAGCTTGCATTTCGAATTGGAATACCAAGGCAACAGCACAATTTTGTCTGGTAGTAAATTCAATCCAATCTCTTTTGTGTCTGTTATTACCATATTAATTATAACAACAAGCCTTCTACAAGGTTGGAATGGTTTTCGTTTTTCTTTGAAATGCAAAGGATTTATTCTACAGCTGTGGCAATAGCTATTAGCAAATAACATTATTCTAAATACTGGTACTGAAATTTATTTCGGCTCTCTTTGTCAATAGGTTCAGCTTAGTGGATCATGTATGATTAGCCAGTGCTTGTCGATCACAATGCGGACATTCCAATAACTTTCAACTGCCTCCTCATTCCAATAAATTCAGTTACCAGACAACACTCACCACTCTGTTAATTGGCTGGATACATCAGCAGGGTGTCAATATTGTGAGTGGCCAACATCAGTCAAAGCTGACCCGCATGACTTAAAACAATATGCATAACCCTCAGGGTAGTGGTGTTCTGGCTGCAACAATTGCTGGCAGTGGCGTGGAAAGTGAATCTGTCCCAGGAGCTATTTAAATAGCTGGACGTGGAAGAGAGTGATCTTTACGATTTTCTGAAAACACACTGGCTGTTTTGGTGGAGGAGACGGAAAGAAAGAGAGATTTACTGTTTCTGCAGTGACTCAGGGAACCCAAAAGTTGCATGTGTTATGGGAACTATGGAGGTCAATGTTAGGAGGGCAATGCCCAGAGGATCTAGATAAAGTGCCATACGAAGTTCCATATGAGTGATCAAGCTAAGTAAATGCATAAATACATATCCTAACCATTGCGCTGTTAGCTATACAGGCCATTCAATACAAACTATCACCACCAATTACATGATTGATTGATTGATTGTCACGTGTACTGAAATACAATGAGAAGCTTTGTTTACAAGTGGCCCAGGCAGATCATAGTAAGCAAAGGATGTGCAGATCAAAAAGACTAACTACAGATCAAACATACTAACAATCCCATCAATCAGTACTCATATTCATATGCTTCACCACACACTGACTCAGCTAGGACTGCAAACATCATACCCACGTCCAACAGTGAAGTCCCACTTTTGGCTATTCAATTCCTTAGGGCACATACACTGTTCACAATGGGATCACCTGAACAGACTATTTGGCCTGAAGGAAGGAACTATGTCATACACTGCCATACAATGTGGCAGAAACTGAAGGCAGCAAGAGCTAACCAGAACACAGGTGATCCTATATGTCCTAATATCAATGGAGGAGATGCCTGCCCATTATTGGGAAGGATTGCCACTTCTGGGGGTGGAACCATTATAGATAATCCTCTATACCACACTCCAGCACCCTCTCATTATAAACCTTATATTCTGAATTACATATAAACATTCATCATCACTGATTAACAGGGGATCGAGTTTAAGAGCAGCGAGGTTATGCTGCAGCTCTACAAAACCCTGGTGAGACCACACTTGGAATATTGTGTCCAGTTCTGGTCGCTCTATTACAGGAAAGATGTGGAGGCTTTGGAGAGGGTGCAAAGGAGGTTTACCAGGATTCTGCCTGGACTGGAGGGCTTGTCTTATGAGGAGAGGTTGACTGAGCTTGGACTTTTCTTTCTGGAGAGAAGGAGGAAGAGAGGTGATCTGATCGAGGTGTCCAAGGTAATGAGATGCATGGATAGAGTCGATAGCCAGAGACTTTTCCCCAGGGCACGAATGACTGCCATGAGGGGTCATAGTTTTAAGGTGTTCGGAGGAAGGTATAAAGGAGACGTCAGAGGGAGGTTCTTCACCCAGAGAGTTGTGAGCGGATGGAATAGTCTGCCAGTGGTAGTTGAGGAAGCGGAGTCATTAGTGACATTTAAGCGACTGCTGGACATGCACATGGGCAGCAGTGAATTGAGGGGAATGTAGGTTAGGTTATTTTATTTTTGGATTAGGATTATTCCACGACACAACATCATGGGCCAAAGGGCCTGTACTGTGCTCTACTTTTCTATGTTCTACGTTCTCTATGTTCTATTTTATCTTCTCCCTACCTCCACTCTCCATGGTCAGAAATCTCAACCTTGTGTCTTACCCTATTCTTAGTTAGTCAAGAAGTACAAACTGGACAGATTGTACAAACCTGGACAGGTTTTGTAGAAGAGTGGTGGGAAGACTACAACGATGAAGATGCATCATCAGTCAATTTCACAGATAACAAGGTGTAGGGCTGAATGAACACAGCAGGCCAAGCAGCATCAGAGGAGCAGGAAAGCTGAAGTTTTGGGCCTAGAACCTTCTTCAAAATGGGTTCTGAAGAAGAGTTTAGGGTCGAAACGTCAGCTTCCCCTCTCCTCTGATGCTGCTTGGCCTGCTGTGTTCATCCAGATCTACACCTTGTTATCTCAGATTCTTCAGCATCTGCAGTTCCTACTATCTCTGAGTCAATGTCACAGTCATGCCCATGAACTTTGATATTGCCTTGTATACTTGGAGGATGGCACAGAGGCCAGATGTACACACGGAGAAATGCCAGGCACATGTGCCCTGCTTGCTAAGGGATGCAGCTGCACATGCTCACTGGGCCCATATTTGTCTTTGCTAACCTCTTCCCTTTTGACATAAAAATAGAAGCTTCTTCTGTCCATTTTTGTTTCTCACTGGTTTTCTTTCAAATGCTCCCCTTTCTTTTATATTTTCATGGTCTTCCTTCTGTGAATTTTGACATATTCTCAATCCTCAGGCACACAATTTCTTTTTGATCTTGAGGAAGAAAAAGACCTCATCTGTCTTAAAAGGGAACAATTTTATTCTTAAACCTGTTATTCTTAAACTATGCTCCCAGTCTCAATCTCCACACCCACCCTCCCCACAAGTGGAATTTTCCAAACAGTATCCAGTCTTCCTAATTCTTTCAAGATCTTATCTTTCAAAGTGATTACTTCTAATTCTTCTAAACTCCAACGGATACAGTCTTAACCCGTTAAACCTACCAACTTTTATAGATGCACCATGGATGTAACACATTATTCTGCATTCTGTTCTATTACCCTGATGTAATAATATAAGGGCTGGGTTGTCTGGTTACCATGTAAAACAGTGCTTTTCACTGTATCTTGGTACATGTCACAATGATAAATAAATCAAACTTCATCCTAGGAATAATGAGCTGGGTGCACCTTCTCTTAATTATTTCTAAAGCTGTAATATCCTTTTTTTCAAATACCAAGCTACCCAAACCAGTTCTACATCTTGATTTTTTTTCAAGATTATGTCATCTATTTTAGTTTATAATGCTGTCTATGTCATTGATACCTACGTGACCACGACAATTAACCATTTGCCTCCTACTTCAAGTTCCCCTCCAGCCCAGACTGATGTTGCCAAAGTTGGTATCAGGCAGGCAACATAGCTTTCTGGTTTCTCATTCATAGCTTCAGGAAACCGTTATCTTCTTGATTAAACTGTTGCCATGTTATCAATGTATTCCTATTAGCTCATCAATCCCACCTACCTCGTTTACATGGTTTTGAGTAATGTGGTGCCATGGCCACTTTGCTCATCCACCCTGTCGACCTAAACCTCAAACCTATTGGAGAAATGCAAGGATTAGGAGTCTTCTAATTCTACCTCCTCAATCTCCATGCTAGATTAACTTGCAGTCAAATCCCCCTGTCCCTGGCTGTGGACTGAATCAGATGACATTATTTCAAGGGACATGAGAGCAGTCAAATGACCAGGTAACCTTCACTGTAACACTTTGTGTTACCTTCAAACACCCAATGCTTGTGTCAAGCTACTGCTCTGGCCAACATTCTGCACAGCTAAGGCAGTACATGGACTATGTTTTCTTGAAGTCTCTCTGTCCCAGAATAATGTTATTCAATACATGTTATTGATGATATATAGGCACACCCTTGTTTTCTGTTTTTCAGCTTGTGAGAAGATTGTGATGGTAAGGTGAAACTTGCTCTACCCAGACAGAAGAATTAAGTTGTTGATGTTTACTCTACAATGCCATGGTGTTCCAGTACCATCCTGTTATAGATTCATACAGATGTACAGCATGGAAACAGATCCTGCGGCCCAAGTCATCCATGCCGACCAGATATCCTAAATTGATCTAGTCCTATTTGCCAGCATTTGGCCCAAATCCCTCTAAACTCTTCCTATTTATATACCCATCCAGAAGCACCTCAAGTTGTAATCGTACCAGCCTCCACCACTTCCTCTGGCAGCTTATTCCATAGACACACCACCTGTTGTGTGAATATATTACAATCTGTGCCAACACCAACATTGACATCACCAAGAGTGAGCCTTCTCCCCAGTGTGATGGTACTCCTACAAACCTGCTGAGATTGCTTGTAGAATCTATGACCTTATATCCGTCTGTTATCAGTGCATAGGCACTGAGTGCTGAATATTGGTTTCTGGCAAGATTTATTTGAAGTATTTGGTGATAACAATGAGTAGTGTAAAACATTTCGGTCCAATAACCTGTTTCTGCACTGTGGAATCTGTATTGCTAATAATATAATGACACTCAACAAACAGAGTGACAAGCAACAAATAAGATCGTTGAAATCTCTGCAGAGGTAATTTATTGATGGAGCACACAGTGAGATTTGGCTGATTGCCAAATCCACTGGCAATTTGCAGCAGTCTATCAAAGTTTTCAGGATGTGGTTCTAGGGACTTCTATCTCTGCCATTCCTCTGTTGCCAATAGTAAGATTATTATAAATAAATGGACTTGATATTGGTCAAAACTCAAAATCACTTGTGTTAGCATTGCAACAAAAGATTCTCTTTTTAGGAAAGGTCCAAATTTTTGATGCAAAATAGTGCAGGCCACCATTAAAAATCTGCAACTTAAAGCAGATTTACTTACATGGAAATATAGTCTCACTTTGTGCTGTTTTCCTTGGAGGCGACTCACAGAGGTTGTCATGACAACTTTTAGTATCGATGAAAATTTATCTCACCGCTAGACAAACCTTGTTATACTTCAAACACTTTTGCATGAATGCAGTGCCACCTTAAAGTACAGAAAGGGATGTTTGAAATAATTTTTGCAAACAGTTTTATGCGTCAATATTATTTAAATTTTTAACAAGTATGCAGATGAACATGTTCAATTTGTTTGAGAATAGTAGGATGTTTAAATAAACCTGCTAGAGGCACTAACCCGAACTCTCTGAAATTACTAATCAAACCTTCCATATGTCCAAGTCAAACAAGCCAGGAAATTGATTGAACTTCGATTATTTCAGCATAATAATTGTTTACGCAAAACATGACCCTCAAAACAAAACACAAAATTTATGAATGCCAATAAAAATTAAAAGTTTCTTAAATGTAATGGGCCTATATTGCTGATGCAAGAATATGGTGACAAATTCCAACATTCTGGATTTAAAACACCATTTTCTGTTATATGGTTACGAGACATTCTTCATGATAAAGGTAGATGGAGTTGTTTGGAATAATATTAGCTTCTGGCAGTGGTGTAAAGATGATCTTAGAAGGAGAGTCTTTTTATAACCTATTCAATCTTGCCTTCTTTTAACTTCATGGAAAGGAAGATTTTGCCCAGAGTATTGGTGTGTCCCATTCCATATCACCAAGATTTCATCATTGTCAAAAGCTCGAAAGAGCCCACCCAGCTATGATGTCTGTCATTCCAATTTTGTCACAGATTAAGCCTGCATGTGAAATCATCTGCCTATCACATTAGAAGCTAATATTGTGTTGCAACCTTTGTAGTACAAGTAGCTATCTGCAATATCTTTTTCAGGATTTTGATCCACTTGTGATAAATTTTAAAAGGAAAGTTGCTTTCGGAAATTTAGCTTGTACTGTGTGAATGTATAATTTCACATGAACACAGATCCTACACAACTAACATCCATGCTTAGCTGTCACATTACTTGGAAACCAAAAGTCAACTGAGTCAAAATGAATGGAATGTGGCTGGAGCCTCGAGAAATGATTAGTTCACAATTAGACCATGAGACATAGGAGCAGAATTAAGCCATTTGGCCCATCAAACCTACTCTGCCACTCAATCATGGCTGATTTGTCTCTCGGCCCCTTTCTTCTACGTTCTCCTCATAACCCTTGATCTCTTTACTTATCAAGAGCCTATCCATCTCTCTCTTAAATGCATTCAATGATTGGTCCCCACGGCCTTCTGTAGGAGTGAGTCCCATAGATTCACCGCTCTCTGGCTGAAGAAATTACTTTTCATCTCAGTTCTGAAGGCTTGTCCTTCACTCAGACACTGTGGCCTTGGGTCCTAATCTGTCCTACTAGCGAAAACACCTTCTCCATGTTAGCTGTATCCAGTATTCTGTATGTTTTAATGAGATTCCCCTCATCCATCTTCCTTCTGCAGCCCCCCTGCTTCCCAAAGCTATCTGTTCCTCCATCTATCTTTGTGTCATCTATCAACGTAGCAACAATGCCCTGGGTTCCTTTGACCAGATCGTTAATGTAGGAATGATCTTTGTGTACACATCAGACTAACTACATTTTTATAAAACAAACTTTAATTGGTGCTACAGCATTTGCGAATTCTGGGGAATTGTAAACAATTTATTATCTGCAAAATACAGCTAACTCATAGAGTACAGCTATTTAGTTGTTATATTTACTCTGTAGGACGGATGCTGATCTTTCCCCAGTGTAGTCTAACATTCAATTGGATCAGACCTGTGTTACAATTCAGATTCAACATTTGAGAACTGTATTGGTCACTCGCTCAGTCACATAGATTAAATTATATTGATCAGTTGTCAGATAGTTGCTTCAATTTGTTCCAAAGTTCAGACCCAATCACGTCTGAGCTGCTGTTTTAATTTTTTGCCCATTCTGCCATGCAAAAAGTTTTCAAAAAGGAAGTACTTTAAAATTTTGGGTCCTTAAAGAAACAACTGAACAGAAATCAGCATTTCAATCCCTGAGCTTCCATATATCGTGGTTCATCTGTTTCTCAAAACTCTATGAACCAACCTTTACTCAACATCTCTTCGGTTCCCTTGGCTTAGGAAAAGTCTGTTGATCACTGTTAAGCTAGCATTTAGTACTTTGGTGGCACGGTTGCTCAGGGTTAACACTGCACACTGCAGCCTCACAGCACTAGGGACCCAGGTTCAATCCCAGCCTCGGGTGACTGTCTGTGTGGAGTTTGCACGCTCCCCCCGTGTCTGCGTGGGTTTCCTCTGGGTGCTCCAGTTTCCGCCCACCGTCCAAAAGATGTGCAGGCTAGATAGATCAACCATGCTAAATTGCCTGTAGTATTCAGGGGTGGGTGGGTTATAGGGGGATGGGTCTGGGTGGGATGCTTCAAGCGGCCTTGTGGACTTATTGGGCCAAAGGCCCTGTTTCCACACTGTAGGGAATCTAATCTACTTTTGAGAGAGAGTTCCATACTTCTGTCACTCTGCTGAAGAAAACTTCCTAACTTGCATTCTTATAAGCTGGCTCTGATTTTAAGATTATTTGTTTTGTCTTCGATTTCCCGAATTGTGGGGTGGGTGGGGGGAAAAATATTTCCTGTGAACAATTCCTGTCATATTCCAAGATGCTTCAATCAAATACCCCTTAACGTTTTAAATTCCAAGGTTAACCAGTTTCGTTTGTATAAACTCTCCTCATAATTTAATGTGTAGAGGCCTGACAGCAATATTCTGGTGAATCCATTTTGGCCTGTTTCCAAGGCTATTTTATCTTTGTAAGGTGTGTACTTAGAGGCCTGCATGTTATAAATCTCTGGTTAGATCACATCTGGACTACAGTTGTCAAAACACTTCCTTCTATTTATAGTTTAGCTCTTTAGCTAACATTCCATTAGCATTTTTTTTTCAATTTTTTAAATGTCTGACTAGTACATTTTATGTGTAAATGGATCTTTAAATCCCTCTGGACCATTTTTTGTACATTCATTAATGGGATGTGGGCATTACAGGCCAGGCCAGTACTTAATTGCCCATCCCTAATTGCCCTGGAGAAGGTGGTGATGAGCCATTCACTTGAACCAATGCAGTGTTGAAAGTACACTCACAGTGCTGTTGGGGAGGACATTGCAAGATTTTGACCCAACATCATTGAAAGAATCATGACGTAGTTCCAAGTCATGATGGTGAACGGCTTGGAGGGGATTTTCCGTCGGTGGTGCTTCCATGCATCTGTGCTCCTGTCCTTATAGGTGGTAGAGGTGACCTCTTGGAAAGTGTGGTGAACAAAGCCTTGATAAGCTACTTCAGTGTGTCTTGTAGATGCTAAACGCTGCCACTGTGTGTCAGTGGTGGGTAGAGTGATTGTCAGTGGATTGTGTGCCAATGGAGAAGGAGCTTTTGATCTGGATGTTGTTGAAAGTCTTGAGTACTATTGCAAATGCACTCATCCTGGCAAATGAAGGGTATATCACCGTACAACCAGACCCAAAATGTTAAGTCTGTTTTTTCCTTCACAGAGTCACAGAGTTATATAGCAAGGAAAGAAGCAATCAACCCATTATGTCTGCACAGGCCATCAAGTACAGATTTATGCTCATCCCATTTTCTAGTACTTGTCTTGTAAGCTTGCATGCTATGGCATTTTAAGTGTCCATCAGAATACTGCTTAAATATAATAATTCTTCTTGTCTCTATCACCCTTTTTGGGTAGTAAGTTTCAGATATGTACCACTCTCTGAGTAAAAGCAATTCTTCCTTAATCTCTTCTAAATCTCCTGCCTCTTACTTGAAATCTATAGGCCAAATTAATGAGCCCCTATTAAAAGGAAATGTTGCTTTCTCCGTATGCTTCTGCTAATTTTGTAAATCTCAATCAGGATTCCCCCCTTACTCCATACTATGCAGTCTTTCTTCATAGTTGAAACACTCCGGCCCAGGCAATATTCTTGTGAATCTGCTCTGCATTGTCTTGAACACAAGTGGTTACCAGAACTGCACACAGTACTCCAGCCGTGGCCTAACTAACATATCACACAATCCTCCCATACCTCCCTGCTCTTGCAGTCAAAGCCTTGATTAATGAGACATACGGGACACTTGCCTTTCTTAACCACCTTACCCACTTGTCCTGTTGCCTTCTAGGATCTATGGGCATGTGCACTAATGTTCCTCTGATCCTCTGCACTGCTTAGGGTTCTAACAGTCAACGTATGCTACTTGCCTTTTTAGTCCTCCCAAAATGCAGCACATCACACTGTTAAGGATTAAATTCCATTTGTCACCAGGAGGCACATCTGAACAACCTGTCTATATTGATTTGTAGTCTAAGGCTTTCCAATGGTTAGTTTATTTCTTGTTGGAGATTGACATTGACTAGCACTTCTGTGACATGAATATTACTTGCTGCCCACCAGTCCAAGCCCGGATGTTATTCAGGTCTTGCTACGTGCAGACATGGCCTACTTCAATATCTCATGTGTTGCACTTGGTGCTGGACATTCTGTAATCATCAGCAAACATCCTCACTTCTGGCCTTATGATGGAAGAAAGGTCATTGTTGCAGTAGCTGAAGATGATTGGGCTTAGGATGCTAACCTGAGGATACCCTGCAGTATTATCCTGGGGTTGAGATGATTGACTTCCAAAGACCATAGCCAGCTTCCTTTGGTCCAGATATGGCATTAACTAACAGAGTTTTCCCCTTTATTCCTGTTAATACAGGTTTTGCTAGGGCTTTTTGATACTACAACTTGATCAAGAGCTACTTTGATGACAATAGCAGTGACTCTCACCTCACCGTGGGAATTTAGTTCTTTCACTTGTGTTTGAACCGAAGTTGTAATGAGGTTCCCTCTGACCATTTTGTTAATAATTGACAGTAGACTGATGGTGGACGGGGGGGGGGGGGGGGGGGGGGGAGACGGGGGGTGGGGGGGGCAGCAATTTTCCACATTGTCAAATAGATACTAATGTTGTTGTTTTACTAGAGCAACTTGGCCAAAGCTGCAGCTAGTTCTGGAGCACAAGATTTTAAGGATGTTTTCAGGGTCCATAGCTTTTACACTATCCAATGTCTCCAAATATTTCTTGCTATCACTTGGAGTGAATTGAATTGGTTGAAGATTGACATCTGTGAGAGAGGAGGTAAAGATAAACTGTCCATGATATTTCTGGCTGAAGACAAATGCAAATGCTTCAGTGTTGCCCTTCGTACTGATTTAGTGGGCTCTCCCTGTGCTGAAGATTAAATTATATCAAAGAGCCCATACTGCCCGTTGTTTGATTATGCATCACCATCCATCACTGTGTCAGCACTTGGATCCAATGTAATGGCTGTGGAATTGCTTAGCTCTGTCTCTCACTTGCTACTTTCATTTCTTGGCATACAAACAGTCCAGTGGCATAGCTTCATTAGGTCGACACCTCATTTTTAGGTATGCCTGGTGCTGCTCCCAGCATGCCAGCTGGCAATCTTCATTGGACCAGTTTTGATCCCTTTGCTTGTCGATTGGGGATATTCTAGGCCATGAGGTTTTGTATTGTGGTTGAATAAAATTCTACTACTACTGATGGCCCATAGTGCTTTGTGGATGCCCAGTTTTGAACTGGTAGGTCTGTTCAAAGATGACGCTTTGTTTCCACAAGTGCTGGGCAGTAGTTACTTCAATCCATACTTGATGCATACATCAGTGGCAGATTACTGATGATGAGGTTACTTACATTTTTCCTTCCTGTTGGTTCCCTTGCCTTCTTCAACTGCTGCAGTCCTCCTGCTGTGGGTTGACACATCATACCATCAGGGAAGGAATTCCAGGATTTCAACTCAGCAACAGTGGATGTCTTTTAAGCTCAGCAAGCCAAATCAGAACATATCAAGCCACTCTTGGTGATGGACATTGATGTTTCGCACTCAGTATATTCTGTGCTGTGGCCACCATCCATATATCCTCCGAGTGATGATCGCCATGGAAGTATACTAACTTGCTTTATAGGCTAACGTAATAATGTTAGCTGCACCTAAAGTATGCGGCCGTGGTTGGTCTGGCATTATGACTTAATACTTATCCATCCACAAGCAATATGTGAATAATATGGCCCTTGAGCCTTGCTCAGAAGATCTGACCTAAAGGCTTTAACTAAGTGAGTCATTGCTTCCACCTCAATGAACCTCTCTGACAGTTCCTGTTTTAAAATGTATCATACTTGTTGCAACATCTTCCAACAAACTGACCAATAGACTCTTGGGACTACTGAATCTCTGGCATTAATCAGAGTCTGTTAATCCTGAAGTAGATTCTTGTCTTGAGCTGGTCTTTTTGAACTTCCCAGATCTTTTTTGGATATTTCTGATCATCTGCCTCAAGAACACCTTCTTCCCCAATGTCATTAGACCGCTAGATGGACCTGTTAAATTTCAAATCAAATGTTGATCTTGCTTTTTGTACACCTTTCATACAGTCGTAACTTTGCATGCCTCACTCTGTTCAACCACCCTATGATCTGCATGTCCTTGTATGTTACGATCTGCCTGTATTGCATGCAAAACTAAACTTTTCACTGTACTTAGGTACATGTGACAATAATAAGTCAAATCCAAATCAAAAAACAAAGACAGGAATGTGTTAATTCTGCAAAGTCTATCTTTGCTATTAGCAAGCACAATTTTTAGAGATCTGTTCTCCGAATCACTTGATCTGTCAAAAAGAGATAACAAGGTGTAGAGCTGGATGAATACAGCAGGCCAAGCAGCATCAGAGGAGCAGGGAAACCAACGCTTTGACTCTGGTTCCTTATCCAGAAGGACCCTATTTCTAAAGAAGGGCCCAGATCCGAAGCATCAGCTTTTCTGCTCCTCTGATGCTGCTTGGCCTGTTGTGTTCATCCAACCCTACACATTGTTATCTCAGATTCTCCAGCATCTTCAGTTCCCATTATCTCTATCAAATAGAACTTTATATTTTGTTTGAATAGTTGTAATTCAATAAATATGTTCCTGGATGCTGTCCAATCCATAAAGAAACATTTGCAACCCAATTACTTTTGTTGGTATTTTCACTTTCCATTTTTTTAAGAAGTAAAGCACAATGTAGTATTATTTATTTTACTGGTTTGCTTCTTTGTCTTTTTGTTTCTTTGTTTGGTTCTTTTTCTTTCCCTTTTTCTGCTCTTTTAAGAATTGGAAGTTTGTAGTCAAAAGCAGCTGCCTGATTATGGTATTTATACAAACAATATCGACTCTTTTATTATTTTCTTTCAATTTGGAGAAAGAAAATGGTGGAATTAATATCTGGACATTGGTAGTCCTTTTTAATATTGGCAACCATGGAGGTTTTTAGTGCTTTAAGTGCTCCTAAGGATGAGATTTCTAAATTCTTGGAAGTGCAGGGCCAAATTAGAACAAGTCAGCATGGATTTAGTAAGGGAAGGTCATGCCTGACAAACCTGTTAGAATTCTTTGAAGAGGTAACAAGTAGGTTAGACCTGGGAAACCCAGTAGATGTTATCTATCTAGACTTCCAAAAGCCCTTTGATAAGGTGCCTCATGGGAGGCTGCTGACTAAGGTGAGGGCCCGTGGTGTTCGAGGTGAGCTACAGGCTTGGATTGAGGATTGGCTGTCTGACACAAGGCAGAGAGTTGGGACAAAAGGCTGTTTTTTGGAATGGCAACCGGTGACAAGTGATGTCCCACAGGGTTCAGTGTTGGAGCCGCAGCTGTTCACTTTATATATGAATGATCTGGATGAAGGGACTGGGGGCATTCTGGCGAAGTTTGCCAATGATACGAAGTTAGGTGGACAGGCAGGTAGTACTGAGGAGGTGGGGAAGCTGCAGAAAGGTTTAGACAATTTAGGAGAGTGGTCCAGGAAATGGCTGATGAAATTCAACGTGAGCAAATGTGAGGTCTTGGACTTTGGGAAAAAGAATACAGGCTTGGACTATTTTCTAAAGGGTGAGAAAATTCATAAAGCAGAAGTACAAAGGGATCTGGGAGTGCTAGTCCAAGATTCTCTAAAGGTTAACTTGCAGGTGGAGTCTGTGGTGAGGAAGGCGAATGTAATGTTGTCATTTATCTCAAGAGGGTTGGAATATAAAAGCAGTGATGTGCTTCTGAGACTTTATAAAGCTCTAGTAAGGCCCCATTTAGAATACTGTGTCCAATTTTGGGCTCCACACCCCAGGAAGGGCATACTGGCCCTGGAGCGTGTCCAGAGGAGATTCACACGGCTGATCCCTGGAATGCTCAGTACGATGTACGATTAACGTACGATGAATGGCTGAGGATCCTGGGATTGTATTCATTAGAGTTTAGAAGGTTGAGAGGAGATCTAATAGAAACTTACAAGATAATGTATGGCTTAGAAAGCTTGGACGCTGGGAAGTTGTTTCTGTTAGGTGGAGAGACTAGGACCTGTGGACACAGCCTTAGAATTAGAGGGGCTAAATTCAAAATAGAAATGAGGAGACAGTTCTTCAGCCAGAGAGTGGTGGACTTGTGGAATTCATTGCCACGGAGCGCAGTGGAGGCCGGGACATTAAATGTCTTCAAGGCAGAGATTGATAAATTCTTGATCTCACAAGGAATCAAGGGCTACGGGGAGAGTGCAGTGAAGAGGGGTTGAAATGCCCATCAGCCATGATTAAATGGCGGAGTGGACTTGATGGACCAAATGGCCTTACTTCAACTCCTATGTCTTATAGTATTATAGTATTATATTTAATCATTTGCGGGATGTGGGCATCATTGGCTGGCCATCATTTTTTGTCCATCCCTAGTTGTCCTTGAGAAGGTGGCGGTGAGCTACATTCTTGAACCATTGCAGTCCACCTGCAATGGAATGATCCACAATGGCCTTATGGAGGGAATGCCAGGATTTCAACCCAGCAACTGTGGAGGAATGCTAATGTATTTACAAGTTAGGATAGTGAGTGACTTTTAGTGTTTTTAAGCTGTATTTTCCTCTGGGTTATTTTGAAGCTACAATTCAGGATATTTAACTGCCACCTTGTTGCTGGATTTCCTGTCTACCAATCACTAGGACTGTTTGTATTCACATAAACTGACGCTGCTCTTCGTCTAAATTATAAAGTTTAAGATTGTTCAATTGGTCTTCAATTAGTATTCCAGATATCTACCTGAAAAATATTGGAGTTCTTTTTTATAGATGGCTGCCACTGCTAACCGTGATATGATTTTGCTGCCTATATAGTAATTTACCTAATGCAGCATCACTTGTGCAGTTCTCATCACATAAAAAAAAAACTGGACATGGAGATCATGAAGAACAAATCCAACAGGTATTTATTATGACTAATAATCATATATAAACATTATACAACTCAGGCACAGGTGTGTGGGCTAGTATTAAGCTCTTAGTTGTAACAGAGCTGAAGGTTTCCAATAGCATGTCATGCTTCATTTGGTTCTGGGTAAGATTGAGTGTGTGACCTTTATACCTCAGGTCATATGCCATATACCAAAGTGATATCATGAACACACATCTTAAAGGCATGCTAACATTGACCAAGTGATGTAACATATCAGATTGCTTTAAACTTATCAATTAAATTATTGATTACTTTCTACTCCTGTGATATAAATTTACAACTCCAACTGTGAAAATGCACGCAAAGTTTTGTTTTCTTCTTTATTCATTCATGGGATGAGGGCATTGCTGATATGGCAGCATTTATGCGATAGGGCACTTCAGAGTTAACCACATTGCTGTGGGTTTGGAGTCATACCTAGGCCAGACCAGGTAAGGATGGCAGTTTCCTTCTCCAAAGGATATTAGTGAACCAGTTGGGTTTTTCCCCAACTACTGACAATGGATCATGGTCATTATTAGATTCTTAATTCCAGATATTCACCGAGTTCAAATTCCACCATCTGCTGTGATGGGATTTGAACCAGGGTCCCCAAAGGATTATCTGGATTTCTGGATTAATAGCCCAGCAATAATACCACTAGGCCATCACCTCCCCCTTGTTATTTGATAAGAACATAGAACATAGAACATAGAACAGTACAGCACAGAACAGGCCCTTCAGCCCACGATGTTGTGCCGACCATTGATCCTCATGTATGCACCCTCAAATTTCTGTGACCATATGCATGTTCAGCAACCTCTTAAATGACCCCAATGACCTTGCTTCCACAACCGCTGCTGGCAACGCATTCCATGCTCTCACAACTCTCTGTGTAAAGAACCCGCCTCTGACATCTCCTCTATACTTTCCTCCTTAAAACTATGACCCCTCGTGTTAGCCATTTCTGCCCTGGGAAATAGTCTCTGGCTATCAACTCTATCTATGCCTCTCATTATCTTGTATACCTCAATTAGGTCCCCCTCCTCCTTTTCTCCAATGAAAAAAGTCCGACCTCAGTCAACCTCTCTTCATAAGATAAGCCCTCCAGTCCAGGCAGCATCCTGGTAAACCTCCTCTGAACCCTCTCCAAAGCATCCACATCTTTCCTATAATAGGGCGCCCAGAACTGGACGCAGTATTCCAAGTGCGGTCTAACCAAAGTTTTATAGAGCTGCAACAAGATCTCACGACTCTTAAACTCAATCCCCCTGTTAATGAAAGCCAAAACACCATATGCTTTCTTAACAACCCTGTCCACTTGGGTGGCCATTTTAAGGGATCTATGTATCTGCACATCAAGATCCCTCTGTTCCTCCACACTGCCAAGAATCCCATCCTTACTCCTGTACTCAGCTTTCAAATTCGACCTTCCAAAATGCATCACCTCGCATTTATCCAGGTTGAACTCCATCTGCCACCTCTCAGCCCATCTCTGTATCCTGTCAATGTCCCGCTGCATCCTACAACAGCCCTCTATACTGTCAACGACACCTCCAACCTTTGTGTCGTCTGCAAACTTGCTGACCCATCCTTCAATCCCCTCATCCAAGTCATTAATAAATAAAACAGGAAGTACTGGAGAAAGTCCAGCAGCATCTGCAGAGAGAAGAATGGAGTTAATGTTTTGAGTTCTATATGACTCTTCTTTGAACTGAAAGGGATGAGAAAACAATAACATTTATGCTGTTGATGGAGGAGTAGGACCCAGCAGAATGGATTCTGAGAGTGCCCAAGGCAAAATATACGCAAGTACTAATAGTGGTAAAGGATGATAAAGGTGTAAGGTAAAAGTGTCCATTCTTTTGACAGCAAAGGCAACAAATTATAAAAATGATGGGTTTGGATAATAGAAGTGGAAGACAGACGATCTCACACTCAGTGCTGAGACATAGAGGCTGTTTCTCCAGCACTTGCAGCAGGTTTATTTTATCTGCAGTACTTTGCTTTTACTTGACTCAAAATATTTGTTCAGTGTCTCTGAAATTTCTTATTTCCCATGACAATTTTTCCTGCCTCTGCTTTTCACGGACCAATGCTTATTTTAGTAACACTTTGGAGTAGTGTTAGAAGCTAACACCCAAGCCGTACTGTCACTTTTTCACTGCTACAGAGCAGAAACTGTTTCTCAGTTATGCACAATTGACAATTTATCTCCACTCTGAGAAGTAAGAAAGTGATTAAAATGTGTACTCACCATTCAATACTATTGCATTCATTGACAGAACTGACAATCACATGTATTTATACAAGTTATGGAGTTCAGGAAAGGTTTAAATTGCTTGGATTCTTTTTATTAGAATAAAGGAGGTTAAGGGGTGACTTGCGAGGTCTCATGTTTAGGCAAGAGCTAGTTCTATAGATTTGGAGATGTTTCCATTTGCAAGCCAAACCAGTACTAGGATCTGTAAATATAAGATAGTGTCTAACAACTGTAGCAGGAAACTCATGAGAGGAATGTAGAGCTGGATACCATTCAGTGAAATGAATAAAATGGATGGCTTTCAAAGGAGCTGGGAAAGTTAGATAAGGGAGAAAGGAGCAGAAGGAAACATTGGGGTTACACAATATAATTGCGGCAGGAGGCTCATATGAGGCAAAAGCAATAACTTAGGTTTGTTTTGGTACTGTAAGTACCATGCTACCTCATAGCATTGCATGCTCTATGTGGCAAATTGGAAAAGCAGCCAAAGAGTGTCACAGTCCTGAATTTCAGTTTGAGTCTTGCCATGGACTCCATGAATTGACTACAAAGAAAAGATACACATACAAAATGGCCAATTGACCACTAAATGTTCATAACAGAGTTGTGTCGTGACGCCATCTATCTGTGATATTATGACATATAAATGCATATAGGTCTGGGAATATTTGTTGGTATCACAATGAGGTAGCAGACAGTGCACCAGAACAAAGATCACCTGTTACTAGGTAGAGTAATAGAGTCATAGAGACATACAGCATGGAAACAGACCCATAATCCCAAACTAAACTAGTCCCACCTGCCTGCGCTTGGCCCATATCCTTCTAGATATTTCCTTATTCACACACTTATTCAACTGACTTTTAAATGTTGTAATTTTACCTGCATCCACCACTTCCACTGGGAGTTCATTCTCCACATGAACCACTCCGTGTCAAAAAATTACCCTCATGGCCATTTTGAATTTTCTCCTGCCGCCTCAAAAGTATGGGCCCCCCCAGGCTTGAAATGAACCATCCTAAGCAAAAGACCCTGCCATTCACCTTTTCTATATCCCTGATGATTTTATAAATGTCACAAAGGTCACCCCTCAACCTGCTACGCTCTAGTGAAAAAAGTCCTAGTCTTTCCGGTCTATTTTCATATCACATTAGACTGATTGTAGATACTCAACAGTCTTTCAAATATCATAAGACCATAAGATCATAGGACATAGGAGTGGAAGTAAGGCCATTCGGCCCATCGAGCCCACTCCGCCATTTAATCATGGCTGATGGGCATTTCAACTCCACTTACCAGCACTCTCCCCATAGCCCTTAATTCCTTGCGAGATCAAGAATTTATCGATCTCTGCCTTGAAGGTGTTTACCATCCAGGCCTCCACTACACTCCGTGGCAATGAATTCCACAGGCCCACCACTCTCTGGCTGAAGAAATGTCGTCTCATTTCTGTTCTAAATTGGCCCCTCTAATTCTAAAGCTGTGCCCACTGGTCTTAGTCTCCCTGCCTAACGGAAACAACTTCCCAGTGTCCACTCTTTCTAAACCATGCATTATCTTGGAAGTTTCTATTAGATCTCCCTTCAACCGTCTAAACTCTAATGAATACAATCCCAGGATCCTCAGCCGTTCATCATACATTAAACCTACCATTCCAGGGATCATCCGTGTGAATCTCCGCTGGACATGCTCCAGGGCTAGCATGTCCTTCCTGAGGTCTGGGGCTCAAAATTGGACACAGTATTCTAAATGGGGCCTAACTAGAGATTTATAAAGTCTCAGAAGCACATCACTGCTTTTATATTCCAACCCTCTTGAGAAAAGTGACAACATTACATTCGCTTTCTTAATCACGGATTCAACCTGCGAGTTTCATCAGCCATTTCTTGGACCACTCTTCTAAACTGTCTAAATCTTTCTGCAGCCTCCCCACCTCCTCAGTACTACCTGCCTGTCCACCTAACTTTGTATCATTGGCAAACTTCACCAGAATGCCCCCAGTCCCTTCATCCAGATCATTAATATATAAAGTGAACAGCTGTGGCCCCAACACTGAACCCTGTGGGACACCATTTGTCACCAGTTGCCATTCCGAAAAAGAGCCTTTTATCCCAACTCTCTGCCTTCTGTCAGACAGCCAATCCTCAATCTAAGCCTATAGTTCACCTCAAACACCATGGGCCCTTACCTTAGTCAGCAGCCTCCCATGAGGCACCTTATCAAAGGGCTTTTGGAAGTCTAGATAGATAACATCTACTGGGTTTCCCTGGTCTAACATACTTGTTACCTCTTCAAAGAATTCTAACAAGTTTGTCAGGCATGACATCCCCTTACTAAAACCATGCTGACTTGTACTAATCCGACCCTGCACTTGCAAGAATTTAGAAATCTCATCCTTGACAATGGATTCTAGAATTTTACCAACGACCGAGGTTAGGCTAATCAGCCTATAACTTTCCATCTTTTGTGTTGATCCTTTTTTAAACAAGGGAGTTGCAATAGCGATTTTCCAATCATCTGGCACTTTCCCTGATGCCAGTGACTTTTGAAAGATCACAACGAACACCTCCTCTATTTGCGCAGCCACCTCCCTCAGAACTCTTGGATGTAGCCCATCGGGGCCAGGGGATTTATCCATTTTTAGACCTTTTAGATTTTCTAGCACTTTCTCTTTTGTAATGCCTACCGTACTCAACTCTGCCCCCTGACTCTCCCTAATTGTTGGCATACTACTCATGTCTTCCACTGTGAAGGCTGACACAAAATACTTCTTCAGCTATTTCCTTATCTCCCATCACTAGTCTTCCAGCATCAATTTGGAGCGGCCCAATGTCTACTTATGCCTCTCGTTTGATTCTTATGTATTGAAAGAAACTTTTACTATCATTTCTAATATTACTGGCTAGCCTAACTTCATATTTGATCCTCTCTTTCCTTATTTCTCTCCTTGTTATTTTCTGTTTGTTTCTGTAGCTTTCCCAATCTTCTGATTTCCCAGTGCTCTTGGCCACTTTATAGGCTGTCTCTTTTTCTTTGCTACATTTCCTGACTTCCTTTGTCAGCCATGGCCGTCTAATCCCACCCCCCTTCCCACCCCTCACCCCCGATAATCTTTCTTTTCTTTGGGGTGAACCTCTGTACCATGTCCTCAATTACACCCAGAAACTCCTGCCATTGTTGCTCTACTGTCTTCCCCGCTAGGCTCTGCTTCCAGTTGATTTTCGTCAGTTCCTCCCTCATGCCCCTGTAATTACCTTTATTTAACTGTAACACCATTACATCCGATTTTGCCTTCTCTCTTTCAAACTGCAGACTGAACTCTACCATATTATGATCGCTGCCTCTTAAGTGTTCCCTTACTTTAAGGTCTTTTTTAAAGTCTGGCTCATTATATAGCACTAAGTCCAGAATAGCCTGCTCCCTTGTTGGCTCCATCACAAGCTGTTCCAAACCAAATTTGCTTTCAATATTTTATGACCATGCCTTGGGAGGAGTTTGTTAAATTGTAACAGTTCTAGATGGTATCCAAAATTGTTAAGCTGCCAGGTGAGTGGGATAAGCTGGGTTTCCCTTCTTTATTCTCCTGTCCCTTCAGCAGCTTGTAACAGCATCTCCGGAGCACAAAAGCTGACGTTTCGGGCCTTGACCCTTCATCAGAGAGGGGGATGGGGAGAGGGAACTGGAATAAATAGGGAGAGAGGGGGAGGTGGACCGAAGATGGAAAGAAAACAAGATAGGTGGAGAGGAGAGTATAGTTGGGGAGGTAGGGAGGGGATAGGTCAGTCCAGGGAAGACGGACAGGTCAAGGAGGCGGGTTGAGGTAGTGGGTAGGAAATGGAGGTGCGGCTTGAGGTGGGAGGAAGGGATGGGTGAGAGGAAGAACAGGTTAGGGAGGCAGAGACAGGCTGGGCTGGTTTTGGGATGCAGTGGGGGAGGGGAGATTTTGAAGCTGGTGAAATCCACATTGATACCATTGGGCTGCGGGGTTCCCAGCAGAATATGAGTTGCTGTTCCTGCAACCTTTGGGTGGCATCATTGTGGCACTGCAGGAAGCCCATGATGTACATGTCGTCTGAGGAATGGGAGGAGGAGTTAAAATGGTTTGCGACTGGGAGGTGCAGTTGTTTATTGCGAACCGAGCGGAGGTGTTCTGCAAAGCGGTCCTCAAGCCTCCGCTTGGTTTCCCCATTGTAGAGGAAGCCACACTGGGTACAATGGATACAGTATACCACATTGGCAGATGTGCAGGTGAACATCTGCTTGATATGGAAAGTCATCTTGGGGCCTGAAATGGGGGTGAGGGAGGAGGTGTGGGGGCAAGTGTAGCACTTCCTGCGGTTGCAGGGGAAGGTGCCGGGTGTGGTGGGGCTGGAGGGCTGTGTGGAGTGGACAAGGGTGTCATGGAGAGAGTGGTCTCTCTGGAAGGCAGACAAGGGTGGGGATGGAAAAATAGCCTTCTCGTTGCCTTTCTCCCAGAGAAAAAAATCTATGTTTTAAAAGGAGCAAATTCAACCAGGCTTTCTTGAGTTCCTGTCAATTTGCATATGCACAGATAAGTTGATAGCATGCTGGGAGAGAGAGAGAGTTGCTCACAGCACACTAACCCAAACCCAGGCAAGTAAACGTAAGTAAGATAACAAAGTGTGAGGCTGGATGAACACAGCAGGTCAAGCAGCATCTCAGGAGCACAAAAGCTAACGTTTCGGGCCTAGACCCTTCACCTCATTTCAATAGTACAACTTGTCCACTAACACACACTGACCGCTGAAAGGATTGCGGTTGTTTTTTTAATCCTCTCCTTGCATGTCCTTAGAAGGATAAATCTCAAAATCGTCTGCAAGGTGGCTTTCTGCTAAGAGGGAGCCAATAGCCTGTTTCTCATTTTCTGTTCCTGTTTTATCTCTGTCTTGACATTTGCCTGGTTCTTTACAAATGTGATCTTCCATGGGTTCCACACAGGAGCTTCCTGACAGCACCGAATTTACAGAGTCATAGAGCCATACAGCACAGAAACAGACCCTTTGCTCCAACCAGTCCATGCCAAACATAATCCCAAACTGGACTAGTCCCACCTGCCTGCTCCTGACCTATATCCCTCCAAACCTTTCCTGTTCATGCACCTGTGCAACTGTCTTTTAAATGTTGTAATTGTACCCACATCCATCACTTCCTCAGGAAGTTCGTTCTATACGTGAACCACCCTTTGTGTAAAAATTTTACCTTATGTCTGTTTTAAATCTCGCCCCTCTCACCTTAAAAACATGCCAGTTCCTCTTGAAATTCCACATCCTAGGATAGGACAACTACCATTATTCTATCTATACCCTCATTATTTTATAAACTTCTATCAGGTCATCCCTCAACCTCCTAAACTCCAGTGAAAAAAGTCCCAGCCTATCCGGCTTTCTTGAAAACTCAAACCATTCACACCTAGCAACATCCTGGTAAATCTCTCCTGAACCCTCTCCAGCTTAATTAAACCCTTCCTATAACTGGGTGACCAGAATTGGATGCAGTATTCCAGAAGAGGCCTCACCAATATCCTACAAGACTTCAACATGCCTTCCAACTCCTATACACAAGGAACTGAGAAATGAAGGAAAGTGTGCTAAATGCCTTTTTAACCACTCTGTCCATATGCGACCCAAACTTCAAAGAATTATATACCTCCATCCCAAGATTCCTCTGTTCTACAACACCACAAAAGGCTCTACTATTAATCGTATAAAGCCTCTCCTTGTTTGTTGTTTCTGCTGTCTTATTTTGTAGCAATCCTCTAGATATTCTTAACATAATGTAGTTTGGAATTCATAATAAATATCGTCCATTGTACTTTGGGGTTCCGACTCATCATCATGACAATCTGGAAACCCAAGCGACAGAGTCAGTGATTAAATGTTATTGCAATGCGGGGCATCAAATGAGCAAAGCAAGTCCATGATGGCCAAATTTGTAAAACAATAGTGACTGGTGATTCAGAATGCTGAGTACTTTTTCAATTACTGTGTGCATGTTTTTCATAACAAAATTAAGGAAAGACCACAAATTCAATTTTAGCAGGCTTTTTGCTGAGCGGCTATGACAATACTAAATTTGAAGAATGGATAAAGCTGGGTGTCACTTTAATTCAGTTCAAACAATGATTGTAGAGAAAGTGAAGGTTACAATTAGGTGAATGAACAGGTCTGATTATTTTGCTTTGACTGCTATCTGTATTCCGATGACTCGTGTAATTCATTTTCGCCAGAGCCTTAATAGCGATGTGTGGTAAGGCTTTGCTAGCTAGCTCCTTTAGCACCTGCTAATCCAACAGCTAGCAGTCAGCTAAGTTTCTATTTCCACGGGTTTCCTGGGGTGGTCTCTCTCCACAAGGCCGAGTACGCTTCCTCATATCATCTTCTCAAACTCAGCTCATTACCTGTGCACCAGGCCCCCATGGTACTCAGATCATGTTCTCACTCACCGCTGCTGGGATGTCCTGTGATCCCTGTCACTGGCGCTATCTTTAAAGGGTAGCTGTGCACCCAGTCAAAATATTGCCAGTCTGGGCTCGCCCTGCACCCTGCATGTAATGGGAGGGCAATCACAAACAAATGCTCCTTGCACATGCCATGCACATTCTAACATGAATTGCTGTTGAAGAACAAAGTGACAAAGTTTATCCATCCATAGCTTCATTCCATCCTACAAACCTGTCAAAGGGAATGCCTCTCTTCGCCAGTATCCAGTCCATTATGACACATTCTGTGGGACTATTGCAGTGCGCAACATGGAAGGATCATGTGGCACACTCTGTCAGGAATGTACTGCAAGACCCCGCACACTTGAACTCACCTGCATCTTCCTGAGATCTATCACCTGGTCCTGCGAAGAATAACTGAATTTATCTATACTAATCTTGTCAAGAGTTGCATAATTGAGACATTAACCATCATCGTAAACCTTGCCTCCAAGTGAGAAATCCAATCCTTGAAACAAAGCAGGAACATGAGGATGCTCAAGGAGCTCAGCAGAATGGCAGCTGTGGGGTTACTTGGCACAGGCTTCTAAAATGTGGCACTGATGATTACAAATGGTGTGTGTACTGGAATGAAGCCCTGCTTGTGTTGAATCAGAAAATGTGGAGCTGGAAAAGCACAGGAGGTCACCCAGTATCTGAGGAGCAGGAAAGTCAACATTTTGGGTCAGAACCCTTCTTCAGGACCTTAAGAAGGGTTCTGACCTGACACATCGACTTCCCTGCTCCTCAGATGCTGCCTACTTGCTGTGCTTTCCCAGCTCCATACTTTTTGACTCTAGCTTCCAGCATCTGCAGTCCTTACTGTCTCTGGCTTGTGTTGGATGCAGTCAGTTACATGTGGTATAGCATTCTTAATCTGACACAGGAACAGTTTATGGTGTCCTACACACTGGGGAAGCCAGCAATTTTGCTAGAGCCAACTGTCTGTAATGCAGCATCAACCTCTTCATGGAGGGTTGAGGTGCAGGGTGATTTAGCACAAATGTATCAATAGCAGAGATCTCACACAATTCTGCAGTGAATCCTTGGAAACACTAGTTTCATAAAAAAATTAACACAACTGTTATGTTGATAGCCATTGAGATAGAATGATTATCCACTCTTTCACATTACAGTTCCTACTCCAGCAGTTGGATTCTGCACATCCTGAGGAGACATTCAGCTTCAATCCCTTCATGTCAAGACTGGTCAGCATCTGCTGGAGGTTGCATAGCAGTGTCAGAGACAATAATCCTTGTCATTGTTAGATCCAATGATAATACTTCCAATTAACCTGCGTGGAGTCAGAATAGGTTCTTTGTAATGAGAGCAGTAGGCATTCATATCTCTTGCAAATCATGGTTTAATCATGGTTTAATATATTAGGGAGGCATAGCTACAAATTGAGGGGTGATAGATTTAAGACAGATGTCAGAGGCAGGTTCTTTACTCAGAGAGTGGTAAGGGCGTGGAACGCCCTGCCTGCCAATGTAGTTAACTCAGCCACATTAGGGGCATTTAAACAGTCCTTAGAAGAGCATATGGATGATGATGGGATAGTATAGGGGGAGGGGCTTAGATTAGTTCACATCGGCACAACATCGAGGGCCGAAGAGTCTGTTCTGCGTTGTATTGTTCTATGTTCTATGTTCTATTCCTGTGTTCCGTGGGACGTAGAGAACAGGAAGGGTTATGTATTGCCTCTACATAAAAAATTAAGATAAGGACCTTCATTAGTGTTGGATCAGCAGTTGTTTGTCATTGATACAATGATTTGCATGGGAATAGTGGAAGCATGGTTAGTAAGTCTGCAAATGACAACAAAATTGGCAAAGAAAGTTATCTAAAGGTACAATAGGATCTTGGCCAACTGGGCCAATGGGCCAAGAAGTGGCAGATGAAGTTTAATTCAGCTAAATGCGAGGCAGTGCATGTTAGTAAAATGGGAAAGGGCAGGACACACTCAGTTAAGGTAGAGTCTTGGGCACTGTTGTTGAACAGGGAGACCTAGGGGTTCTGGTACATAGTTCCTTGAAAGTGGCATCACAGGTAGACGGGGTGGTGAAGAAAGGGTTTGGTATGCTTGCATTCGTGGGCCAGACAATTGAGTATGGGAGTCACAACGTCATGATACAGTTGGACAGGACATTAGTGAGGCCACTGTTAAAGTGCTGTGCACAGTTCTGGTTGCCGTGATATTGGAAGGATATTATTAAATTGGAAAAGCTGCAGAGGAAGGGTCTAGGCCTGAAACATCAGCTTTCCTGCTCCTCTGATGACGCTTGGCTTGCTGTGTTCATCCAGCTCCACACCTTGTTATATTACCAGAACTAGAGGGTTTCTGTCATAAGGAGTGGCTGAATAGGCTGGGACTTTTTTCCCTGAAGCATAGAAGGCTGACGGGTGACCTTATAGAGGTTTATTAAATCATTGATGGGCATAGAGAAGGTGAATATCAAAGGTCTTTTTTTCCCATGGTGGGGGAGTTCAAAACTAGAGAGCATAATTTTAAAGCGAAAGGAAAAAATTTGAAAGGGAACTGAGGGGCAATTTTATCATATAGAAGGTCGGCACAACATCGTGAGCTGAAGGGCCTGTTCTGTGCTGTACTGTTCTATGTTCTATGTTCTATCTATGTGGGATGAACTGCCAGAGGAAGTGGTGGATGCAGGTACAGTTATAACATTTAAAAGACATTTGGACAGGTACATGAAGAGGAAAGGTTTAGAGAGATATAGGCCAAATGTAGGTAAATGGACTAGTTCAGTTTGGGAAACTTGGTCAGCATGGTCAAGTTGGGGCAAAGAGTTTGTTCTCATGTTGTATATCTCTATGGCCTGTCTATGACTATATTAGTCTCCTGAATTTAAAATAAATGAATGTTATGTAAGTGAAATGGTAAAAGTCTCAATAATTAAATCAAATCAAATCAAATAAATAAAATCAAACAAAAGGAACAGATTTACTGCACAAAATACAAACATGAAATCCTATGAACATCTATTTTTGAAGGAGAACATGAATCCGATTTAAATTTTGTCGCTGTGCCATGAAATGTCTAACCCAAGAGCCTACTATGGTTTCCTTGATGTAGTCAATATGTGAGCTGATGATTTTCAGTAAAAATAAATGAAAACAGCCTCTGTCCATTTTGTTTTCTATTTCAACATAAATAATTTTCCTAAAGGATAAGCTGCCACAAATTTGACTTAATTAAAGAGTATCTTTTTAATTGTTAATGAGTTGTGGGTATGACTGACATAACCAGTTTTTATTGCTGGTGTCTTCATTAAGAGAACTTTAATCTGATCTTCTGGGTAAGATATATAAAGGGTTTCTCTAGAAATTACTTCAACGTCTAAGAGAGTACTTAAATCCCCTAGCATTGTGGGCAGGAAATATCTGCATACATTTTTTCTCTGGAAACTTGCTGCAGCATATCATTTCTGAAGAAGGATCCCGAATCGAAGCATCAACTTTCCTGCTCCTCTGATGCTGCCTTGCCTGCTGTGTTCCTCCAGCTCCACACTGTGTTGTCTCTGACTCCAGTATCTGCAGTTCTTACTATCTCTGCTACATATCATGTAGGATAAGGGTAATTGGAGTCGTAACTTTAATCATATATGAAGCTGGAGTTAGTTTTTCATGCATATGCAAACAAGAAGTGAAACCGTCCTTTATAGTCCTGCCCAAGACTGTGCTGATGTGATACAAGCAGTACCAGTCTCACTGAGGGACAACAGGCTGATGGTTTGCCTGCATTAAAAATGTAAATGATTTCTCTGAATGGAATTGCTCTTCCTGCACCATGACTAACTACCTTTTGTCACTGATGCTACTACTTCTCAGGCCTACAACCCAGCTTCAGTTCGCCCATGCCACCACACCCCAAAGGATTGAGCCGTGTACAATCAGGGATCCCCAGTCTCATCCCCGCACCTCAGCTGCGTCTGGCTCTGATTTCTGATCACCGTCAATGCAAGGTTTCGACTCCCTGATGCCCTGTCACTGACACTGATTCCTAACGTCAAATGCAAATGAACTCTGCAACAACGCCACCCCTGTCGCCATCACCAGCATGCCCTTGACCCAATCTTAAGTCAACCCAAAATCGCGCTTCTCACATCTCTATATACTACGAACAATATTGTAAGCCTTCAGTCTCGCATGCAGTGGCTCGGCAGCCACTTTGTTTAGCTCAGCCCATTTGAATAAGTTAAGCTTTTCAGGCATGGTAGCAAATGTGATGCTTCTAAGATTATGATATTTTGCACCTATGGGGAGAATCTTCTATTCTGTATGGTGGTATGGTTGGAAGTGGAAGGGCACGTCAGCTGGCAGGGTGGTGACACAGCCAAACTCTGCTGCCTTCTCACTTTCACCGGAATTAGATTTGGGCAGGATGGCTCATAACCAATGTCCTGGCCCTGCTGCCCATTGATGCCCTGGTGGGGGCAACAAAAGGGTCACTGCCTACAGCTGGTAGACCATCCCAGTGCAGACAGTCTATCTCCATGTGGCATTCACGACAGCTGTTGCGCTGGAGGTCACCTTTAGTGGAGTGGCGCTGGAGAAACATCCTCAAGGCAATTGGTGCCTGATCAAGGGATTGGACATTGAGCAGGGGATTTGCCTGTTGACGCACGCCTTGTCTCTTGCCTCTTACTCGATGATTCCTCTCCCCGCAGTGTCACCCCCCAAAACCCTCACATCTAAGAAACCTACCCCACTATATCACTTAGCCATGCCCCGGATTCTTTACAATGCTAGAACTCTGACTGTGGGGTGGGGAGGGAGGGGTGTGTGGGTGGGGAGTTTGGCGGCAGGCCTGGCTGCTGCAATGACATTGCTGAATGTAAGAACTGCTGGCCTGTTATTGGCTGACAGCTCTTCCTGGATGGAACTTGACCAAGTCCCTCCAGGGCCTCAGTTCCTGGGGAAAGCACACCAATGTCCTTGCTGCTGCGTGATTCTGTTGTTGTTTAGCAGGCCTTCCTGTGAAAAGGCAGTGTGGGCCTCTCTTGGAAGGTGGCAGAACACCCACTCCATTCCAACCTCCCTGTTTCCGCTCCATCGCTTCCCCCCCACCACCCAACTCCCAACCCAATGTTTCAGCAAGGTTACACTCCCCTTCTTTCATTTAGCAAATACTGAAGGGAATATGTGACCTGTTCTTCCCCCGTTTTTGTGGAAATTGAGGAACTCCCTGTTAGTGGTATAAAGGATATGTATGAAATAGAACTTTCTCACTGCGTTAAAATTAAGAGGGGAAAGTGCTGGTTTGTCATTTGAAGTACAAGTTGCGCTCAAAATTACTTAACCAACAGCACTTTTAGTCAGTTTACTACAGTAAAACTTTAAAAACACCAAATCTTGTGTCCAACTAGCAACTGGAAACTCAATTGTCCTTTTGAAAAGTTAGAAGTCGCCGTGAGCATTGTTACAGTCGTATCTCTTAGAACATGGCTGAATATTTTAATTAACCAGACATAATTGGAAGAGAGAAGGATCAAGGCCATATGGGCAAAGGTTTTCTCCTTTTTTGTATTGCTATGGTGTTATCAGTGATTATCAAACATTCTCAGGAGTTGGAGAGACATTATATCGAACTCAAAAATGAATAACGTCTTGTTAAAATTTAAGTAGTCATTGTAAATTTGTGATAAAACTTGAATTTATTGATAAAAGGATGGTTTCCATTTCAGCTGCAGCAAAATCAAAGTGTTCGCTAGCTTCAAGAAAGTCACAGATGTACTGACAGGGAAAAAAAATCCTCTCTTCAATTTGTGTCATTGATTTGGGCTTCAGAATGGTAGCACAAACATAGAATACTGATGAAGGCGTGCAATGTGGGAGTACTTGGATTACTGCACAGTGGCACTGGAGCCTGAAGGTTGTTGAATAAAGTGTCACATCCTTCAAGCTAAGCTGCTTTGTGTTTTGGTGGGTTGAGTTAAGTAAAGATAAATTGAACTGAGAATGAAAGAAATGATTTTGGAAATTGCCAAAACTGCAGTAGAAAATTCTTCTGACCTGTGAAGGGAAATTTAGAATTGTCAATATTATTTATTGGGGTAGAAATTCAATGGCATCATTTTATTTTCAAAGGTCTAATGTGGATAAATGTAGTGGTGAGAAGGCCTGTCTGACTTGTAGTGAGCTGGGGTCCACTGTTTAATTTATCAGGGTCCCTTTTCATAAAGGTTTAGCTTAATATTCTTACTATTATGCTCTCATCTCTATAAAAGTGTATGTTCCTGTGAACTATCTCATCTAATGGTGAACTGGGAACAGTAGGCACCCCGAGCATATTTAAATACAGCCTGCACATGTTAAAAAGAAGGTGCACTCTGGCCGAAGGCAACTCTGTCGCTGAATGTTTCTTATTGTGACAGGAAAAGAGAAACTGCAGGGCTCCCAGGTTTACAATACTGCTTTGGAAGAGGCAGTTTGGGAATGATGAATTTTTCCCAACTTTACATCAAGCCTTTAGCTCCTCCTGCTCTCAGCTGTCAGCACATTTGTCTCCTATGCCCCATCATGCAGACATACACACGGGCACACACACACACACACACACACACACACACACATTCACAGATGTACACAAACAATCACAGACACACATACATACACACACACATAGACACAGACAGAAACACACATGCATGCACATGCTCAAACTTACATAGACACACACACATGCACACACATGCACAAAAACATATACAGATACACACACACACGCACAAGCACATGTATATAGATACACACATAAACATACACACATATACATAGACACACACAAACACATGCAGACACACACACAGTCACTCATATCTGATCAGTCTTCAAAAATTGAGCTATACTTGTGCACAGGATTAGTGGCAACGGCCTATCATAATCATCTCATAGCTATAGAGTCATACAGCATGGAAACAGACCCTTCGGTCCAACCAGTCCTGAACATAATTCCAAATTAAGCTATAGTCCCATCTGCCTGCTCCTGGCCCATATCTCTTCAAACCTTTCGTGTTCATATACCTATGCAAATATCGTTTAAACATTGTAATTATACCCACATCCACCACTTCCTCAGGAAGTTCTTTCCACATGTGAACCACCTTCCGTGTAAAAAATTGTCGCTTATGTCTTTTTTAAATCTCTCCCCTCTCACCTTAAAAATGTTTCCCCTGGTATTGAAATCCCCTATCCTAGGGAGAAGACAACTACCATTAACTCTGTCTATATCCCTCATTATTTAATAAACTTCTATCAGGTCATCTCTCAGCCTGCTACACTCCAGTGAAAAGTGTACCAGCCTCTCCAGCCTTTCTTTGTAACTCAAATCTTCTGTACCCAGCAACATCCTGGTAAACCTCTTCTGAGCCCTCTCAAGTTTGATAATATCCTTCCTATAATTGGGCGACCAGAACTGAGCACAGTATTCCAAAAGAGGCCTCACCAATATCCTGTACAACCTCAACATGACTTCTCAGCTCCTGTACTTGAAAGACTGGGTGATGATTGCAGGCATGCCAATACCTTTTTAACCATCCTGTTTATATGTGAAGCAAACTTCAAAGAATTATGTACCTGCATATCCAGGTCCCTCCATTCTACAACACTACTATCAATTGTATAAGCACTACCCTTGCTTGTTGTACCAAATTGCAGTTCCTCACATTTATCCAGAATGAACTGTATCGGCTCTTTTTCAGCCCATTGACCCATTTGATCAAGATCCCTCTGTAATCTTGGGAAGCCTTCTTCACTGTCTACTATGCCACCAGCTTTGAGCCTAATACACTTTGGAGGTCCTCGCTGAAAGATTGCTTTGCCCTGGGACAGCACTCAGGAAAACCAGATTGCAACAATTAAGCAAGATTTTAGAAGAAATATTCCTTCCCGTGGAGCCAAGAGACAGGAATCCTCAACTCACTCCCTGTTCAAACATGGTTGTGAAAGTTCTAGATCATAAGGTAGAATCTTACAGGAATCTGAGAGATGTGGCCTATGACATCTTGTGTGGTAGAACTGGTTCACAAGCCCTCCAATGCCTGTTTCAACTTCAGATTACATTACTCCATCACATTTTTCATTAGCAGAATGAAGAGTTTGTCGCTAGGTTCACTGAGATGCCTGTTGATGGTCATTATTGTTAGATAAACATCTACAACATGCCTCATTCATATTCAGTCTCCCACTTTACCAAAAAGCCCAGCAAACTAGATGTTTGAAAAAGTCAACAAGGAAACCAGAGCATGCATGGTGGATTCAGCTCACATGGTGAGTGACCATGTTAGAAATGAGACATAAACATCTTGGACAAGTTATCTGGAGCACTAGCCATATGCAGCCCACATCCATGAGCATTGGTCTCTGACATGTGACATCCTCTGAGACACCTCATGACAAATCACTGATCAACTTACAGGATACTTCTACATTTGGTAGTTCTTGACACAATAAGCTCAGGGCAGCCTCTGACAGCCTGTTTGGGGCAGTGAAAGTCAGGATCTGCTCTAAATGGGTGAGAAACTGATTGACCATCAGCACAGCACCCATTTTGAGTTTCTCTGCTTTTTTGTGGTCTGTTTTCCTCATGGAATGAGAGGCAGGCAGATACTATGTAAGATGAAAGTGGGCCAGGCAACAACTACTTTTGATGGATGTGCGGACTGAGTGAGTGGGCAGCATGTAAGGTTGTTCTTGTCGGGGGTTGGCATGTGTGACAGTGACTGAGGGAAGATGTTGCAGGCAGTAGTGAGGCAAGTAGAGTATGATGCTGTCGTGGGAGGTGGTTGCAGAGGTAAATGTAGAGTGAGAGAGAGGTATTGAACAGAAAATGATGGCACTCATGCTGGGGCAGACAAGAATGATGTTGACCTTCTTTCTACTTCATCTTCCAGGTGACTCAGTGTTTCACCTCCGTTGCAACCTTGGACCAGGCTGGCAAGGCCTGGTGTTATGTACTCCACTGATGGTCCTACCGAAAGAGAAAGTGCCAGGTTGGCATCACTCCACTACGGCCTCTAGCATCCTGCCCACAAAGCAGGGCACCAAATTCCTTCTGTACAGGGCAAATGTCAGCTACCATTCAAGGCATTTTCTGGACTGGCATTTCTTCTCCGCGAGCAAGATAGGCTTTTAAAGATACCCAGTGAATTCTGAGACCTCTGCCGGATAATTTCCCTTGAGGAAATGCACCTTTAATTAATTTACAATCAACATTCATCCACAAAATAAGTCATCAATCATCGATTTTTCTGAAGGAAGTATGTCTTTCGTTGTGTATCTGCTCAGAGAATGGGTCTAATGAAACCTTTTTCCTTCTAAATGAGAATAGTTTCACAAAATATCTTACTTAATTTTGGATATTAGCATTGCACACGAATTACCATCCATCTTTAAATTTCAGGAACACCACAGGAACTAACGTAAGCATTCAGGTCTCTCAAAGCCTGTTCCACATTCAATAAGAGCATGGCCCACATGCATAAATATAGGCAAATACATTTGGGAAAATAATACTAATAATTGCTGTTAGCTACATACGGAGAACTGCCTGCTTACACTCCAAATTCGATATTGGTGTTCCTCCAATCGCTGGTTTGGAGTAGTACTTCACAAGATGTACCCTGGGAGTGAACAGAAGCAGGTGACAGATATCCTGATACACAAGGAGAGACAAAGAAAAGCAAGAAACCATGAAAGTAATGAAATAGAAATACTGAGAACATGTGAGATGAGTAAGGCAGCAAAGGAAGAGAAGGACGGCAATTTTTTATTTATTGATGAACCACGTCCTGAAAGAGTGACTGCATGACATAACAGGCTATGGCTGGGAAAATGGTTTTCATGAGCCATGTAGACCAGCTCAGGTTGAATTAGCGGGAAGGTTTGGTCAGATTTGGCTCAAATATTAGCATTCTTTTCTCTAAGTGAGAACATGGTGGGTTCAAATCCCAAAGGGATTCATATGTAAGAATCTCTAGGCTGACACTCTACTGCTTAGAGGTCTATTGAATGAGGAGTTAAATTAAGGCCTCATCTGACCTCTCAGCTTCGTGTAAATGATCCCTTGGCATTATTTTAAACAATAGTGTAGCAATTGTAATGAGGTCAGCCAGGTGAACCTCAAAGAATATGAGTTTGCTGATTGTTAACCTCATCCAATCAGAGATCCCTGGCTGACAGCTAAGAACAGGAGTGCCACGGGTTCTGCTCTCTCTGATAGCTTGCTCTGAGCAAGCCAGACCATTGTTCAGGACTTCCCACTTGTAAATAAAGGGTAACTCAGGTGACAGGATACCAGCCTCTGTGGAGTTATTTCAAATAGCAGGAGAGTTGTCCCAGGTATCCTGATTAAAATGTATTCCTCAAACAACATTGACAAAAATGGATCACCTGAAATTAGCATCAGTGATAATGGGAACTGCAGATGCTGGAGAATCCAAGATAACAAAGTGTGGAGCTGGTTGAACACAGCAGGCCAAGCAGCATCTCAGGAGCACAAAAGCTGACGTTTCGGGCCTAGACCCTTCATCAGAGAGAGGGATGGGGAGAGGGAACTGGAATAAATAGGGAGAGAGAGGGACAAGACCGAAGATGGATAGAGGAGAATATAGGTGGAGAGGAGAGTATAGGTAGGGAGGTAGGGAGGGTATAGATCAGTCCGGGGAGGATGGACAGGTCGAGGAGGAGGGATGAGGTTAGTAGGTGGGAAATGGAGGTGTGGCTTGAGGTGGGAGGAGGGGATAGGTGAGAGGAAGAACAGGTTAGGGAGGCGGGGACGAGCTGGGCTGGTTTTGGGGTGCGGTGGGGGAAGGGGAGATTTTGAAGCTTGTGAAGTCCACATTGATATCATTGGGCTGCAGGGTTCCCAAGCGGAATATGAGTTGCTGTTCCTGCAACCTTCGGGTGGCATCATTGTGACACTGCAGGAGGCCCATGATGGACATGTCGTCTGAGGAATGGAAGGGGGAGTTAAAATGGTTCGTAACTGGGAGGTGCAGTTGTTTGTTGCGAACCGAGCAGAGGCGTTCTGCAAAGCGGTCCCCAAGCCTCCATTTGGTTTCCCACCTCTTCCTCCGTTACATTGATGACTGTATCGGCGCCGCTTCTTGCTCCCAAGAGGAGCTTGAACAGTTCATCTACTTCACCAACACCTTCCACCCCAACCTCAGGTTCACCTGGGCCATCTCCAACTCATCCCTCACCTTCCTGGACCTCTCTGTCTCCATCTTAGGCAACCAGCTAGAAACCGATGTCCATTTCAAGCCCACTGACTCCCACAGCTACCGCACCTTCTCCCACCCACCCTCCTGCAAAAACTCCATCCCCTATTCCCAATTCCTTCGCCTCCGCTGCATCTGCTCCCAGGATGAGGCATTCCACTCCCGCACATCCCAGATGTCCGCGTTCTACAAGGACCGCAACTTCCCCCCGCAGTGGTCGAGAACGCCCTAGAACATGTCTCCCGCATTTCACGTAACACATCCCTCACACCCCGACTGCGCAATAACCGCCCAAAGATAATCCCGCTAGTCCTCACATACCACCCCACCAACCTCCGGATACAACGCATCATCCTCCGACACTTCCACCATCTACAATCCGACTCCATCACCCAAGACATTTTTCCATCCCCACCCTTGTCTGCCTTCCGGTGAGACCACTCTCTCCGGGGTTCCCTTGTCCGCTCCACACTCCCCTCCAACCCGACCGCACCCGGCACTTGCCCCTGCCACCGCAGGAAGTGCTACATTTGCCCCCACACCTCCTCCCTCACCCCCATTTCAGGCCCCAAGATGACTTTCCATGTCAAACAGATGTTCACCTGCATATCTGCCAATGTGGTATACTGCATCCAATGTACCCGTTGTGGCTTCCTCTACAATGGGGAAACCAAGCGGAGGCTTGGGGACCACTTTGCAGAACACCTCTGCTTGGTTTGCAACAAACAACTGCACCTCCCAGTCGCAAACCATTTCAACTCCCCCTCCCATTCCTCAGACGACATGTCTATCATGGGCCTCCTGCAGTGCCATAATGAAGCCACCTGAAGGTTGCAGGAACAGCAACTCATATTCTGCTTGGGCACCCTGCAGCCCAATGGTATCAATGTGGACTTCACAAGCTTCAAAATCCCCCCTTCCCCCACTGCATCCCAAGGATTCACAACATATCGAAAAGACAGGGAGGTGGGCAGAGGGGGTGGGGTTGCCTTGTTAGTTAAGAATGGAATTAAATCTATGGCACTGAATGACATAGGGTCAGAGGATGTGGAGTCTGTGTGGGTGGAATTGAGGATATACAAAGGCAAAAAAACTATAATGGGAGTTATGTACAGACCTCCTAACCGTGATCAGAACCAGGAGCGCAAGATGCATCAGGAAATAGATAGGGCATGTCAGAAAGGCAAGGTCACAGTGATCATGGGGGACTTCAATATGCAGGTGGACTGTGTGAATAATGTTGCCGGTGGATCCAAAGAAAGAGAATTCATGGAATGTTTGCTGGATGGCTTTTTGGAACAGCTTGTGGTGGAGCCCACAAGGGAGCAGGCTATTCTGGACTGAGTGCTACGTAATGAGCCAGACTTTATAAAAGACCTTAAAGTAAGGGAACACTTAGGAGGCAGCGATCATAATATGGTAGAGTTCAGTCTGCAGTTTGAAAGAGAGAAGGCAAAATGGGTGTAATGGTGTTACAGTTAAATAAAGGTAATTACAGAGGCATGAGAGAGGAATTGACGAAAATCGACTGGAAGCAGAGCCTAGCGGGGAGGACAGTAGAGCAACAATGGCAGGAGTTTCTGGGTGTAATTGAGGACACAGTACAGAGGTTCACCCCAAAGAAAAGAAAGATTATCCAGGGTGGGATTCGACAGCCATGGCTGACAAAGGAAGTCAGGAAATATATCAAAGAAGAAGAGACAGCCTATAAAGTGGCCAAGAGCACTGGGAAATCAGAAGATTGGGAAGGCTCCAAAAACAGACAGAGGATAACAAAGAGAGCAATAAGGAAGAACATCAAATATGAAGTTAGGCCAGCTAGTAACATTAGAAATGATAGTAAAAGCTTCTTTCAATACATAAGAAACAAACGAGAGGCAAAAGTAGATATTGGGCCGCTCCAAATTGATGCTGGAAGGCTAGTAATGGGAGATAAGGAAATAGCTGAAGAACTTAATAAAATTTTGCGTCAATCTTCACAGTGGAAGACATGAGTAGTATGCCAACAATTAGGGAGAGCCAGGGGGCAGAGTTGAGTACGGTAGGCATTACAAAAGAGAAAGTGCTAGAAAATCTAAAGGGTCTAAAAATTGATAAATCTCCTGGCCCCGATGGGCTACATCCGAGAGTTCTGAGGGAGGTGGCTGAGGAAATAGCGGAGGCTTTGGTCGTGATCTTTCAAAAGTCACTGGAGTCAGGGCAAGTCCCAGATGATTGGAAAATTGCTGTTGTAACTCCCTTGTTTAAGAAAGGTTCAAGGCAAAAGATGGAAAATTATAGGCCGATGAGCCTAACCTCGGTAGTTGGTAAAATTCTAGAATCCATTGTCAAGGATGAGATTTCTAAATTCCTGGAAGTGCAGGGTCAGATTAAAACAAGTCAGCATGGTTTTAGTAAGGGGAGGTCGTGCCTGACAAACCTGTTAGAATTCTTTGAAGAGGTAACAAGTATGTTAGACCAGGGAAATCCTGTAGACGTTATCTATCTTGACTTCCAAAAGCCCTTTGATACAGTGCCTCACGGGAGGCTGCTGAGCAAGGTGAGGGCCCATGGTATTCGAGGTGAGCTACTGGCTTGGATTGAGGATTGGCTGCCTGACAGAAGGCAGAGAGTTGGGATAAAGGGCTCTTTTTCGGAATGGCCATCGGTGACGAGTGGTGTCCCGCAGGGTTCAGTGTTGGGGCCACAGCTTTTCACCTTGTATATTCATGATCTGGATGAAGGGACTGGGGGCATTCTGGCGAAGTTTGCCAATGATACAAAGATAGGTGGACAGGCAGGTAGTACTGAGGAGGTGGGGAAGCTGTAGAAAGATTTAGACAGTTTAGGAGAGTGCTCCAGGAAATGGCTGAAATTCAATGTGAGTAAATGTGAGGTTTTTCACTTTGGAAAAAAGAATACAGACATAGACTATTTTTTAAACGGTGAGAAAATTTGCAAATCAGAAGTGCAAAGGGATCTGGGAGTGTTGGTCCAGGATTCTCTAAAGGTTAACTTGCAGGTAGAGTCCGTAATTAAGAAAGTGAATGTAATGTTGTCGTTTATCTCAAGAGGGTTGGAATATAAAAGCAGCGATGTGCTTCTGAGACTTTATAAAGCTCTAGTTAGGCCCCATTTAGAATACTGTGTCCAATTTTGGGCCCCACACCTCAGGAAGGACACGCTAGCCCTGGAGCGTGTCCAGTGGAGATTCACATGGATGATCCCTGGAATGGTAGGTTTAACGTATGATGAACGGCTAAGGATCCTGGGATTGTAATCATTAGAGTTTAGAAGGTTGAGGGGAGATCTAATAGAAACTTACAAGAGAATATATGGTTTAGAAGGGGTGGACGCTAGGAAGTTGTTTCCGTTAGGTGGGGAGACTAGGACCCGTGGGCACAGCCTTAAAATTAGAGGGGGTAAATTTAAAACTGAAATGAGATGACATTTCTTCAGTCAGAAAGTGGTGGGCTTGTGGAATTCATTGCCGCAGAGTGCAGTGGAGGCCGTGACGTTGGACGCCTTCAAGGCAGAGATCGACAAATTCTTGATCTCAAAAGGAATCAAGGGCTACGGGGGGAGTGCAGGGAAGTGGTGTTGAAATGCCCATCAGCCATGATTGAAATGGCGGAGTGGACTTGATGGGCCGAATAGCCTTACTTCCACTCCTATGTCTCATTGTCTTATGGTCTTAAAACCACCCCAGCTTGTCCCCGCCTCCCTAACCTGTTCTTCCTCTCACCTATCCCCTCCTCCCACCTCAAGCCACACCTCCATTTCCCACCTACTAACCTCATCCCGCCTCCTTGACCTGTCTGTCCTCCCCGGACTGACCTATCCCCTCCCTACCTACCTATCTACACTCTCCTCTCCACCTATCTTCTCCTCTATCCATCTTTGGTCTGCCTCCCCCTCTCTCCCTATTTATTTCAGAACCCTCTCCCCATCCCCCTCTCTGATGAAGGGTCTAGGCCCGAAACGTCAGCTTTTGTGCTCCTAAGATGCTGCTTGGCCTGTTGCGTTCATCCAGCCCCACACTTCGTTCCCTTAAATTAGCAACAGCATTTTCTAAATCACAAGTGAATACACTTCAAAGGTACTTTATTAATTAAGAGTGAATTGGAGCATATTATCAGCATGAAGGGCACTATGTAAATGAAAGTTTTTTTGTTCACTTAATGACAGAGAAAACCATTTCGCAAAGTGGAATAATGGACATTCCAAAGCTTGACGGATCTTTTGATTGCCTGTCTAATCTTCTAGATATTAGATAGTACCCAATCACCTGCTGGCTGTCCTGCTGTGTTTTAATTTATTTCAGTTCGCTTAAAAGGCTGTGCTTCTCACACATCATGGCATCACAGTTAGGTTATTATGTTTTTCTCCATCTCACACTGCTTTCTGTTCCTGAATTTTAAATGCAACAGCTTTGAATCACAGATACTCGATTTTATGGAACTACTAAATAATTTCTGATCATTACAAAAACAAAGTTTAATGAATGCCTTGCTGACATAATTAAATGGTTTTGTCTGTGTTAATTGTGGCATTGTTGTTTCAGCTTTAACAGACATCTATGAAACAGTTATCAACTGCTGTTTACGTCCTCCTCATCTAGTCGCTAATGAGAATATATTCAGTTAATTATTAATTTTGCACTGATACGTTTAACCTTTTCTCATTCATTACCTCTAATTTATAGATTATTTGACTTTTAAAAAAGCCACGCATGTTTCTCCTCTTCATTCTCACTTCCGTTTTTAAAAATTTGAAATTTCAATATTGTTCTTTCCGATAAAGAAAGAAAACACTGTGGAGGTTGGAAATCTGAAACAAAAAGAAACAGAAAATGATACTGGAGCTGGAAAAGCGCAGCAGCTGAGAGAGCAGGGAGTCAATGTTTTGTGCAGAAACACTTCATCAGGACTTGGGAGGGCAGGGGAGACCAGAAATAAACAGAAGGTGGGGTGTGGTGCTGGGGAAGGGTAGGTGGGATGGTGATATGTGGATGCAGGTAGGGCTTATTGTGGTTTGTCAGTGAGAAGGGTGTTGCTGGTAGTTGAGTAGGAAGAGGGGAGATGATGGCCTGAGGTATTATCACTGGACTGTTGATCCAGAGACCCAGATAAAATTCTAAGGATAACAAAGTGTGGAGCTGGATGAACACAGCAGGCCAAGCAGCATCTTAGGAACACACAAGCCTGCTGTGTTCATCCAGCTCCACACTTTATTATCTCGGATTGTCCAGCATCTGCAGTTCCCATTATCTCTGATAAAATTCTAGGGAGCTGGGTCCAAATCCCTCCATGGCTGACGGTGGAATTTGAATTTGCTAAATATCTGGAATTAAGAATCTAATGATGGCCGTGAATCAACTATTGATTAATGGAAAAAATTGTCTGGTCCACTAATGTCCTTTAGGGAGGGAAACTACCATCCTTATCTGGGCTGAACTACATGTGACTCCAGACCCGCAGCAATGTGTTGACGCTTACAAGCCCTCTGGACAATTAGGGATGGACATTAAATGCTGCTTAACTAGCTATGCTCTCATCCTGTGAGTGAGTAAAAAGAAAGATGGACAGGTTAGGTCAGATCAGGGAGGTGGGACGTGGCAGTAGGGTTGGGGTTGGAGGGATTTTGAAGCTGGTGAAGTCGATATTCTGGCCCTTGGGCTATAAGATCCCCAAGCGAAATGTCCGGTGTCGTTCCTCTGGTTTAAATTTCACTTCACTGTGACAGGGCAAGAGGCCAAGGATGGACATGCCACTAGGGAAGTTGTGGGGTGTGGTGACGGGGGGGAGCAGTTCAAATTAAAATGGAGGGCAACCAGAAGGTCGAGTTGCTTGGTGAAAGAGATGTTCTGTGAACCTGCCCCAGAGGCTACGTTTGATCTCCCCAATATGCAGGAGACCATATTGGAAGCAACAGATTGGATGAAGTGCAGGTGAATCTCTGCTGGATCTGGAAGGATTGTTTGCGGCCTTGGCAGAGGTGGGGGGGGAGTTTTAGGGACAGGTGTTGTATCTCTCCTGGTTGCAGGGAAAGGTGCCGAATGTGGTGGAGAGGTCGGCGGGGAGTACAATGCTGATGAGGGAGTCGCGTAATGATCTGTCCCTGGAGAAATCATACGGAGTGGGGAAGGAAGCAACTTTCTGGTTATGGGGTCTGATTGTAGGTGTTGGAGGATGATATGTTGGATTCAGAGGCTGGTGGGGTGGTATGTGAGGTCTAAGGGGACTCTATACTTATTGTCTTTGGTGGAGAGGAGGTTTGAGGGCAGAAGTGCCGGTCATAGGGGAGATATGTTTGAGGGCATCTTTAATCACAGAGGAGGGAAAAGTATGGTCTCGAAAGTTGGAGGATATCTGGGATGTCCTGCAGTGGATGACTTCACACCCGGGAGCAGATATGGCAGAGATGGAGGAATTGAGAGTATGGGATATCACTTTTGCAGGTGAATGAGTGTGAGGAGGTGTAGTCGAGGGAGTCAGTGAGTTTGAAATGGATGTCAGTGGTAAGACAGTTTCCAGAAATGGAGATGGAAAGGTCCAGAAGGGGAGGCGGGTGTCGAAAACAGATGCTACCAGATCTGATGAGTATTTCTAGCATTTATAGGTTTTATTCATTCTTTCCAATAGCTGTTGCAAAAGTGGATTTATGTTGGGTTTCTGAACCCAAGGTTTGCAGCAACTTTCTCCTGTTTTACCTAAGTGACCATTCATCAGTTGTAATGGAAAGGTGGTTGTGGTATATTCCCAGATGACCACTGCAGGAACCTTGTGGTTTTTCATCTGTACCGGTATCTGGTACCTGATGAGTGTTGTTTGATGTAGAAAGTTGGCACCAAACCATCCATTGTAATTATTTTCCTACTGGCCTTTCAAGTGTAAATAACTCACCACTGAAGACTACCCACAGAAGATGCACTGTGCTTAAATAATAGGAGGGTTTGATATCATGATAGCAATGGAGACAACTGCAGTTGCTTAGGCGTAATCAGCAGGACTTTAGGGAGCTGGTCCAGATGTATCCATTCCCTCTGAAAGCTGTGGAGGAGGGACACTCCTTGATTCCACCCACAAATTGTGCGAGAATGAGCAGAATGCATGGAGACAATGTAACATGGACACTGATCCCTCAGCAATGTTGATGGATTAAAACTGGGACCTGCAGTATGGAAAGTCATTGGTAGGTTAATGTTGGGTGGAGATATACAGATCTCACGAATGTAAGTCCATTTTTTGAACCATTAACAGATATTGGCTTCACTGGCCGGGTCATCGTTTATTGCCCATCCAATAGCTACCTTTTAAAAAGGTGGTGGTAAGCTTTATTCTTGAACTGCTGCCATCCATCCAATCTATGTACAAATAGATTAGGCTGTTGAGGAATGAGATTCGGGCTTTGTACTCAGTGACAGTGCAGGAACAATGATGTATTTCCAGGTCAGGCATGGAAAGGAAATTGCAGGTGCTGGTGCTCCCATGTATCTGTTGCCCTTCTTCTAAATAGTAGTGATCATGGGAAGGTAGTGTTCAAGGAGCCCTGGTGAACTTCTGCAGTGCATTTTGCAAATGGTACACACTGCTGTTACTGATCGGTCATGGAGTGAATGGATATTTATGGATGAGGTGCCAATCAAGTAGCTGCTTTACTTTGGATGGTGTCAAATTTCTTTGGTGTTTTTAGAAATTCACTCATCCAGGCAAGTCGGAAGTGTTTCATCTAAGCTGTGCCTAATAGATGGAGGACAGGTTTTGCAGCATCAGTATGTGACTTATTTGCTGCAGAATTCCTAAGCTCTGAACTGCTCCTGTGGCAACAGACTGTGCATGGCTCATCCAGTTCAGTTTCTAGTCAATGGTGACTCCTCAAAATGTTGATGGTTTACAACCCCTTCCATTCACTGTTCTGATGACTGGGAGTAGATTGAGGGGTGAATGTATGGCTGGATTAGATTTGGCCTTTTTTTTGTGCACAAGACATGTCTGGGTAATTCTCCACAATACTAGGTGGATGCTCATGTTTGTGTCTTTTGGCTTGGGGGAACTAATTATGGAGCATAAGTCTTCAGTACCTTTGCTGGAATATTGTCATAGCCTTTGCAGTGTACAGTACCTTCATCATCTGGAGTAAATCAAATTGGTTGAGGACTGTCATCTGCAATAACTTTCTCTTACTGTCATCTGTAATGTTGGGGAGCTCTGGAGGAGGCTGATGTAGATCCACGCATACACTCACCACTGCTGGTTGAAGATTGTTGCAAATTATTTAGCTTTGACTTTTACACCAACATCTTGTGTAATTCCCTTACTAAGGATGGGTATACTTGTGGATGGACCATCCTCTGCCAGTGAGTTATTTAGTAGTTGACTACCATGCATGACCAGATGCGTCAGGCCTGCAGAGCTTAGATTTGATCTAATTTGATTATGGATCACTTAGCTCTGTCTATCATTTGCTGCTTATGCTGTTTAGCATGCAAGTGGTCCTGTTTTGTAGGTTTACAATATAGACATCTCATTTTTTGGTACGCCTAGCACTGCCCCTGGGATGGTCTCCTGTGATTTTCTTCATTGAGGGGTGATCCCTGGCTTGATGGTAACGATAGAGCGAGGGATCTGACAGGCCATAAAGGTGCAGAGTCGGGTTGAATACAATTCCACTGTTACTGATGGCTCACAGTGTTTCGTGGATGCCCAGTTTTGAGTTGCTGCATCTGTTCAACGTGAAGGTGGAACTTCATTTCTGTATAGGTTTATGAGGTGGTCACTTGAAGCAATGCTGTCATGGTCAGACGCAGCCGAGGCAGGCAGATTGATGACAATGAGATTAAGTCTGGTTTTCTCTCTTGTTGGTTCCCTCACCACCTGCTGCAGACACAGTCTAGCAACAATGCCTTCAGCACTTGATCAGCTCACTCAGTAGTTATTCTTCCGAGCCATTCTTAGTAAAAGACGTAAATTCCCCACGCAGAGTACAATCTGTACCCTTGCCACACTCAGTGCTTCCTCAAAATTCCTGTTTAGCATGGACAAACGTGGATTCATCAACCTAAGGTTGGGTATTGTATGGTAGGTGACATGGTATCTCAATGGTTAGCACTGCTGCCTCACAGCGCCAAGGACTCAGGTTTGATTCTAACCTCAGGTGACTGACTGTGGGAAGTTTGCACATTGTCCCTGTGTCTGCGTGGGTTTCTGCCAGGTGCTCTGGCTTCCTCCCACAGTCCAAAGGTGTGCAGGCTGGGTGGATTGATCATGCTAAGTTGCCTATAGTGTCCAAGGATGTGTAGGTTAGATGCATTGGCCACAGGAAATTCAGGGAGATGGGACAGGGTGGGATTCTTTTCAGAGGGTTGGTGTGGATTTTTTACGCTGAACGGCCTGTTTCCACATTTATAGAGATTCTATACATGGCTGGTATGCAACGCAGAGTAACACCAACAGCACGGGTTCAATTCCTGCTCCATTTGATGTTACCATAAAGGACTGTCCTTTTCAACTTCTCCCCCCATCTGAGGAGAAATGCCCTATTGGTTAAACCACCAACAACTGTCTCTTTCTAATGAGAACAAATTTATCTTCATTAGCAGGATCTCTTGAACTAATACTCATTCAAACTATCCCAGATTCTTTTGAATATTGATCAATAGGGTAACATAAGACATATTGCAAATGGAAATGACAAATCTGGAAAAAAATGATGGGTTTGGAAAAGAAAAATGATTTTACACAAAAGGAATGAATGTACACAGCACTAATTTTGTTTAAGTATTGGATTGAGGGCTAACAAACAGTGTTTATGCAAATTACTGAACAATTGTTTTGAGGCATTAGGAGAGTGCAGGCTTTTGAGTGTACAATAGCTATATTTCCAGTTCACGTTTTTAGAAAAGAATTGACTTTTGATCATGATAGATGGAAAAATCCCAGTGAAAGACTGGATGAATCAAATAGTTTAAGGAACGAAATATTTCAGTAACTTCTCAATAAAAGGCCATCGTAAATCCATTCATGCAAAATTCCACTTGTGCTATAAAACTTTGCCTGGAGGAAATGAAGCTAGATTGATAACTAATGAGATATGTAAAAAGCTCAAAGGTAAAAGAGGGTTTTAGTCAAACTCTTGGCTTTGAATAAGTAGGCAGATGACGGCAGGAGATAATTTGTTAACTCTTCCTACAGGAAGTGTTAAAGTCAAATTGCTGGCCCTGACCTGCCATTAAATGAAAGAAATAAGAAATTGCTGTGTCACCAATTCAATTATCCAAGTCTGACAAATGTGCCACTGATATTTATCAGTCCACGGGGTAGGTCAGTAATGCTTCTGCTGTTGCCATGGTTTACAATACGAAGAAGGTCTAGTGAAGGAGAGAATTAATTGCATGAAGATATACCATGAATGATTCTTTTGACCAAATTATAAAATAATTAGAGAATAGGAGCAGTGTTCATAAGACTCAAGATACATTTGTTCCAATGTTGATTTGTTCTCTGTATATCGTTACAATTTTTTAAAGGCACATGAAGGATCAATGGGGTATTGTATTCATAATTTGTTGTTTTTAAGTGAGACATCCCTTTTATAAAATAAACTCTAAAATGGCAACAAATATGACTCAAACCAAACTGATGGCAATTTTCCATTATGTAAAATTCAAGTCTGCAATATATCAAGGACATAAAATTCTAACCATCTTGGATAAATTTCTGAAAATACCAACAGCTTTTTATGAGCTCCTGTTAAAATTGTAAAGAGTTTCCAAAATGTATGGAGTGGAAACGCGATTCACTTTTTGCAACTACATGATGTATATCCTAGCAGAAAGGATAAAATTGAATGGAAATAATAATTAACTATTGATTTTTGTTTTTAAAAAAGAAAACCTCTATCAGTACAATCATTACCTGAAGATTGAAAAAAAAACATTGGTTTTAAGTAGTAGTAAATAAATTTAATTGCTTGGAACAGCTAAACAAAGTGGCACAATAATTGGAGTGCCATTGCATAAAGTGTTTCTGGATTGCTTTGACATTGACTTTGAGGCTTCGTTCACATATCTATGGCTCAATTAATCAAATTTATCTTTAAAGATCTGAGCAGACAGTATGCACAGATTTCACTAATCTGCAAATTTTACCCTTGAGAGGTGAATGGGTCACGACCTCAGACTAAGATATCCAATTCAATGCACAAGCACTCCATCAGCAAGTTATGTTAAAAGTGGGGTTAACATGTTACACTGCAGTCCTGCCAGCTGAAGACTGTTCAATTTCAAATTGTATTAATTATAACTTACCCTGTGAATGAAATAGAGGGGAGATAAATACTGTAAATGCAATCTAAGAAGTGAGTTTAGAAACACAAGGAGTTGAATCTTACTTCTTTTTGGATGTACCCAACATACATTGAGTTTTTATTTGGGTGAGATTTCTTTCACGAAGCCTGGAGGGTATCCTCGCTGCACTTTACCAAACTTGTCTCATTAGCTACGGACCCTGTCCCTCTGGTCTGATTCTAACACCTTCTTACCATGTGCCATTCCCAGAACAGCTTGCCATTTAGCAGATATCCCTGAATGCACCAGTACACCGCTTACCTGTGCCATCTTTAAAAGCCTGCTGCACGCCTGGATTAGCACTGTCAGTCTGGAGATGGCATGCACAGTTCATGATGTTTTCTCCAGATATGGCAGACAGGAGGAAATCTTTTTCTGCTTTGTGGACATGGATCTAGAGGCCCTGCTGTACAGGGTGATGTAGAAGCAGGACTTTCCATTCCCTTCGGAGAGCAGTGGAGGCCTTGACATCAAACCACATTAGCCTTGCCACCTGGCTCAGTACAGCCTCAGCTTTTGGAGGGATGTACAACATGGGAAGAAGGTCAATATTCTTCTCCACTCTGCCAGCATGTCGCAATTTTCTCTCAGATACTTCACACTCACTCTACGTCTGCTACTGCACCTATCTCTCACCAAGGCTCATGTTCTACTAGTCTCACTACTGCCTGCGACACCGTTCCCCACTCACACTCACCCAGTCCAATCCTGAGGCCACTAACCCTGTGTGGCTTCTGTGCTGCTCATTCGCTCACTTGGGATCTGTCCCACTTGTACCATAGTGTTAGCTGTGCCACCCACTTTCATCTTCCTGAAACCTGCTTCTTCCTCACGGTAGGAGAATAAGAACAGGACAGAGGGACTGAAGGCTGGTAGTGGGCTACGCAATATTTAGGTCCTCCCCCCGATGTAGAGAGCACCCGGGTTCTGATCTTCGAGTGGCTTGGTGACCATTTCCAATCCCATGGACTGGCATTGACTTACAGTGTGGAAATCTCTGACTGAGTCTGCTCCCCACGCACCCTTACACCCCGCTTCGCCCAACTTGACTGGGGACTGCTGACATCTATGATAGGTTTCCTGGCTTTGTCTCTACACTAAACGGCAAAGCAAGACACTCTATGAGCCTGATATTGCTGCCTGAGTAGTAAAGTGCACAAAGGAAAGGCAGTGTCAGGACGCTGTGAGTATCCACGTATGGTCAACATGAGTGAGCAGTATGACAGTGAGCAAAGAACCAGGAGATGCAACACGATCGATTGATTTGATTTATTGTCATGTGTACCTAAGTACAGTGAAAAACTTTGTTTGTGAGCCGTACAAGCAGATCATAGTGAGCAAGGATGTACAGATCATCGGGTAAAAAATAAAACTTGGACAGAATAAGATATACAGGTTTAACGGCACAGAGCAGGTACTAGCCAAGATCAACATTAACAAGAGATAGCACAGTGTGGAGCTGGATGAACACAGCAGGCCAGGCAGCATCAGAGGAGCAGGAAAACTGACATTTCAGGGATAATAGGAACTGCAGATGCTGGAGAATCGGAGAGAACAAAGTGTGGAGCTGGATGAACACAGCAGGCCAGGCAGCATCAGAGGAGCAGGAAAACTGACATTTCAGGGATAATAGGAACTGCAGATGCTGGAGAATCCGAGAGAACAAAGTGTGGAGCTGGATGAACACAGCAGGCCAAGCAGCATCTTAGGAGCACAAAAGCTGACGTTTCGGGCCTAGACCCTTTCGGGTCTGGGGCCTTCTTCAGAAATTAAGTTTCCTGACCCTAAACGTCAACTTTCCTGCATCACTGATGCTGCCTGGCCTGCTGTGTTCCTTCAGCTCCACACTGTGTTATCTCTGACTCCAGTATCTGCAGTTCTGACTATCTCAACATTAACAAGACTGGCTTTATTTGAAGCTAGAGAGTCCATTTGTCAGTATAATTACAGCAGAGAAGAAGCTGTTCTTGAATCTGTGGGTGCGTGTGTTCAAGCTTCTGTATCTTCTGCGTGACAGAAGAGGCTGCAGGAGAGAGCATGGTCCAGTCTATGAGCTGGCTGTCTGTCCTGGAGCAAACAATGTCCTTGCCGAAGCATTATAATGACAGTTGTTGTTGCAGCATTGAATTGGTAAAGCATCTTGTGTTATTGCTTTGAATGGTGGAGCATAATGGGCTGAATAGACTACTTCAGATCCTTAATACTTCTTGTGGATGAGAGATGTGCCATGAGAGTTCTTAGGAGCTTGTACATGTCAGGTAACAAAGTCCATAGAAGTGGATACATGAAGCTGGTGCCCACCAGGTGTACCCAGAGATATTGATGCCTGGTATCCAACATGGAGGTAGTTTAGAGTGGATTGTGAGCTGAATTCACCAGGTACCCTCTCTGATGTCGAGTTGTCTTGACGTCCAACTTGTTTAATGAGTTTACTAAGGTAGAGCCTTAATATTGACATGATCAGTTAAGCCAGCAGAAATGCATTTAACTAGAATAATGCCCCTTCATTAGCTACTCTCTGCCAACTAGTGAGGAACTCACCACGCCACTTGTGGAAAGCTGAAAAGATAGAACAAGATGCTCCTGACATGGAGATTGCCCTCGGTGGGCTGCTCAATTCTGCTGCAAATCACGTGTAGCCCTCATCAGTCAGACCCTGATAAATTTGTGTACAAGAAGTTTAAACCAACCTGTAAATACAAGCAAGAGTTTTGGCCCAATGTTGCGAATCAAAAGCCAGCCTCCAGAAAGGGCAACAATAATTTTCTTCCATTTTCAGGAGTCATAGAGTCACAGAATAGCACAACATAGAAACAGACCCTTTGGTCCAACCTGTCCATGCTGACCAAGTTTCCCAAACCAAACCAGTCCCACTTGCCTACATTTGGCCCACATCGCTCTAAACCTGTCCTATGTAAGCACCTGTTGTAACTGTATCTGCGACTTCCTCTGGCAGTTTATTCCACACACGAACCACTCTCGGTGTGAAAAAGTTGTACCTTAGTTCCTTCTAAATCTTTCTTGTCTCACCTTAAAAATATACCCTCTAGCTTTGAACTCCCACACCTTAGGGAAAAAAACACCTTCCATTCACCTTGTGCACACGCCTCATGATTTTATGAACCTCTACAAGGGTCAATCTCCTGCACTCCAGGGAAAAAAGTTTCAACCTATCCAGTCTCTCCTGTTCAGATAGCCCGACTGAATCTGGTGTATATTGTTAGACAGTGAGAAGAGAATAGTCTTTGTAGAAAGACATGTAAACTGTACTTAACTATTGCATTTTTTTTTTAGGACACAGATTTAGAATAATTGGCAAAAGAACCAATATATGGAACCTCTAACTACATCAGAAAGCCCTGAAATGTACTGTCTAAAAGACTGGTGGACGCAAACACATTAATATCTTTCAATAGCAAGTTGTATTTAATTGAAGAGGAAAAGCTGGAGGCTTATTTGTAAGGACAGCGTGTTGGGACTAATAGTATAACTCTTCCAAAGAGCTAGATTCAATGGGTGGGATCCTAGTTCCCTCAAATCTTAAAGATAGAATTGGCCCTGATGGGGTGAACAGCCTTTTTTTCAAATTGCTGTGGAATTCTATGATTCTACCTGTGACTAACCTTGAAAATTCACAATGAAGTGAGACAGGAACTCACCACAGTCCTGGCACTCCACTGCAGTGGCCTCATGGGGAAGGACACTATTCATAATTTACCTATATTTTCACCTTTACCATTTTAAATCCATTTAGTTTGTTTTTGATTGTGGGTTGAATTAGGAAAAGGTCTTTTTTTTTAAAACCACAAAGGACTTAGTAAAGAATTGCTGCACTTTTAAAAAGAAAATTATTGAAACAAATTGTGAGTCACATTCACACTGCTGTTTTCGAAGCAAAGCAAGTGGGGTGGAAGTGTAAGGGGAGACAGTCCAACACTGCACTGTGTGTACAAAGTGACATTCCTTTGTAACAAGTAACTAATTGTCATAGAATCCTTATTGTGTGGAAACAGGCCCAATGGCCCAACAAGTTCACACCAACCCTCGGAGCATCCTACCCAGACCCATACCCCTAGAACCCACCTAAGCTACACAACCATGAACACTATGGGCAATTTAGCATGGCCAATCCAACTAGCCTGCACATGATTGGACTGTAGAAGGAAACCGGAGCACCCAAAGGAAACCCACACAGGAAGAATGTGCAAGCTCCACACAGACAATTGCCCAAGGGTGTAATCAGACCCAGGTCCCTGGCGCTGTGAGGCAGCAGTGCTAACCATTGAGCCAGTGTGCTACCTGTGGCTTGTAAAATTGTCGCCAGGTGTGGATGGTGAAGGCAATTGCCTGATGACAGCTCTCTGTTCAGTTTCTGGGTAGCTGAACAGCTTTTAGATGTGAATGGTACAGTGAGAGCCGTTTGGATTCTGGAAGTGGAGGTGACCTCTCTCTCTCTCCCCCTGCACAGCAAAATACCTGAAGCCTGAAGAAAGCCAGCTATTTCATCCCACCAGCTGCTGTAAGCTATTGCTTTTGACAAATAAGCCAGGCACTGTACGATTTGTGAATAAGCCATCCTGTGCTTTTCCAGGGAAGAAGTATAAGAACCTGAAGGAAAGATCAGAGAAGTGGCAGACTTGGAGAATCAAAACAAACACTCCATCAATCCCAACATCTCTGGGCATGCTTCTTGGGCACTGACTGCCCACAGCTGGCATCTAAGAAGGTTAGTATCGAACATATACAAGCCTTTCCAGATCCTCATGCCACATCTCCGACTCCCTTAGAAGATACCTTTCTACTGTAATGCTGCACTTTGGAGTACACTGGTATCTTTTCATTGTAATGATACTGCCAGGACAGTTTGCAGGCAGGGACAAGAGCTGATATCATAGATTTGGCATTTCAGTGCTTCTTGCTTGCTTTCTGAGCACTCACACACTTCATGCCTACCTGAATACTCAAGAGCATCTCTGCTTTGCTTCGACTTTTTTTGCACTTTGCAAACACACTGCATGAGCTTCAACTAAATGGCTATGGTTCAGAGTCTAAGGAGAGTACATCTCAGTCGAGCCTGGAGGGATCACTTTCAGTTAGGTGGTCCCAGCACTGTGTGTCAAGGAGAATGTCTGGTGGTTAGTCCAGGGATTTGGAGATGATTAATCAGCCTCTTAGGATGGTCAATGTTAGGGGTCCATTTCATTTCTGTTTTGGGAGTGATCCATGGTCACTCCTGCTGGTTCAGTTCAACCTGTCCAACAATTCATGGTCAATCAGCCAGGAAGTTGTAAAGGGATCAGTCAGGGATAAGATTCCTCATCAGTGGAGATAATCCATCCCAGTTTGTCATGGTCAGTCCTGAGGATCAGCTGAACTAAAGTCAGGGCTCTGCTCAGGGGGCTGCTGCTGTGCTATGGACGCTGGCGAAGTCAGTTGTGGGGCCTGGAGGAGACCTGTTTGGATGCAGAAACAACAATCATTGAGGGGACTACCCAACATATAATGGCAGAGCTCTGCACAAATTGTCCAGTGGTGGGAAGGCTTGCTGCAGGAGGGGGCCTAGCAACAATATGATATGGTTACCACACACCTCGAGTAGGTGGGTAAGTGCTTTTTCTTTGTTGAGATGTCAGTGATGTGTGCCCCTTCCAAAGGACAACTGTATTAATCAGCCATTTGCACAGTACAGGTTGAGATCATCGGCAATCCTGGTCACTAGTTGTTTTTTTAATTCATTGGAAGAGATTGCCCAGTGTCTGGTTTCACTGCCTTTCTCAAACGCCCTTCGTGCCTGTTCATTGTGAAACCTGATTGGCCTATTGAAGAGGATCTGGAAGACTTTGAGATTCTGCATTTCCTGAACAATCCATGCCTACCAAGATGCCAGAGATAACTGTATGTGTTTAGCAGCCTGCCTGTGTGCCAGAATGCTCGATCAACAACAATCTGAGTATTCTACAACCTTTTTTCTTCCATAAGTGAATTGTTATTGGCCGAAGCATTTTTCGCCAAGGTAATAAAAAAGTTTCTTTTTCCCTTTTTGCATGAGTGTGTTTTGAGTAAGTTTGAGGGATAAATTTTGTACTTTCTTACTGTAAACCATGTGTGTTCATTGAATAGGTTTTGTTTTGATATTTATCAATAAATTTGTGAATGTTAAAAGATCTATTAATTCTAACAGAGAAATGAGATAATTGGCCATACTGGAAACTTGGTAAAACAACTGAATTGATGTTGTGGCTCATGTGGTAGTGAAACTAGAGAGACAGAGAGAGAGACATAGGGCAGTTCTCCCGTCTTAGTCATAACCCCCTTCAGTAATGCATTCCATCTGAATTGGGTGACTTTCTTTTAAATTTGGGACTGTCAAATTTTTAAATAACTCTCCAACTATTTTTCATCTTATCGAATATTGCTCCTGCTTCGTCCTTCCCTTTGACATGTGCAGTGGAGGCAGATATGATACATTTATTTAGTGCCTCAGCCAGATTCTCTATCTCAGTGAGACGATCGAGTTAACTGCACCAGTCCTCTTATAAACACATAAATCATGTGTCCCTTTTTATATTAGCAACAAATTGCTTTTCAAACTCTTTATTTTTGTGATTTCCTTCCTTTTTGTATAGATCGCTTCTGCATAGACTTTCAAAATTCTCTTCATAGTTTATCTAACAATAAGTTGTTGGAGTGGTTTAGGGAGGCCTGTTGCCTTAACTTGACCATGTCACGATGTCCCTTCCATTAAGTAACTAATTGTCTGTCAGGCTATCTGCCTGCCTATTTTTCTGTCTGTCTGTCTTTCTAATATAAACTGATGCTTATGGTCCTTTGGAGACTATGAATAATTATCTGTGAAGACTAAACTCCACATCATTAAAAGATTTTGGAGTTACCGAAAATGAATAGTGTACGTTCTCTGGGAGAGTACAAAAACTGAAGATCTTCAATAATAGTAAGGGATTTAGAAAATCAGATGCTTTCGCAAAAAAGTTATGTATCTCCAGTTGTAAACTAACAACTGGTTCAATATCCATTTCCTTTTTTTTGATTAGATTCCCTAGATTCCCTACAGTGTGGAAACAGGCCCTTCGGCCCAACAAGTCCACGCTGCCCCTTGGAGCATCCCACACAGACCCATCCCCCATAACCCACACACTGTGAACAGTACAGGCAATTTAGCATGGCCGATCCACCTACTCTGCACATCTTTGGACTGTGGGAGGAAACCCACGCAGACATGGGGAGAATGTGCAAACTCTGCACAGACAGTTGCTTGATGCTGGAATTGAACCCAGATTGCTGGCTCTGTGAGGCTGCCCTGATAACCATTGAGCTACCGTGCCACCCAGCCTTTTTATATCTAGAAATGATTCTTAACATTACTCTTGAATGATCTGACTCTAATTTTCAGACTATGTCCATTACTTCTAGAGTTCTCAACAAATAAAAATAGTTTATTTTATCTACGCTGTCATTTCCTGTTAATCTTTAGAAGACTGTGATCGAATTACTCCTTAATCTCCAAAATGCTATAACCTCCACTCACAACTGAAATCCTGAAGGCAAGGTTTCATTTATGTAGACCTGCACTGTACTCCAACCCAGGCCAATATATCCTTAAGATGTGGTGCCCAGATCTGCTCACAGTAGTCTAAGTGGTGTCTAACTTAGGTTTTGTATAATTTTTGCATTATTGTACTCCAGCCCTCTATATATAAGGCCAGCATTCTATTAGCTTTCCTGATTATTTTCTGCATCTGTTCATGACTTTTTAAAGATCTATGCAGTCTCTTTGTACATTCACTTTTTTATTTCATACCATCTAGAAATTACTACAATCTGCTCTTTTTTGATCCAAAATGGATAACCTCAGACTTACACTGAAGTCTATTTTCCACAGTTTTGCCCTTTCACTTAGTCTATCAATATCCCTTTGTAATTTTATGCTATTATCTACTCTGGACTTGAAACATTAACTCTGCTTTCTTTCCACAGATGCTGTCAGAACTATTGAGTTTCTTTCAGCAATTTCTGGTTTTATTTCAGTTTTCCAGAACCTGTAGTTTTTTTTATTGTTATTTGGCAACTACTTTACTGTAAGGAGTGTGTAAGCTGCGCGCAACCTCCTTTGGAAGGTGAATAAGACCTGAAAATATAGTCCACTACGATACAGAACTATCTACTACCGTTATTACAAATATTTCTTTCACATAGCTGAGAGCTGTGCTCTCTCAGATAGAGAACAGATGAAAAGTGTCATGTCTAAAGATGAGGATGGACATAAGGAAAGAGCATTTTTTTAAGGAAAGCAGGTTGTTATGATCTGGGGTACGCTGCCTGACAGGATGGTGGACGTGAATACCATAGCAATATTCAAGAGGGAACTGGATAATTAGATAAAGGGCAAATATTTTGGGACTATGTGGAGAAATCAGGGCGATAGGTTAATTGGATCACCGTGCCAAAGGACTAGCAGGACATAATGGACTGAGTAATGTTCCACTGTGCTATACTGTTCTATGATTCTATAATTCTACCCTGACATGTCGTAGCCGATTATAAAATAAACCAAGGATCAATTGTTAACTGATTAACAACTGATTATAGCCACTCATTTGCTTTAATATATTTGAATGTTTTGCCATGTTTTCCCTGTGACCCATATTTTTAAAGACTTTATTAGCTCCTGCTGGCTGTGTTGAAAAATATGCCATTATGTGGCTCAACTGACAGCTTGTAAAAAGATGTCCAAGTTAAATGTGCTAATTCAACAAATGATTTTAAAATCTAGTCATTAAAAAAAATGGATTTGTGTATTGAGATTTTGCACATTTTATTAGGCTTCAAAGCTGTTCAATTTCAAATTGTGATATGAGGTTACAATGACTTGAATGTCAGAAAAAGAAACACATTTTCTGAAGAAGGGCCCAGACCCGAAACGTCAGCTTTTCTGCTCCTCTGATGTTGCTTGGCCTGCTGTGTTCATCCAGCTTCACACTTTGTTATCTCAGATTCTCCAGCATCTGTAGTTCCCACTATCTCTGACCCAGCTTTACACCTTGTTATCACATATTGCCCTTAATACGGCCCCAGTCATCCTGACCAGAAACTGTGAAATTGGCCACATGTAGTGAAGGAACTGGCCAGTCATTTTGAGCCTATTCTTGTGGATTTAAGTTTTAACAGGCTAGGACTGGGTGGTATGGTGGCTCAGCAGTTAGCACTGCTACTTCACAGTGCCAGGAACCCAGGTTCCAATTCCACCCTTGGGCAATTGTGTGGTGTTTGCACGTCCTCCCTGTGCCTGTGTGGGTTTTCTCTGGGTGCTCCTGTTTTCTCCCACAGTCCAAAGATGTACAGGCTGTGTGGATTGGCCATGCTAAATTACCCATAGTGTTCAGGGAAGTGTAGATGAGGGGAATGGTCTGGGTGGGATGCTCTGAGGGTCCCTGTGGACTTTTTGGGGCTGAAAGACCTGTTTCCACACTGTAGGGATTCCACGATTGCCTTTCCCATAAAAGGCAGAAGGGGCATAATTAACATAACAAATGATGAAATCTGTGGGGTTGCCACTTAAGTGTAGCAACAAGTGAAAACCTTAAACTGTGGGATTGCTGATTCAAGGCAGTCGCTGGCTGGTTCTCCTAGCAAGTGATCCCTTGTGGACTTGGAGGACAATGACTTAAAGACCCCTCATAGAAACCTGTAACTGCTTGTGCCTCAATCGCTAATCTTCTCCACTGCAGGGCTTCAGGCTGAATTCCTGGTTCTGCCGCTTCTCCCTGCACCCTCCACCTCCATGTTCTGATCATTCCCCCTTCAAGGTTTGATCTCTACTCACTATAACACCCCCAGACCCACAGCCACACCACTCCGCCTCAGTTGTTGCTCTATAATAGCTCTAACAATCTCTGTTCCTCTCTGACAATTCTCACCTCAGTTGCTCCAAACGCCAAGAGAAACACTATTTACATTGCAGGTCAACATAGGTTATTTGCACACTGTCAGTTCAGCCCACATTCAATTAGTATGCTATAAATCTGCTGGAACTTCATTGTCTCTATTTGAAGCAACAATAGGTTCTATTATTGGTTAATATTTCTAAAGGAACATGGAGACCAACAAAAGGACATGAGTATTAATTATATTTTACCAGTATGCTCCTTGATACTATGATTAGAATATAAGAATACTGTGCAAGAAGCACTGGTGCTAGATTTGATAGCTATGATATGCAATTAACCCACACCCGTTGATTGCAATTTCAGCAGCACACCAGTTTCCTGCTGTGGCTTATTTCCATGACTGTGGTATCCAGCTAATTACATAGTTAATGCAATAGCAGGGGGCCCACATTCTTTGTAGCTAGCCCCATGGGCAGTTACCCTTCCCTGCTTAAAGTCAGCCTGCCCTCTTAAAGAGGAAGCACATTCTGACTGAAACAGTTGCTTGGCAGTATTGGTTGCGGAGAATGTGATCTGATTCGTGTAACATGGGAAGTGAGTCATCTAAGGTTTTGTGCACTGCACTGGAGGCCATAGTGGAGGATGTGAAATGGAAGAGAAATGCCTTCAACAAAACACAAACCAGGAGTATGATGAATACACCTCCTGGAACATTCAAGAAACTCAAAGGCAACTTGAGTTTTTTTTGATTGGCACCAACGCTATCAGTTCAAGGATGGAATCTATTCAGGGTGTTGAGTTTCTGCCATGATCCTTCATATGAATGAGCAGGCTGATTCCTTATTGATGGTTCTTTAGGCATATGGGGCATGATGTCCTCAGGGTGCAGAGTTTGTAAAAACTGTTGTGGAAAATGGAAATTTAAACAGTTTTAGGTTTAACACTGAATGGCATTTTAAAAAGGTGAATGCGAGGCACAACTTGAAAGGAAAAAAATTGCAGGCGTATGATGAAAGGGGGACAAATTTCATCTTTCTCTTCCACTTTTTTCTTGCAGGCGATTATTTGTTGAACCATAACAAAGCACCATGAGTGTTTTACTGCTAGTGGGATGAAGAGGCATGCCCTAAGTCTACCACTCTAAAAAATAGTGATTGAACTCCTCACTATTGGCATTGCTGTCATATCCACATTATCATTCCATTGAACTGACTGACCTCACCTAACAGGATAGCTCTTTCTAAGAGCTGACATAGGTACAATGGGCTCAATGATCTTTGTTCTTTGTTGCATGATGGGCTCCTAACAGTGAAGGCTACCGGTCAGATAGCTGCATGTTGTCAATTCGGACGTTTAATGGAATTAGATCACAACTTTCCTGATGGTGCAGAACCCTTCCTGTCCCCACATTGTGTAAGGAACCCAAAGGTTGGCCAGAAGCAGCCCCACAAAAGGGTTGACTCTGTGTCTACTCGTAACATCGCTCTTGATGCAATGGCAGTTGTTGGACTGGAATTGGGTGTGAAAATACAGGATTTGGGTTTTATTACTGCAGTAGGGAATACACCCAATGGTTTGTGCATGATTACGGAGGGGCTAGCAATGTCAAATGTCTTCTTAAGTGCCAATAAAATTGAATCAGGTTGCTTGGAATGAATAAGTCCGGAGATACCTTCAGTGAAGCCAGGCAGAGCTAATGCAGTTAAGCAGAATTATTGATAACAAAATGAAAGTCTGTCCAGGTTGTTGCTAAATGGTGGACATTTTTGAAATGCTAAGAGTTTAAAGATTTGTTCTCTTCTCAGTAAGATTCTACCTATAAAATGGAAACAGATCTGGTTGGCAGCAGCAGTTAACCTGCTGAGATTGATTAGAATAAACTTCAGCACTCCAGCATTCTGAAAACATTTCACAACCACAGAATTTCAAATGGCTGATTCCTTGCTCACCAGAAACATTTGGAATAAGATTACATCAATTGGAAGTGATTATTACTTCAAAATTTTAAACGCGCTTCAGTTCTTTCTCAAGGGGAAGTATATGTAAAATAAATTCCAGGCATGTATTTTTGAAAATAGTAAAAAGCCCATTTGTAATGTAGACCAGCAGAGATGTCTACAGATTAAATCATTAACCTATCTACAACAGTTGGCTTGTATTAGAGGATGAGAATCTCTGAGACTAATATTTAAAACCTGATTTCTCATGATGAAGGAGGAGGCAGAGACAAGTTCAACCTCCTCAGTCCCACCTATTTCAGGCTACCTTTTTGTTTCTTTCACAGGTTGTGGGGATTGCTGGCATGACCAGCTTTCATTTTCCCGTCCCTAATTGCTCCTCAGCTGAGTAGTTTACTCGGACTTTTCAGACAGCGGTTAAAGGGCAATCTGTCTTCTGTGGGTCTGGAGTTACGCTTAGACTGGACTGAGTAATGACAGCAGATTTGAAGACATGTGGACTTCACAAACTTCAAAATCTCCCCTCCCCCTCACCACGTCTCAAACCCAGCCCAGCTTGTCCCTGCTTCCCTAACGTGTCCTTCCTCCCATCTATCCACTCCTCCCACCTCAAGCCCCACCCCCATCTCCTACCTACCAGCTTCATCCTGCTCCCTTGACCTGTCTGTCCTCCCTGGACTGACCTATCCCCCCCAACACCCCACCTACACTCACCTTTACTGGCTTCACTCCTGCCTTTTTGACCTATCTATCTCCTCTTCACCTATCTTCACCTCTATCCAACGTCTATCCCCTTCCCCCTCTCTCCGTATTTATTTCAGAATCCCCTTCCCCTCCTTCATTTCTAAAGAAGGGTCTAGACCCAAAACGTCAGCTTTCCTGCTCCTCTGATACTGTAGCGTTCATCCAGCTCTATACCTTGTTATCTCAGATTCTCTAGCATCGGCAGTTCCCGCTATCAATAAACCAGATAGATCTTCTTTCAGAAAAAAAACAAAAAAGGATTATAGTTTCCTGACCACTATAGGTGAGACCACTTTCAATTCTCATTTTATTGAATGAATATTTAATCTCACTGCCATGATGTGGTTCGAACCATATTCTCAGGGCATTAGCCTGGGGCAATGGGATTACTAGTTCAATGGCAATACCACTGTACTACATTATCCCCATATTAACTGCGAGGAAATATAGGCATCACACCTTAAATCTGGTAGCCTCAGCATTGAGTCCAGGCAGATTTTAGTTATTTCTGGATTTGTGGCCTGCTATATTTGGCCAGTAGTTCGAGTCAAGCTAGATCAGGTATGGTCATGAGTCATGCAGAGTCTGGAATAGATTGGCTTGCGAAGGGGCAAATATTGGAAACTGATTTGGATCCACATGGTTCCAACGTAACGCCTAACTAAATTGTTCAGGTCATTAAAAAAATACTCTATTAATGTTGATGCAAAAATTCTTGATTTTCAGATGACTCTAGTCTCCAGGTGCCTCTGCAGCAAGATTTGAGGCACACTGCCTGTGTCAAGAAGATATGAAAACCTCTTACATCAGTTACCACTCATTTTCTATTTTCACTTGTGATGACACTGCAGAAACAAAGTTTCCAGTAATTATTTAATTAATGCTTTGTAGATTTTGCCAATGCATATGATCAGCTAGTCAGGAAAAGCTCAGCAGGTCTGATGGCAACTGTGGAGAATAATCAGAGTTAATGCTTCCTGTCGCTGACCCGGAAACGCTAACACTGATTTTTCTCAACAAATGCTACCAGACCTGCTGAGCTTTTCCAGCAATTTCTGTTTTTTTTTCTGATTTATGGCATCCACAATGCTTTTGGTTTTTGTCAGCCAGTCAGGATTATGTTAGAATTAACAGGAAGCGGACAATCATTTCTAGTAATTGTGCGGAAAAGAGTGCCCTGCTGAACCAGAGGAAATTTTAGAGGATGGTATCTTTGTTTGTTGCTGCCTGTTGTGCTGGAGTGGAACAACAATGCAGCTCTAAGGTACTGAAGGGGTTATCATCCTTGCAAAATCTAAGCACATTGTGTAGAATGCATAATTTTCTGACCGGAGTTTTCAGTTGGATTAAAGTGGTCAGCATAGAAACCTACAGTGTAAAATCCATTTCAACATGTAAATCAACAGAAACTAAATAGGAAATCAGCTCAGGATATTCAAATGTAATGGATCATCCAGGTAAGACATATTAGAGTGTTAGAAGATTGAGACATGGATTGGCTAAATGAAGCTATTCAGATGTATCCACCCTGGATGAAGATCGTGCTGCTGACCACTATGTGCATGGTAGTCCTCATTGCTATCATTGAGAAACCAATGCAAACTGTGCAGGGGGCAAGCAATGGTGCAGTTTGATCCTGTGGAATTACTGTAATCTGTGTAAACATGTCTTGATGCAAACTGATATCCCCCCCCCCCCCTCCACACAAGGCACAAATGCATTTGCTATGAATGAACTGCCAAATTTATTTGAGGCATTTAAAAGGCATCTGGATGGGTGTATTAATAGTGAGGGTTTGGAGGGATTTGGATTGGCAAATGGGACTTGATTGGTTTAGCATATCTGGTCAACATGACCAAGTTGCTCCAAAGGATCTGTTTCTGTGCTGCATATCTCTTTGACTCTATGAATCTATGTTTTGTTTGTTTCTTAAGCTTCTTCTCATGGATCTTTGCTGTAGTTAAAAATCTGTACTGAGAAATTTCTCCTTTCAATTTTGACCTTTGTTATTTGGAAAAGAGAAGGGGATGAATGGAGTGATGGTTAAGTTGTAGCACGGTCTTTCTCCACTCAGCTGGACACAGGGATACTTCAATGAAAATAGCTTTACAATCTCTGTTTTAGCAATGAAGCAGAGAGAGTGTTGTGCTGTTGCTGAATACAGGAAGCTTCTATCATTTGGAACTTTGATGCCTGAGGATCTATGCTGAGTTACCAGAAGAGGTAGAAGCAGAAGTAGAAGCAATTTCAGTTAACACACAATGCACAGGAGTATTGCTGAGTAATTTCCAAAATATACCAAGTTGCTATTTCCTTTTCACTTCCTCAGAAATTAGAAGGAGAATAAGGAGTAATGGCATTTATTTCAAACTGTAGGATTCCCAGTGCCAGGTATTATTAATGGAACCCACGTGATTACTCAAGCTCCTGCACATAACTTTCTTTAAAGTTTATACTCCATCAATGTCCACATAGCTCAATGATCAGCTTTTGACCATGTAGATCAATGGTCTGTTTTTTTTTAATAGAAATCACTTGATTCTTTGTATTTGAAGCAAACAGCACATTTGGCTTCTAGAAGGCTAAGTGTCTAGTCCTGACTTACGGTGACATATTTGGATGCAGCAGTCTTTCAAAAATACATTGAGGCTCATTCAGCCCCTAGAATAATTGGCAAAATCAACTGAAGAAATGTTTCATGCCTAGAAGTGCCTCTTGTTAATTTTCTGCACTTTCCACCAGACTCCCATTGTGTGTGGGTTCCTGCAAGCCCAAAGTGGTCTAATATGGTTAGAGACAAAAAAAAACCCTGCAGATGCTGGAATCCAAGGTAGACAAACAGGAAGCCAGAAGAACAAAGTGGGCCAGGCAGCATCTGGAGGAAAGGAGAAGTCAACATTTCAGATATTGGATATGGGGGTAGGGGAAGATGAAGATAAAGGTGGGGAGGAAGGTAGTGGAATGGTGGTGATAGGCTGACGCCGGTGATAGGTATGACCTGGTTGGTTGATGGGAGGGATGAATCCCGTTGGCTGGCTGGAAGAGACGGTCAGTAGGTGGAATGGAAGGGAGTAGGTGGGGCTGGAAAGGGAGCCGGGGGAATGGATGGAGAAGTTATTTGAAATTAGAGAACTAATGTTAACTCCTCCGGGCTTTAGGGTTCTTGGGTAGAGGATAAAGTGTTGCTCCTCAAACTTGCAATCTGATTCACCGCAATGCTGGAGGAGATTGAGGATGGGCATTTCAGAGGTGGAGTTGATGGGGACGCTGGGGGTTTTGGGAGTTGAAGTAAGGGGTGACCAAGAGATTAGGCTGGCCATTTCAGGCCCTCAGTGATTCCCTCAAGCCAGGGTATCAACCTTGATACAACAAAGGGTAGTGGAAGGTACATCAGGAGCTGTACCAGGCATACCTTGAAATGTGCTGTTAACTTGCTGAAATCAGAAAACTGGAACATTTACATGCCAAACAGCATTAGCAGCATGTAGTAAGCAAGAGATTGCAAAGGCTAACAAGTCACAACCAACACATGAGGTCGGACCTCTGCAATCCTGCCATACCAACAGTGAACGATGGTGGGCAATTAGACAACTAACTTTACTTAATTGAAACATATAAAATAATCAGAGGGTTCGATAGGGTGGATAGGGAGAGCCTTCTTCCTAGGATGGTGACGGCAAGCACGAGGGGGCATAGCTTTAAATTGAGGGGTGAAAGATATAGGACAGATGTCAGAGGTAGTTTCTTTACTCAGAGTAGTAAGGGAATGGAACGCTTTGCCTGCAACGGTAGTAGATTTGCCAACATTTAAGTCATCATTGGATAAGCATATGGACGTACATGGAATAGTGTAGGTTAGATGGGCTTCGGATTGGTATGACAGGTTGGCACAACATCGAGGGCCGAAGGGCCTGTACTGTGCTGTAATGTTCTATGTTCTATGTTCTATGTTCACTGGATGCTCCACAAATACCCCCCATCTTCAGTAATAGGGAAACAACACTTAAGTACAAAAGAAGAAGCTGAATTATTTCTAACAATCTTTAGCTGGAAGTGCCAAGTGGATGATTGATATCAGCCTCCTCCACATTAGAGATGAAAGTCTTCAGCAAATTCAACTCTCTCCATATGATATCAACAAACAGCTGAGGGCTTTAGATCTTGCAAAGGCTCAGATACCATTCCAGCGATAGCACAGGAAGCAGGTGCTCCAGAACTTGTTGTGATTCATTGCTAGGCTGTTCCAGTACAGCTCCAAGACTGGCATTTACCTGGTGACGTGGAAAGTTGCTCAGTTATGTCCGATACACAACAATCAGGGAAAATCCAACATTGCCAATTACCATCCTGTCAGTCTAAAGCGATGGAAAAGGATCATTAGCAGCGCTATCAAACACTACTAGTTTAGCAATAACCTGCTCACTGATGCTTTGGGTTCTGTCAGCTCCTGACCTCTTTACAGCTTTGGTCAACATGTGAACAAACTCCAGAGGTAAGATAAAAGTGACAACCTTTGATATTAATGGCACACTTGACTGAGTGTAGCACCAAGGAGCTCTTGCAAAATGCACAGATCTTCCTTTGTGTTGGAAATGACTCAAAGCAGTGGAGAGGTTTCCTCCTGATTCTCATGGACTTCCATTGCTAGGACTCCTTTGTGTCATATTCAATCAAATGCAGGCTTAAGGTCAAAAGCAGTCAGTCTCATCGATTAGGTTCAGTTCTTTTAGCCATGTTTGGAATAAAATTACCATGAGGAAGGAGCCAGTGGACTTGGCAGAACTGAAATAGAACAGTTTATTGCTGTGTAAGTGCTAGTTGACAATTTTGATCATTTTGGTGATGATCAAGAGTAAATTGCTAGGGTGGCAGTTGACCAGACTAGATTTGCCTTGCATATTGTAGAAAGGACATCCTTGGGAAATTTTTCAAATTATTAGGTAGTTGTCAGTGATGTAGCTGTACAAGAACAGTAAGGCTCAGGCTGCAATTTGATCAAGAGCACCAGTCTTCAGTACTGTTGTTGGGTTGCTGACAGCATCTGTTGCATTTTCAATATTATCAATTCAGTGCAGTCCAATCAAGATTAAAATAGAATCCACAATCAAGTCCATGTTACTAAGGTTAACAAAGTAATGTTCAATGCATCATGTTTTAAAAAACAAATCGGGGCAATTGACTCATATTATCAGCACTGTACCCCACTGTGTACGTACATATAAATATATATATAAAAACTCATTGTACTTAAAACCTGTGAACTGAAGACTTGTTCACCCAGCATGTACTAGTATCTATAATTTCCTGTTACCAATGAAATACTAATTGGTCCATGGCCCTGTAACGTCTCAGCATTGAAACAGAGTTGCAGGAGTCCATTGACAAAGTAAATGAAATTGTATGGTTGGTCCCTGCAGCCATGTTGCTTCCTGTTTTGCCAAGAGAAGTCTACTAGTTGTTGCATCAAATAACAAATATGTAAATACCTTGACTATGTTACTTATTTCATGTTTTCTTTGAATTGCACTAATCCAGCTATTTATACCTTCAAAAAGTTCCATTCCATCTGCTCTGTGCTGTTGTTCAGCTCAGCTTAAGTAGGAACTATATCTGTTTCTTTATATCAGCAGGCTCTGGAGGATGAAAGACAGCATCAAAAGAGGCATTCAGACTTGGACACACTAAATTTCCAACCTTGTTCACTATAAACTACACTGTTTTAAGAAGTCCACTGTTGTGGAATAGGGGAGGAAAAGATTTATTTCAACCTTTAACAAAACCTAACCATCAGACACTTTACGTAACTGTGAACATTCAGAATACAAAGACAATCCAACCTCAGCCACTTGAAAGTAATTTTTTTTAATACATATTTGGTCAAACTTTTTGGTGCCGATTATTGGACTGGGAGCCAAAACAATATTGAACAATTCACATAAAGGTTCATGTGAACTTACATGCCAGTAGATAATAGAAAAGAGCAAAAGCAGTTAAAAGTGATTAAAATACAGGTCAACAACTTAGTTGGAAAAAGGTGTGTAACTATGGGGAAAAAGTAAGGAAGTGAGATAGGCAAGTTCTTTCAAAACACCAGCACAGACACAATGGGACCAATGTCCTCTCTCTGTGCGGTAACTAGATATTGATGGCTTAAACCCCATCATAGCTTGATAGCAATTAACCTGGTTCACATCAAATGATGCTCAGCCTTCATGACATGTTACAGTATGGAGCAAGCTTGTGAAAATTTCTAAAGACTGTAGATTAAGTAGAAATTATTCTGCACAGTCTAAACAGAGTTTGTATGCTATACAACAAAGAAATGCCAAACTGCTGAGTTAACAAAGTATGAAGCTGGATGAACACAGCAGGCCAAGCAGCATCTCAGGAGCACAAACTGCTGAGTTAATAAAGTGTGAAGCTGGATGAACACAGCAGGCCAAGCAGTATCTCAGGAGCACAAACTGCTGAGTTAATAAAGTGTGAAGCTGGATGAACACAGCAGGCCAAGCAGCATCTCAGGAGCACAAAAGCTGACGTTTCGGGCCTAGACCCTTCATCCTGCTTCACACTTTATTATCTTGGATTCTCCAGCATCTGCAGTTCCCATTATCTCTCTCAAACTGCTGAGTGTTTTGTTTTATGTAGTGAATTGCCAGTCTGGTTCCTTTTCCTCATTCTACACATTGGTAACATTTTAAAAATAGATTTATTCAGGGGAATCCATGTGTCACTGCCAAGACCACCATTTATTTCCATTCCTAATCGTGAGGCGGATCGAGTTTAAGAGCCGCGAGGTTATGCTGCAGCTCTGCAAAACCCTGGTGAGACCACACTTGGAATATTGTGTCCAGTTCTGGTCGCCCTATTATAGGAAAGATGTGGAGGCTTTGGAAAGGGTGCAAAGGAGGTTTACCAGGATGCTGCCTGGACTGGAGGGCTTGTCTTACGAGGAGAGGTTGACTGATCTCGGACTTTTCTCTCTGGAGAGAAGGAGGAAGAGAGGTGACCTGATAGAGGTGTACAACGTAATGAGAGGCATGGATAGAGTCGATAGCCAGAGACTTTTCCCCAGGGCAGGATTGGCTGCCACGAGGGGTCATAGTTTTAAAGTGTTAGGAGGAAGGTATAGGGGAGACGTCAGAGGGAGGTTCTTCACCCAGAGAGTTGTAAGCGCATGGAATAGTTTGCCAGTGGTAGCCGTGGAAGCGGAGTCATTAGTGACATTTAAGCGACTGCTGGACATGCACATGGGCAGCAGTGAATTGAGGGGAATGTAGGTTAGGTTATTTTATGTTTGGATTAGGATTATTCCACGGCACAACATTGTGTGCCGAAGGGCCTGTAATTTGCTGTACTCTTCTATGTTCTATGTTCTAATTAATGCTCAGAGGTGATGGTACACTTTGAACTGCTGTAATTCATGTTGTTCAGTGCTGGCAAATAGGGACTTCCAAGATTTGACCCAGCAACAATGATGGAGCACTGACATATTTTTAGACCAAAATGGTGTGTAACTTGCAAAGGTGCTGGGGGCAGTTGCCCACACTTTCAGCGTCATACTCCTTCTGTTCTGCTGCAACCTCAGCAGAAAATAACTAGGAATCTGACACAAAGAATCATTGATGATGTTTTTCTGAACTTGTTGTCTACATTCCTTCAAAATTATGAGGGGAGATCAGAAGAAGTGTCCCCATTTCCCTCCAAACATACATGCCCCATGTTTACCTGCAAATTCAAGATGCTGATACTTTCTTTCGACATAAGGAAAGAATGAAAGACCACAGAATAGATGAATTTACTTTTATTTTATTCATTTTGTTTAGACTTCGGAGGTATTTGGTGTAAACATTCATTGTTCTTTTCTAAAGCTTTGCATATGAGCATCTGTACATGTCCATTTGAATGCATTTACCTAGGTTAAAGAAGAATAGGTTGGGAGTCGGGTAGGATTGGGCGTGGGGATAGCATTACTAAGCCAGCCAGCGTGAGATAAAGGTACTTCATTAGCCAAACATTTATCTCGGTGCTGTCTGAGAGTTGTTGCTGGCACAGAATACCTGATGTCTTTACCTATATAACAAGCATCACTGTACTTCAGAAGTTATAACATTTTCTGACATTTTGTGGTCTTAGTCAGTGTTATGAATACAAGGCCTTTCAATCTGAATTTCGACTTAATATTGATGGATGTGCTTTGGTGTTGGAAATCTCCATTGCTAGAGTTACAATGCAAGGCTACATGGCAGCCTAGAACAATAGAAGCAATTTCACCTCACCTCCTAGTGCACCTACTTACCTGGTTCAGCCCCGGATACTGGACATCTATCAATCCCCCAATACATTTGCCTCATAGTTGCCTATAATTGTAACAAAGTGAAGTCAGCTGTACCTCATATAATATGAGTTCCCTGATTGGGGCTCGTTATCTGGTCCCAGTCCCGGGAGTGTTGGCTGATATAAAAAGATTGTGTCAGAAATATTGACGCTGCGGTGCCTGACTCTGTATGAGGCAGCACTATAGACAAGGACTGTTCATGTGTGAATAAAGGGTAACTTGGTAGTGGGATACCAGCCTCTGTGCAGTCACTTCAATCGTGAAAGACAAAGTGATGCAGAGCTGGTGTTCTGTGCAGGCCTGAAAAGTGAACTTAGTTCTAGATCTCTTTAAACTAACCTTGGCGACTATAAGTACTCTGCTGCTGCTCGTTGTGTCTGTGGTAGGTGGTGGTTAGAAGACAATCCCTTGGGAACCTCAAATGTGTTGCTGTGGGTCTGGAAATACCTTTGTGAGCTTTTTAGCACACTATCGATGCAGATTTTTATCTGACCAGAAGAAGGTGCTCAATGTCTACTTGACAAACAAGAATTGTGATTTCCAGGCACTGTTTGCAATTCTACAGTAATTAAGGCTCGACTACCAGAAATCCCAAATTGCACATATTTACAGGATGTGAACAGCAGAATCACCAACCATAAATGATCAATCCACCGAGAACATTTTCTTAGTATTAAAACACATTTAACAAATGGAAGATAATCATAAAGGTTTAAAAGCGATGAACAAGACAAATTTCACTTTGGTTCAAGGAACAATCCAGAAAAAGTAAATGACAAAAAACAACAAAGCTGTATAATGAACTAAAATAAATTTGACTTCTTTAAAGAATAAAATTTGATAACAAACATGAAATCTTGGAATTGTCTCTCCTTTAGAAAATTGTAATTATACCAGTTATTGTAGTGCAAAACATTTATTCAATAGAAACCATAACTTTACAGAAAATGATCAGTGGAAGACAGCAAATATATGACATTGGGTAGCAAGGCTAAAAATAATTAATTAAATAAATGTACAGTTGATGAAGAAACTTAGCAAATCACCAAGTGAATAAAAACTGAGTAACTAGTGGGAGATAGTAGGAACTGCAGATGCTGGAGAATCTGAGATCACAAGGTGCAGAGCTGGATGAACACAGCAGGCCAAGCAGCATCAGAGGAGCAGGAAAGCTGAATTTCTGGGCCTAGACCCTTCTTCAGAACCCATTTTGAAGGGGTGTCTAGGCCTGAAATGTCAGCTTTCCTGCTCCTCTGATGCTGCTTGGCCTGCTGTGTTCATCCAGCTCTGCACCTTGTGATCTAAGTAACTAATATATTGGATTGATGGGTGAGTAAACTGGAAGGTCTCATTTCCTGCTGTACAATCTGGCAAGGATCAGTGCTGCACTTAGGGCGTTACCATGAGTGTGCAGATTCTATTATGACATCGGTTTAGAAATACTAGCTTTTTGTAGCAAAATAATGAAGGTTTTGTTTAGGAGGCACCAGGTCCCTGACAATGGGCCAAGACAGGAGTCCTGAGCCTGCCCAGCAACTGTGGTGTCCAAAGCAATGTCCAGCCAGCAAGAGAGGTTGGACAGCTGAAGCGAGCAGCCCAAACACAAGATAGCTTCAACATGATGAATTCAATGTGGGCAATGAGCATGTATGAATTCAAAAATCCCACAGCCAACACAGACATGGAGCTGGTAGGAGAACATCTGCACAAGCTTGTTCATAGCCAGGGCCTTAGCTTTTCATCCCACAGCTTCATCAAGTGGCATGCATCTCCCAGCTTTGATGACCCCACCCCCTGAGCTGTTGTTGGAAAGCCATCTTGAATAAGCTGGCAACCTCTACCTATGGCAAGGGGGCCACACAGAGGTCTGTGTAAAGGAAACAGTGCCTCAACAAAATGGCTCCTGAGTTGGGCCCTTCATTGTTTGCATGTCTGTGGCGAGTTGAGCTGCTGACCCAGTTCTCAAATCATCTGAGGAAAATCCACTGGAGGCAGGAAAACATTGGGACAAGGGTCTCATGTTTCTCCTCCATCCTCTGCCCTATTCCCACTTTGTTGGAAGAACCAACCCAATATTTGTGAAGGTTTTTGGTAGAAATATAATAGAAGACATATTTCACTTATTCTACAGAGAACAGGAGATCTGGAATACAACTTGTCTACTAATTCTTACGGATGCTGCTTTTTAATAGCCTCACAGAAAATTACAAAAGCAAGTGGACTGTGGAAAAAAAAAGAGCTGCCAAACAGATTCAATTTCATTTTATCATGCACTCCCTTTACTTAAAATAGCATCATTGAGTCAATAAATACATACATAGCTATGCAGAAGAAATCTCTTAAGGTACCTATTGATTCTGAAAGAAGGAAACAGTGAGTTTGATAATAACATAATTGAGCTATTAGTGCAGTAATATAGTTTTGAAATTAAATTACAACACTATTTTTAGATGCCAATGTCATTTTATGGCTACATTAATAAATCACACAGTGAAGCATATCCATATACAAAGTATTACTGGACGACACAACCAGTTACCTGCTGCTAAAACAGGAAGTGTGAGATAATGTGGTACACATCACTTAAAGAATCTGATTTATTGTGGCAACATACATGTTTGCTTTGGTATTGTAGCTAGGAGCAATAGATTGTTATGATAGAAGCTTCTTCTCATCACATGGCTGACCAAGAATCTGTCCCTCTGTCACGATTGTACTTGCAGTTTGATGATAAGATCCTGAGATGTCAGAGCAGATGTAGGCCATTCATCCCATCGAGTCTACACTGCCAGTCAATGAGATCATGGCTGATCTATTAATCCTCACCACCACATTCCTGCCTTTTCTCCATTATTTTTGATTCACTTACTGATTAAAAACCTGTCTACGTCAACCTTGAAGATAATTAATGGCCCAGCCTCAACAGCCTTCTGTGGTAAGGAGTTCCACTGATTCACTTCCCTTTAAGGAAGAGATTCCTCCTCATCTGTTTTACATGGTACTCTGAGATTATGTCCTCTGGTCCCAGACTCTCCCACAAGAGGAATCAACTTTTCATCGTCAACCCTGTCAAATCTGTCAAACAGCTCATATGTTTTAATGAAGCCATCTATGATTCTTTAAACTCCAATGAGTGCAATTCCAACCTCTTCAACCTTTCCTCACAGGAAAATCCTCCTGGAACAAGGATCAACCTAAGGAATCTATTCTAGAGTGCTTCTAATGCCAATATATCTTTCTTTCAATTGAGGATCCGAAACTATGGACAGTATTCTATTTAATAAAATGTGAGGCTGGATGAACACAGCAGGCCAAGCAGCATCTCAGGAGCACAAAAGCTGACGTTTCGGGCCTAGACCCTTCATCAGAGAGGGGGATGGGGGGAGGGAACTGGAATAAATAGGGAGAGAGGGGGAGGCGGACCGAAGATGGAGAGTAAAGAAGATAGGTGGAGAGAGTGTAGGTGGGGAGGTAGGGAGGGGATAGGTCAGTCCAGGGAAGACGGACAGGTCAAGGAGGTGGGATGAGGTTAGTAGGTAGCTGGGGGTGCGGCTTGGGGTGGGAGGAAGGGATGGGTGAGAGGAAGAACCGGTTAGGGAGGCAGAGACAGGTTGGACTGGTTTTGGGATGCAGTGGGTGGGGGGGAAGAGCTGGGCTGGTTGTGTGGTGCAGTGGGGGGAGGGGACGAACTGGGCTGGTTTAGGGATGCAGTAGGAGAAGGGGAGATTTTGAAACTGGTGAAGTCCACATTGATACCATATGGCTGCAGGGTTCCCAGGCGGAATATGAGTTGCTGTTCCTGCAACCTTCGGGTGGCATCATTGTGGCACTGCAGGAGGCCCATGATGGACATGTCATCTAGAGAATGGGAGGGGGAGTGGAAATGGTTTGCGACTGGGAGGTGCAGTTGTTTTTTGCGAACTGAGCGGAGGTGTTCTGCAAAGCGGTCCCCAAGTCTCCGCTTGGTTTCCCCAATGTAGAGGAAGCCGCACCGGGTACAGTGGATGCAGTATACCACATTGGCAGATGTGCAGGTGAACCTCTGCTTAATGTGGAATGTCATCTTGGGGCCTGGGATGTACCCGGTGCAGCTTCCTCTACATTGGGGAAACCAAGCGGAGACTTGGGGACCGCTTTGCAGAACACCTCCGCTCAGTCCGCAACAAACAACTGCACCTCCCAGTCGCAAACCATTTCCACTCCCCCTCCCATTCTCTAGATGACATGTCCATCATGGGCCTCCTGCAGTGCCACAATGATGCCACCCGAAGGTTGCAGGAACAGCAACTCATATTCCGCCTGGGAACCCTGCAGCCATATGGCATCAATGTGGACTTCACCAGTTTCAAAATCTCCCCTTCTCCTACTGCATCCCAAAACCAGCCCAGTTCGTCCCCTCCCCCCACTGCACCACACAACCAGCCCAGCTCTTCCCCCCCACCCACTGCATCCCAAAACCAGTCCAACCTGTCTCTGCCTCCCTAAGCGGTTCTTCCTCTCACCCATCCCTTCCTCCCACCCCAAGCCGCACCCCCAGCTACCTACTAACCTCATCCCACCTCCTTGACCTGTCCGTCTTCCCTGGACTGACCTATCCCCTCCCTACCTCCCCACCTACACTCTCTCCACCTATCTTCTTTACTCTCCATCTTCGGTCCGCCTCCCCCTCTCTCCCTATTTATTCCAGTTCCCTCCCCCCATCCCCCTCTCTGATGAAGGGTCTAGGCCCGAAACGTCAGCTTTTGTGCTCCTGAGATGCTGCTTGGCCTGCTGTGTTCATCCAGCCTCACATTTTATTATCTTGGAATTCTCCAGCATCTGCAGTTCCCATTATCTCTGACAGTATTCTATTTGTTGTCTGACTAATGCCTTGTACAGTTTTAGCTAGACCTCTCTATTTTTATATTCCATTCCTTTTGAAATAAAGGACAACATTCCGTATGCCTTCCCTATTACCTGCTGAACTAGGATGTTAGTTTTTTTTATGATTCATGCACAGGGTCCTACATCTCTGTACTGCAGTTTTCTGAGCCCCTTAATTGCGTGAAGTTCCTTTGGGAAAGGATGAAATTAGTAGGTGCAGTGTTAATAAGATGGGCCTACTTCAGAGTCTAAATTAGACCTCAACTTCTGGGATTAATTATTGAGTTATCATAATTTAAATCAGAAAGCTAACCTTTCAGCATTCAACTGATAATTAGGAGTGATTTTCTCAGAGAAGTACATGAGTGTTCCACTTCCACTAACCCTAACCCAACCCTAAACTCCAATTCCACTCAGGTATGGAGTGTGCTGACTGACAGAAATTTTCAAATATCAGGATGGCCCAATGCCAAATAAAATGCTCACATATCCTTATGGTCAACACCGGAGGTCCCCAAAGGGGGATACAGGTGAGGAAGAGGTGTCCTAAACCCAGAGAGAAGGATGTTGAGGCTGATGTGGGAGGAAGACTGCTAAGAAGATAATCGGGCAAGAGTGCTACCTCCAGTGGCATAAAATGGTAATGAATTCACTGAAACACAGAAGTGTTACAACACAGAAAGAGGCCAATCAGTATATCATGCCTGGGTAGTGAGTGATGTAGGTAAGATCACATCTTAGTGCAGCTATTGAGTAATGTACCTATCGCCAGAAACACAGTCTCAGCCCATTTCATCCACCATCTAACTACAAACTGATATATCCAACCATCTAGAATGTAACCTATTACCTTCTTCACAGGCATTACTCACAATTTATGCGCATTTCTGAAAGGATGGAAAGCATTTTTTGTATACATGCTCATTTACATTGCATTCTTTCTCAGGAGGATCTGCCTCAAGGAGGAGAAACACAACCCTCAGATCTCAGGCAATGTGGATTACAAGCAGGAGGGGAATGGCAAACTGTGACTATATGCTGTGCTGGGATCATCACTGTATCCAATATATTCCTGAACCCTGGTCTCATGAACTTTCCTCACGTGCAGTCTTCATTTGGCCACAGCACATACATCCTTCTATTATGGTCACACACTATCCAGAGACTGTCACTATGCAGATCTTAAGACACCAGGTTAAAGAGGGAATTAGCACCCTTACGATGACAGGCACTAGACACTAGTGGGAAACAAGCATGTTGCATGGAATAGATGCCAAATGTGCCCTTTGTCAGGGTTGGAACTTTACATTTAAACACTAGTATTACAAAGGAGAATCAATGTTAGCTTCAGAGGATACATGGGTGACCAGAAGTGAAAGCTGGCTGCAATGAACAGGCTGTCTAAAAGCCCATTGGAAATATCTCACAGGATGATAGAGTCTGGCTCAGTTTGACCATTGGCTTGATATTGAACCTTGAACCTATGCCCTCCAATAAGGTAAATCTGACCAGTCCCATCCAGCTTCTTGTGGAGTCACACAGTATCCGACGACTGAGTTTGTAACACTGACAGCAATGTCCATTGAATCCCAAGTAGCTTCCATGGAATGGTATAGTGCTGTAATAGAGGTTCGAGCAGCTCACATGGTAGCTGTGGGATCTTTGTTGAAAGGGCATAGGGCTGGCTTCACTGTCCAAGAAGTCAATTCTCCAGTTGTTGGTACAGATGCCCAAGGATTATGGTTGGAAAAACTGAGGAGCAGGAATTCACTGAATAGCAGTTAGCCTGTCCTGTGGGCACCTAACACTTACAACACAGTTGCTGGTCTTCCAAATCATAGAATCCCTGTTGTGTGAAAGCAGGCCATTCAGATCATCAAGTCCACATTGACCCTCCCACCGGGGCTTACCCTCCTATCCTTATCCTTGTAACCCTACATTTCTGAGCTAGCAGGAATTGCAGATGCTGGAGAATCTGGCATAACAAGGTGTAGAGTTGAATGAACACAGCAGGCCATGCAGCATCAGAGGAGCAGGAAGGCTGAAGTTTCGGGCTTAGACCCTTCTTCAGAAAAATCATGATGATATGAAAAGAATAAAATGGAATCCGCTCTACTGAGATATCAGTCAACGAAACACAAGACATTTTTTCTGAGGAAGGGTCTAGACCTGAAACATCAGCCTTCCTGCTCCTCTGATGTTGCTTGACCTGCTGGGTTCATCCAGCTCTACAGCTTGTTAACCCTACATTTCTGATGGCTAATCTAGCCATCCTGCACACTTTGGGGCAATTTATCACAGCCAATCCACCTAAACGTCACATTTTTCAACCATAGGAAGAAACCAGGGCACATGGAGAAAACCCACGCAGACACGGGGAGAACATGCAAACTCCACACAGTCAGTCACCTGAGGTTGGAATTGAACCTGCATCCTTGATGCTGTGAGGCATCAGTGCTAAACACTGAGCCACTGATGGCTCATACAGTCTGATCTGAGAGTCTTCACCACCCAGCAGCTCTCAAGAGCATTGCGGGAGGATATTCAAATGCTCTCTTCAGTTTCTCAGCAGTAACCTACCTTTGTCTGCTATTGCCACAGGAGTTATACTTTACAAATGTACTGGAGTTGACAAGCATACATGTGGGACAGATACTAAGGATAAGTATTCAGGCGCACAGTTTAAATATTTATAAGTGCTGTTAGTCTCTATCGAGAGAAAACATTACAATACCAATCATGCTCATCAGTAGTGCTGGAATTGATAGCTTTTGTTGTTATTTGTGGGCCCGGGGTTGAAATTGTTTAGTACAGGTGGACTCCTTCATGAATATTGAGCCCTTTGAGGTAAGATTCTCTTGTCAATGAGTTTGATAAAGATAATTTGATAAGTCTTAAAGAGTAGCCTTGAATTAGTGGGCAGCGAACATTGTTTCCAGCATCTTCCTTCTGTATTGCTTTCGAAATCCAAATCACCTCATCCTTCTTTCTCAGCTGCCTCCCCTTCCCCTTCTGCTCCTTGTGATTGCTGAGCATGACCATCTTGTATAGTTGCTGCTGGGTATATTACAATCTCATAAATAGCAGACCATACACCGAGTCACCCTGATTCTGAATCCCTCGTCTCCTACGTGTCCAGCGTTGGTACTGGACTCGAGTACTTTTCTTTTAATGTAACAGTAGGAGGCCATTCAGCTCATTGTCTCCGTGATATCAACAAGTGACCAATCAGCCTAACCCCACTTTCCAGTCCTAAGACACTAGTCAGGTGGTGGCTATGGAACTTCAGGTGCAAGTCCAAATACTCTCTAAAATGTGGTGTGAACGGTTTCTGACACTTTTAGATAATGAGTTCCAGATCCCACCACCCTGTAACAGCAAGTATCTCCCTTCGAATCTTCATTTATCTTACAATCCCCATTCCCCCCACCATGTCTTGTTTGTGCTTCATTGATTGATATCTTAGTCGAGTGGATTCCATTTTATTCTTTTCATATCATCATTTACACTCAATTTATACCCCTGTCCTTCCTTTAAAACAATAGCAATGATTTTAACTTTCCCTCTGGGCACCCTCACCATTTGTTCTGAGGAGGAGTCATATCACAGCTCTGTTGTTTCTCTCTCCACAGACACTGCCAGACCTGTTGAGTTTCTCCAGCACGTTCAGCATTTTTACACTCAACAACTTTTTCCCTTTCTGCTGTAATGTGGGGCATGTTAAGAAAGTTGGGAAAATTTAGCGAGAATTTTAAAAAATCAGAATCGAAACATTAAGAAAAAAATTTCTGATTTTTTTTCCTTGAGCTTTAAATTATGAATTGAGAGTCTTACTATTGAGTTAGAAACAGGAAAGGAGAGGTCACCCTGTTGGGAGTTTTCTATAGGCCTCCGAATAGTTCCAGAGATGTAGAGGAAAGGACAGCAAAGATGATTCTCGATAGGAGTGAGAGAGACAGGGTAGTTGTCATTGGGAACTTCAACTTTCCAAATATTGACTGGGAACACTATAGTTGTAGATGGGTCAGTTTTTGTCCAGTGTGTGCAGGAGGGCTTCCTGACATAGTATGTAGATAGGCCAACAAGGGGCGAAACCACATTAGATTTGGTACTGGGTAATGCGTGTGGGCAGGTGTTAGATTTGGAAGTAGGTGAGCACTTTGGTGATAGTGATCACAATTCTGTTATGTTTACTTTAGTGATGGAAAGGGATAGGTGTATACCACTGGGCAAGAGTTATAGCTGGGGGAAAGGCAATTATGATGAGATTAGGCAAGATTTAGGGAGCATAGGATGGGGAAGGAAACTGCAGGGGATGGGCACATGAGAAATGTGGAGCTTATTCAAGGAAAACCTTCTGTGTGTCCTAGATAAGTATGTACCTGTCAGGCAGGGAGGAAGCTGTAGAGCGCAGGAGCCGTGGTTTACAGAGGAAGTGGAATCTCTGATCAAGAGGAAGAAGAAGGCTTATGTTGGGATGAGATGTGAAGGCTCAGTTAGGGCACTTGAGGGCTACGAGGTAGCCAGGAAAGACCTGAAGAGAGAGGTCAGAAGAGCCGGGAGGAGACATGAGAAGTTGTTGGCAGATAGGATCAGGGTAAGCCCTAAGGCTTTTTATAGGTATATAAGGAATAAAAGAATGACGAGAGTAAGATTAGGGCCAATCAAGGATAGTAGTGGAAAGTTGTGTGTGGAGTCAGAGGAGATAGGGGAAGCACTAAATGAATATTTTTCGACAGTATTCACTCTAGAACATGACGATGTTGTCAAGGAGAATACTGAGATACAGGCTACTAGACGAGGTAGGATTGAGGTTCACAAGGAAGAGATATTAGAAATCCTTCAGAAGTTGAAAATAGATAAGTCCCCTGGGCTGGATGGGATTTATTCTCGGATCCTCTGGGAAGCCAGGGAGGAGATTGCCGAGCCATTGACATTGATCTTTAACTCGTCATTGTCTACAGGAATAGTGCCAGATGACTGGAGGATAGCAAATGTGGTTCCCCTGTTCAAGAAGGGGTGTAGAGGCAACCCTGGTAATTATAGACCAGTGAGCCTTACCTCAGTCATTGGTAAAGTGTTGGAAAAGGTTATAAGGGATAGGATTTATAATCATCCAGAAAAGAATAAATTGATTAGGGATAGTCAGCACGGTTTTGTGAAGGTAGGTCGTGCCTCACAAACCTTATTGAGTTCTTTGAGAAGGTGACCAAACAGGTAGATGAGAGTAAACCGGTTGATGTGGTTTATATGGATTTCAGCAAGGCATTCCCCACAGTAGGCTATTGTACAAAATGCGGAGGAATGGAATTGTGGGAGATATAGAGGTTGGATCGGAAATTGGCTTGCTGAAAGAAGACAGAGGGTGGTGGTTGATGGGAAATGTCATTCCTGGAGAGCAGTTGCTAGTGGTGTACTGCAAGGGTCGGTGTTGGGTCCACTGCTGTTGTCATTTTTATAAACGACCTGGATGAGGGCATAGAAGGATGGGTTAGTAAATTTGCAGATGACACCAAGGTCAGTGGAGTTGTGGATAGTGACAAAGCATGCTGTAAGTTACAGAGAGACATAGATAAGCTGCAGAGCTGGGCTGAGAGGTGGCAAATGGAGTTTAATGCAGACAAGTGTGAGGTGATGCACTTTGGTAGGAGTAACCGGAATGCAAAGTACTGGGCTCATGGTAAGATTCTTGGTAGTGTAGATTTGGCAGAGAGATCTTGGTATCCATGTACACAGATCCTTGAAAGTTGTCACCCAGGTTGACAGGGCTGTTAAGAAGTCATATAGTGTTTTAGCTTTTATTAATAGACGGATCAAGTTCCGGAACCATGATGTTATGCTGCAGCTGTACAAAACTCTGGTGCAGCCGCACTTGGACTATTGCATACAGTTCTGGTCACCGCATTATAAGAAGGATGTGGAAGCTTTGGAAAGGGTGCAGAGGAGATTTACTAGGATGTTGCCTGGTATGGAGGGAAGGTCTTACGAGGAAAGGCTGAGGGACTTGAGGCTGGTTTAGTTAGAGAGAAGGTGGTTGAGAGGTGACTTAATTGAGACATATAAGACAATCAGAGGGTTAGATAGGGTGGATAGGGAGAGCCTTTTTCCTAGGATGGTGACGGCGAGCACGAGGGGGCATAGCTTTAAATTGAGGGCTGAAAGGTTTGGGACAGATGTCAGAGATAGTTTCTTTACTCAGAGAGTAGTAAGGGAATGGAACGCTTTTCCTGCAGTGGTAGTAGATTCGCCAACTTTAAGTATATTTAAGTCGCCATTGGACGAGCGTATGGACGTACATGGAATAGTGTAGGTTAGATGGGCTTCAGATTGGTATGACAGGTCGGCACAACATCGAGGATGGAAGGGCCTGTACTGTGCTGTAATGTTCTATGTTCTATGGTGACAACTTTATTTCCATGCGATCTGCATCACCTTGCCTTATTTATGCAGTACGTCCGATTCTCTTCTGGTTCCCCAAGAAACTAAATGGTGCAAATATCTGACATCAGAGTGGGTTCTTGTTGATTATAGCTCACTAATTGACTTGTCCTGCCTGTCATTTATTGTTTCCTCAGTATAAAGTCCATCTCTGCTCCAAAGCCACCACCCTCCCCCATATAAGTCAATCATGGTAGACCACAAGCCTCACCACCTCTTCAAGCCTGTTCTCGGACCCTCTTTCACACCACTTCAACTGTTCAACACTTTGCCTTGGGGCTCAGAGACACATGCTTTTGCCAGGTTAATTTGCATGCAGGCTCACACAAAAGGTGCCTTGTGGCTCTTAGCTTGTTTTCTTAGCACTTATCCATACTGTATTGCCTGACACCCTCTGTATAGTTCAGAAGACCCCACTCGGGTGAATACCTCCACCTCTGCTGCAGTGTGATTCAATGAGGCAGTCTCCAACAATCTCGATCGCTCAATTAATGAGGTGAAGAGTGAGAGCTGAATGTGAAAAACTGTTGCTCTCCACCATTTCAGACTAGGTGCTATGAATTTCACTTGATGAATTGTTTTAACTGAAAATGGAAAATTTTCATCCACAGCCTATGACCAAAGATCTCAACAGCCAAGCTTTGGACTCTATCAGAGTCTTGGGTAACACTCATTAAATGGACAATGTGGCTTCTTGATACACAATTAGCATCTCAAATCCTCGCTGCAACTGCAGAAACCCATAACCATTTCTTAAGGCGCATAATGGCGCCTTTTCCCGACTCAAGTCTGCGAATGACATCTTGAAATTATACTTGTTCTCTTATAGGGTATGGGATTGACAAGGAGCCTTGACATCAAAACTGCGATGACAGCTTCTGCTCCTGAAGCCATGTAAAAAAGGAAGCATTGAGCTGACTCCAATGTAACCCCTGACAATGGAACATTGCAAGTAAATCAAACTTCTTCAGCAGACTTGATAATCTGATAAATCGGATATGAACATCGGAAAGTATGGTTAGTAAGTTTCCAGATGACACCAAAAAATTGGAGATGTAGTAGACAGTTTAGAAGATTACCTCAGAAGACAATGGGATCTTGATCAGATGGGCCAATGGGCCAAGGAGTGGCAGATGGAATTTAATTTAGATAAATGTGAGGTGCTGCATTTTGAAAAGGCAAATCAGGGCAGGACTTGTACACTTAATGGTAAGGTCCAGGGGAGTGTTGCTGAACCGAGACCTTGGAGTGCAGGTTCATAGCTCCTTGAAAGTGGAGTCGCAGGTAGATAGGATAATGAGGAAGGCATTTGGTATGCTTGCCTTTATTGGTCAATGCATTTAGTATAGGAGTTGGGAGGTCATGTTGCAGCCATACAGGACATTGGTTAGGCCAGTTTGGAACACTGCATGCAATTCTGGTCTCCCTGCTGTTACAAGAATGTTGTGAAACTTGAAACAGTTCAGAAAAGATTTACAAGGATGTTGCCAGAATTGGAAGGTTTGAGCTAGAGGGAGAGGCTGAATAGCCTGGGGCTATTTTGGGGTGGTGTGGTGACTCATTGGTTAGCACTGCAGCCTCACAGCACTAGGGACCCAGGTACAATTCTAGCCTCAGGCGACTGTCTGTGCAGAGTTTGCACATTCTCCCCATGTCTGCATGGGTTTCCTCTGGGTGCTCCAGTTTCCTCCCACAGTCCAAAAATGTGCAGTCTAGGTGGATTGGCCATGCTAAATTGCCTGTAGTATTCAGGGGTGTGTGGGTTATAGGGGGATAGGTCTGGGTGGGATATATCAAGGGGCGGTGTGGACTTATTGGGCCAAAGGGCCTGTTTCCACACTGTAGGGAATCTAACCTAATTTTCCCTGGAATATCAGAGGCTGAGGGGTGACGTTGTAGATGCTTATAAAACCATGAGGGGCATGGATAGGGTAAACAGAGAAGATCGTTTCCCTGGTGTGGGGGAGTCAAAAGTGAGAAGGCATAGGCTTAAGATGAGAGAAGAAAGATTTAAAAGGGACATAAGGGGCAACCTTTTCACACAGAGGGTGGTGTGTGTATGGAATGAGTTGCCAGAGGAAGTGGTGGAGGCTGGTACAATTACAACATTTAAAAGTCATCTGGATGGCTGTAGGAAGAGGAAGTGTTTAGAGGGTTTTGGGACAAATGCTTGCAAATGGGACTAGATTTATTTTGGATATCTGGTCAGTATGGACAAGTTGGACCGAAGGGGCAGTTTCCATGCTATACATCTCTATGACACTATGACTCGAAATGACCCAAGCAGATCTGCAGTGCTTCAGGCCATTATAAATGTTTGATTGGGATGTCAATTTCATTACTCAGAGTTACAATAGTTTCTAATTAGTCCCAAATAACATTTAATGCTTAAACCATCAGGATGACCCAAGATGAAGAAATAACAGGAAACTCATCATTCCTGCACACGTGATGCAGTGCTTCAGTTGAAAGAAGATCCGTTAGTGACAAAATACACACACTCTACAGTGTTTATCATTGGCTTAGTTTTAACAACTATAAACATAGATATAGTGTCAGTGTGTGTCAGATTCTTAGTTGATTAAAATAGTAGGTACTTAATAGAATAGTAAACATAAAATAGTTGTAGCATGCTCAGTTCACCCCATGTTGCTAAATCATTATCCATTCAACTAATTATTTATTTGTTATTGATCAACAGCAGTTACAGATAGAATAACAAACAGAATAATGAATTAAATGCAGCCTGTCATTCCTCAAACTGTGTAAATTTAGAAAGTAAATGGAAGTCAAATAAAAATAATAAAAAGACATGTTGTATTGAAGAAACCCAGACCCACAAGAAGAAAACGTAGGAAATCATGCTCATTCAATGGGAAGCAATTTTCATGCGGGATTTTGAAAATTCTCTTTCTAATCTGAAAAATCTCTGCTTTGTACAAAGTAAGGCCTTGGTTACTTATAACATGTTAAAAATGATGATTTCAAATAAACCTGTTGGACTATAATTTGGTATCATGTAACTTCTGACATCATAAAAAAAAGGTTTCTGCATGTGCTTTCTGGGAGAGTTTTCTGGTGCTTTAGTGGGGAATGATTGGACATCTGGCGGGATAGCGTAATGGTCAGTGAATGTTCTGCATCTGTTGGTCATTCTAAATATTCTTAGCAAGAAAGCCTGAGGCCACCCATGTGCCTGATTAACACAAGGCACACTGAGCAGCATACTGTGTTTTGGGTCTTGAAAATATAACTCACAGATTTTGGATCTTCATGCATTTGGACATGTATGGATCCAAAGTTAAAAAAAACACACTTCAAATGACTTAAATTTTATTATTTAGTTCCCACCTCACCATTTTAATTACACTGAAGCAAAGAAGCTTTGGCATTCATATGAAGCAATCACTCCAATTGGTTAGAGATAATGGGAACTGCAGATGCTGGAGAATTCCAAGATAATAAAATGAGAGGCTGGATGAACACAGCAGGCCAAGCAGCATCTCAGGAGCACAAAAGCTGATGTTTCGGGCCTAGAACCTTCATCAGAGAGGGGGATGGGGAGAGGGAGCTGGAATAAATAGGGAGAGAGGGGGAGGCGGACCGAAGATGGAGAGTAAAGAAGATAGGTGGAGAGAGTATAGGTGGGGAGGTAGGGAGGGGATAGGTCAGTCCAGGGAAGACGGACAGGTCAAGGAGGTGGGATGAGGTTAGTAGGTAGCTGGGGGTGCGGCTTGGTGTGGGAGGAAGGGATGGGTGAGAGGAAGAACCGGTTAGGGAGGCAGAGACAGGTTGGACTGGTTTTGGGAGGCAGTGGGTGGAGGGGAAGAGCTGGGCTGGTTGTGTGGTGCAGACTAGGCTGGTTTAGGGATGCAGTGGGGGAAGGGGAGATTTTGAAACTGGTGAAGTCCACATTGATACCATTAGGCTGCAGGGTTCCCAGGCGGAATATGAGTTGCTGTTCCTGCAACCTTCGGGTGGCATCATTGTGGCAGTGCAGGAGGCCCATGATGGACATGAGCACCACACAACCAGCCCAGCTCTTCCCCCCCACCCACTGCATCCCAAAACCAGTCCAACCTGTCTCTGCCTCCCTAACTGGTTCTTCCTCTCACCCATCCCTTCCTCCCACCCCAAGCCGCACCCCCATCTACCTACTAACCTCATCCCACCTCCTTGACCTGTCCGTCTTCCCTGGACTGACCTATCCCCTCCCTACCTCCCCACCTACACTCTCTCCACCTATCTTCTTTACTCTCCATCTTCGGTCCGCCTCCCCCTCTCTCCCTATTTATTCCAGTTCCCTCTCCCCATCCCCCTCTCTGATGAAGGGTCCAGGCCCGAAACGTCAGCTTTTGTGCTCCTGAGATGCTGCTTGGCCTGCTGTGTTCATCCAGCCTCACACTTTATTAACTAGAATCTCTGCTGTCTGGAAATTACAGAGCTATAGTTGTTATGGTTACTGTGAACCTGAAATGCTGCTCCGTCATGAATCCATCAATTACTGGCATGGTAAATATAGCAAAAAGAAGGAGAGAGAAAAATGATATATAATGATCAGATTATTTTTCTTGTGTCTTTAAATTTCACAGGAAAATGAGATTTTTGACTTTAGGATGCATTTTGAGAGCCAATTAAAAAGCTATGCAGCTATTGTACAACATGTTGACCAAAAACAGACAGTAGAACTATTGATTTTGTCCATCTAAATTAGAAAAATATAAAACTGCTTACATGCTAGGTACATTATTTATTATTCTTTCTTCAATGTGCTGTTTAACTGATGCTGTCTTATTCAGGGTTTGGATCAGCAGAAATTGGAGTCTATGATTACATGATTTTTATAGATCCTTCCGAAGTTCCTATCTATCAATGTCAGAATCTCTTTCCTTCTCGACAGGTCCCTTCATGGCCTCAATTTTCGTATTTCTGCAGCCTCGTTCAACTCTATGTTCCTGATCACTACCTTCTAATTCCAAAAAGACTTTGCACTCTCCTGCCTCCAGTACTTTCAGCCAGAGGGCCTCCTAGGTTGTCCTAAAACTATGCATACTATGTCATTTCTCCTCAAAGTCTATTTCTTCATTCTTGCCATGACCATCGTCAATTCTTCTTCACCATTGTTTGGCATCTAGTTACGAATATCTCTCTTGAAGTACCATCTTCCATCTTGCTTGGTCGCTCTCCATGTTTCATGGATCAATACTGTACTGGATGATACGCTTCACACCCATAATTAGTTCCTGAATTTGAAGCTGATGTCACAGCCAGAGAGCAACATGGGAAAACTGTAGGCCATTCAGCCTGTGGAACCTGTTTCACCGCCCCATTACATCATGGATGTGGCTCAGTTAGCTCAGTTGGCTAGACTGTAATCTGTAATTTGTAGTACAGAGTAACAGAAACATTGTGTGTACTCATTTTTCCTACAATGGTTACCATGAAGGGCTTCACTTTTCACTCTCTTCCCTTGCCTGAGATGTGATGGCCCTCAGATTAAACCACCCTCAGTCACCACTCTCTATCTCTCCCTAATGACAGAGCAGCCATATGGTCTGCTAAGACAATGATGACTTTACCTTACATTTTCCTCTAGAGCATGGCTGATCCTGAATGCCACTTTCCCACGCCGTCTCCATATTCCTTGATGCCGTTAGTATCCAAAACCTATTAATTTCTCTCTTCAACATACTCAATGCTTGCGCTACCATAGCCCTCTGGGATGGCACGGCATCTCAATGGTTAGCATTGCTGCCTCACAGCACTAGCAACCCCAGTTCAATTCCACCCTCTGGCAACTGATAGTGTGGAGGCTACACATGCTCCCTGTACCTGAGCGGTTTCTCCCAGGTGCTCCAGTTTCTCCCCACAGTCCAAAGATGTGCAGGCTCTGTGGATTGGCCATGATAAATTACCCAGAGGGCCCAGGGATATGAAGGTTAGGTGAATCAGTCATGGGAAAAGCAGGATTATAAGGAATGGGGTTGGACGGGGTGATGGGTTGGGGTGAGATGCTCTTTGGAGGATCGATGTGGCATCAGTGGGCTAAATGTCTTGCTTGTGCACTGTAGGCATTCTGTGATTCTAGGTAATACCAAAGATTCACATCCTCTGGATGTAGAATTCCTCCTCATCTCATATGTAAATGACCTACCCTTAATGATGCCTTCCTTCTTGCTAACCCTCCCTGTTTATTTGGGTTGGGGAATAACACCTATTATGGAAGCATGCTTGCACGGTGACTCGGATTTTGAAGCATTGTGTAACATTAGAAATATAACTCCAAGTTTGTGTGAGCGAATGAAACCACATTGGCTGCCAGTGGAGACAATTCAAGTTCTCAGACAAAATTCAAGATGGAGATGATTGATTTCTGTCAGGCAAGGTTATTAAGAGTTGCTGCACTTCAGCAATGATGTTACTCCAAAAATGCTTCATTAGTTATAAAAGCACTTTGTGACTTCCTGAATTCATGAAAGATACGTGTATGAATACAAATTGCACTTCTCTTGATGCAACCATAGAGAATAGATAGAATTAAGGCACAGATCAGCAATGATTTCATTGAATGTGAAAGGGACTTTGACGAATTGAATAGCGTACTCTTATTCAAATTTCCTTCGCTCTGGACAGCCATACAGACTGATGGCAGGTCAGCCTTCTCCAAATGGATAATAAAATAAATTTAAAAATTGCACTTATGAAAAAAATGGCCTTGAAAATTCTTTAAGCAGACTAACCTTTCAACATTATCACACAAAACGGCTAAAAAAAATCCCTGCCGGTAGCTTCATTACTGAATGCCTTTAATGGCTAATGATTACTTCTATACATCTCAACTGGCAACTGGGAAACGGGAAGTGATGGAGATCTGTGGAACCTTGCATCCCTGCCCATTGGAAATGGGCATGTTCTAGCTACACTGTGTGGGATTAAATACAATCTTCAAAAGTCAAAAAACACTCCATCATCCTGGCTTAATTTTACCAATAGGTTTCTGACAGGCTGTCATTTTTAATCAGTTTAATTCCTCCCTCAACCTAAACACATCTACTGCTCTCAGTTAACGCTCCCTCTGCCGGAATGGAATGCTGTCCACGTGGCAGGATTGGTGGGGAGTCATTACGTTAGGCAGGAAGGTAGCGATGGGTGTCTAGCTACCTTTCGGTCTGAACCCCATTTAAATCCAAGCCAACACTTATTCAAGAGTCTCACCCTGGTGTCACTAGTATTTATCCACTAGTAGACCATGCTGAAAGCCTGGGAAGCAGCCCCTACCATGGTTACCGGTGGGCTCAAAAGTGAACTCTTTCATTCACAAATAACACAAGGCCTGGTCAAGGGATTGGATAAGAGGAAGTGGTTGGCTGCTGAAAGCCACACGCTGCAACTGAGTCTTTTTCCCAAAATCCCAACTTTGCCACCTCCATCTCACCATCATTCATGTAGGACCTTGTTCCCTCAGAGATCGTGAGCCTTAGATTGGTGCATTACCATAGAAGCCACCTTTTCCCCCAGCACTGCTGAGCAATGAGGAGTTGCTGGCTTCTCATTGACCAGTAGCTCTCACAGGGTGAGAATTTTACCCCTTCGCTGCCAGAGAAGAGCTGTCACAGCGCCGTTAACTTCATTTACGATGGGATTTCCTGTAAACAGGGTTTTAATACAGGGGTCCTACCAGCCCTACAGCCAGACACAGTGAGAGTGATGAATTTCCCCTCCTAGAGAAGAAAGCAACAAGTCTCATTGAGGGGTAATTTCTGCAGGCAGAGGGCGGTTAGTCTGTGGACCTCATTGCCACAGGATGTTGTGGAGGCCAAGTCATTGAGTGTCTTTAAGACAGAGATAGATAGGTTCTTGAATGATAAAGGGATCAAAGGTTATGGGGAGAAGGCAGATGAATGGGTTTGAAAAACATATCAGTTATGATCAAATGGTGGAGCCGATTCAAAAGGCCGAATGAGCTAATTCTGCTCCTTTATCTTGTACTATTTTACAATCTTGTGCCTGGCAGAGCAGATGGTCTACAGATGCTAATTTTTGGATTGAACTAGGTGTGACAGCCGTGGAATGAAATTTAACGTAAGAGAGATCAGCTATGAAGCTTGGAAGAAATTAAGCCAAGAAAGTGAAGGTTAAGATGAAGAACAGCTGGAACAGGTGTAGGATTTTAAATATCTGAAAATAATTTTTCAGAATGCAGATGCTACCAAAATGAAAAATAAGACCCAGAATAGAAAGAGAAAAAAAGGCAATCCCCAAGCATAAAGAATTGCTGAGCATTGGAATAAATAATGTCTCAACACTTTATATTATATCACTATCAATTTCTTTTTAAACTCCTATAATCTGATTTTAATGCCTGAGAATTTCTTGGACTAAATGGTACCTTTACAAAGGAAATGACATCCAGAAGGGCAAGGGCAGCAGAAACATGGAAACAACTTCAGCTGCTAGTTCCCCTCCAAGTCACTCACTGTCCTGACTTGGAAACATAGTGCCGTCCCTTCAGTGACACTGGGTAGAACTACTGGAACTTCCTCATGAATGGCATTGTATGTGCATCTACTGCAAATGGACTGCAGCGGTTCACGAAGGCAGCTCATCATCACCTTTTCGAGAACAACTAAGGAATGGGCAATTAATGCTGGCCCAGCCAGTAATGACAACATTCCAGTAAAAATCAATTTATAAAGTGAAGACAGATAGTTCTTACGCAAAGAAACCATAATTCAGTAGCTACTTGGCAGAGTGGCAGACATAAAGGAATGAACAAAACAAAAAACAAAATAACAGCAGATACTGGAAATCAGAAACAGAAATAGAAATTGTTGGAAAAGCTCAGCAGGTCTGGCAGCATCTATGGAGAGAAATCAGAGTTAATGTTTAGGATCTGTTGGCCGCTCCTTAGAAAGGAATGAACATCTCGCTCTGTATTGCCGTTACTCTCAGCCTCTCAGACGTCAATGTCCAGTGAAAAGCGAATCAGAGAAAGAGTCACTTACCAAGAAGTCAAAAATATCCACAAACATTGCAATTGCTGCTGATATGAACATTATTTCAACAATCATGGCCTAGAGTTAATACCTTAAACCTCAAGAACTTCAAGAACAGTTTAAAATGCTTGTAATTGATCCTCCTTTTGTACTAAATATTCTCCCCCTTTGAAACTTCACATTGTGTTAAATATTACATTTCATTATTTGAGTGTAAATATGAAAATTCCTTTCATTTACAGTTAAAAGAAATTTCCAATTGACTTATTAATGTTGATCCAGCAAATTATATTTTAACAGAAATGTGACATATCTCAGTGCAAAAAAGAAAATTAAAATTTTGTTATGCTCAGAGGTTTAAAAAGAGGGAGGAAATTTATTCTTCCTGGCCAAATTGTAACAGTAGAAATCTTATGAAAATAATTAACAAGGCTGTGATCTGGAGTATCCCGTTCTAGGGGTCTGAAATGAGGATCTAAAGAAAAGCAGGCATCCACATATTAAAACGAATAGAAATGTAGGGCAGAATCACATGGTTCCTGATTGGCAGGTTTACATCTCTCTAACTCACTTTCTTTGTTAAGTTCCTGTACCTTAGAATATTGCTGATCCAACCTTTTTTGTCTTGGTCTTCTGCCCTCCTACCGACTGTACTTGCCTGCAATTTTACATAGATGGGCAAAGCCTACATTGGCCTGCCTGCCCTCCCTTCAACTGAAGCCTTAAAAAGGCCACTTACTGGCTGCTTCTTGCTTTATCCTCAATTTTGGGGCTGACTGAAGGAATTTTCTGGCACAGGGAAAACCCAGCAGGTCACTCGACTGTAGCCCTCATCAGGAAGGTAATGAACACCTTCTTGAAGGGTCCTCTTGTCACTCTGGGCACTTCATAAATCATTAAATCTTTACAGTTCAGGAAAAAGGCCATTCATCCCGTTGAGTTTGTACTGACTCTCTGAAGAACATCCTACTCCAACCCACCACGACCCAACCCCACATGGGTTTTTTTAACTCTGGCTAAACCTCCTGACCTGGGTACTGGGATTGCCTTTGAGAAGGTGGTAGTAATCTGCCTTCTGAAACCGATATAGTCCATTTGGTATTGTGGACCCATCATGTCGTTAGGGAGGAAATTGCAGTATTTGAACCCAGTGACAGTGAAGGAATGGCATTATAGTTCCAAGTCAGGATAGTGACTTGGAAGGATACTTACAAGTGGTGATGTTCCCATGTATCTACTACCCTTGTCCTCCTGGACAGAAGTAGCCATGAGTTTGGAGGGTGCTAAGAAGCCTTGGTGAATTTCTGCAGTACACTTTGTAAATGATACACATTGAATGCAACTGAGTGTCAGTGTTTGTGGGAGCGAATTATTTTTATCCATTTTTGCAATGTGGGCATCGCTGGCTGGCCAGCACTTATTGCCCATCCCTTGTTGCCCTTGAGAAGGTAGTGGTGAGCTTTCATCTTGAACCATTGCAGTCCTCCATGGCTGACCCACCATGGCATTAGGGAGGGAATTTCAGGATTTTGAGCCAGTGACAGTGAAGGAGTGGTAATATATTGCCAAGTCAGGATGGTGAACGGTTTGGACGGGAACTTGAAGGTCTTATTGTTTTCATGTATCTGCTGCCATTTTCATTCTAGAAGAAAGGGTTTGGAAGTTGCTGTCTCAGGGTCTTTGGTGAATGTCTACAATGCATCTTGTAAATAGCACACACTGATCCTACTGAGCATTGGTGGTGGAGTGAATGGATTTTTGTGGATGTGGTGACAATCAAGCGGGCTGCTTTCTCCTCAATTCTGTTCAGCTTCCTGAGCATTATTGGAGCTGTACTTAATCAGGCATGTGGGGAGAATTCCAACACACTCCTGGCTTGTGCCTTGTTGGTGGTGTGCGGGCTTTGGAGAGTCAGGTGGTGAATTAGTTGTCATAGTTTTCCTTGTCTCTGACCTGCTCTTATAGTCACTATGTCAATGTGGTGAGTCCAATTAAATTTCTGGTCAATCAAGCAGGCTGCTTTGTCCTGGATAGTGACAAGCTTCTTGATGGAGCTACAATCATCCTGACAAATGCAGAGTACTCTATCACACAATTGACTTGTACCTTTTATTCATGGCGGGCAGGCTTTGATGAGATAGGAAGAGAATTGTTCACTTCAGGATTCATCGCCTCTGACCAATTTTTGTAGCTATAATATTGAAATGGCTAGCTCAGTTCAGTTTCTATTCAATTCTAAACTCCAGGATGTTGGTTGTGTGATAATCAGTAATGGTAATATTGATGAATATCAAGGAATGACAATTCGGTTCTGTCTTGCTTACATTTACTGGATTATTCTAGGCTATGGAAGTGCAACAGTGATATTACTGGAACATAACTATTTCAATTTCACACCCTACAAAGCTGATTATACCTGCTTTCCAAATACTAGTAGTTCTCAGTAAACGGTAAACAAATATTTTGTCTTACCGTATGTAATTGATTTCTCACAGATTCTTGCAATTTGAACCAAGTTTAGAAGAAATTTTATGTGATACATTTTTAAACATGATAAAGTTTCTCTTTGACAGTCATAATTCAAACACTTAGTTTCAATGAGCTATTTTTTTAAATAAGTGGAATTAACATAAATAATACATTTAGTTTTGGCAAAAGGATTTTTTTTCTGATTAATGAAGAATGAATAATTTATTAATTAATAAGCAATGATCCAAGTTTTCAAATTCTAGTTTTAAGGTAATATTACAGGTCCCATTAGTTGTTTCCATCAGTCAGTGAATACTTTTCATTTGGAGTTCACTGCCTGCCTTATAACAGATTTATTTCAATTAGTCCAGTGACAGTTATATTAGGAAGTTTGAACATTATGTTGTTATGCTGTAAAGGAAAAAGGAAAGAAAGGTTTGGATTTATGTAGCACCTCTCATGGCCACTGACATTTCAAAGTACTTTTCAACTGATAAGTACTTTTCAAGTGTGATGTCTTTTGTGATGTGGGAAATGCAGCAATTAATTTGTATACAGGAAATTCCCACAAACAGCAAAGGTAATCCCAGATACTTTGCGTTGGTAATTTTGATTGAAGGTTAAGTATTAGCCAGGGCATTGGAGATAACTGCTAAATTTTTGAAATATTGCCATGAGGCCTTTACATACACCTATGAGATGAGTTTATTGTGCCATTATATGTTTGTAAAAATTGTTGGAATGATAAAAATGATAATAGAAAGAGAATGCATGGATGGGTTTGAGTCTTTGTCGAATTCAGTGGAAAACTTAGTACAGCACATAAATACCAGCAATGGTTTATAGCGTCATTGAGTCAACTAGTCAAACAGCATGGAACCTTTGGTTCAACTCATCCATGCCCACCAAGTTTCCGAAACGAAACTAGCCCCACCTGCCTGTGTTTGACCCATATCCCGCTAAAAACTTTTCTATTCATGTACGTGTCCAAACATCTTTTAAATACTATAACTGCACCTGTGTCTAGATTTCATTGAACTTGACTGCTCATATCATGCATATGCTTGGCCCAATCTCATTGTATGTTTTAAAACGTCTATTCAAAATATTAAACTAAATTTAACTGAATAACAAAGGATAAATTTCCTGCAAATTATAAATTAATTATAGGTATCCATCCCCTTCTCAGTTTATCAGCTACTGGAGCGGTCTTCCCGTTATTTATTATCATGAGACCCCACTATTCCAAAACTCTGAGCAGTCTCTATGAACTTGAACTCTTTCAAAACTCTACCACCAGAATCCTGGCTTGCAAGAAGTCCCAAATACCCAGTGCTCTTTTGTTCACTGACCTCCATCGATTCCCGGTCCATGACCTTCTTATTTCTTTTCCTTTTCTGTACCCAGAAGAGCCCTTCGATTTATTTATCAGCACTATGTTGGCCCGAGATATCATTATTATGTTAAAAGCACTATGTATAAATATTTCATTGTTGTTTATAGAAAATAGAACATCCCAAATTTAATGCCTTTTGTATAAATGTTTGGCATGATTCTTTTTGCCGTGCTTTGGATCATCTGGGAACACCATGTACATCTAGCAATCTTTTCAACTGAGGAAGACCAGTGTTAATGCTCATTTGTGTCAGTTAAACTGGACACAGTGTCATTGGTTTGATGGTTGGTAGAATCCCTTAGGGTCCAGAGTGTATCATTTCTTGTCCAAACTAAAGTGATTGGAACACCTAGAGATCATAACAGAGCGCTGATTTTGTGAAGTAGTTATAGGATTGTGCCACATAGCTCATGAGACATTGGTATTTTTAAAAAGCAGCTATGATCAAAAGAAAAATGAACAATTCATACTAAAATTACAGACTCAGTAATCACCTTATTATGTGAAACAAAATAAAGAAAAAACACTCAATTTCTCCAAATTCAGGGATTGAAATTATAGCAGGCTGAATGAGTGTGTGCAAATGAGACAAAGCAGATCCCATGGCAACCAAACAGAAGGATATAGTCCCATTCTTCACTATGTGTTGGAGCTATTAACAGATTTGGGAAAAGCTGCCCATAGGAGGTGCATAGGAGTTGGCTGTCTTGATCTGCACTTTAGATAGTGGGGTGAAAGCCAGACCCAATGTCCTTAATGGATCAAATTTAAAGAATAAAGGGCCTTCACAGACAAGATTAACCACATTTTTGGCAAGACCTGAAACATTACCTCTGTTCTGTCTCTACCAGAGTGCTGCCAGACCTGCTGTGTACTCCAACATTTTTTGCTTTTATTTTGGGGACTGCCTGGAGCTTGCTTAACTCTCAAATGACATTGCACCTTTTGTCACCAAGCAAGAGTTGTAATCAGGCTTTGTGAGGTATAAAGGGCAGAATTCTCCAGACTGTCTGGAGCTCCCCATACACAATCTGTTGATTTATGATGCAGATGCACATGAGGCATCTGTCAGTTGGAAAGTACTTTGACCAAAACCACTGGAACAATCCAAAGGCAACCTTCTCCATAAGAACACAGGACAAAAAGGCTATTTGGCCCCTTCAATCTCTCCTGTCATGTAATTAGATCATGAATAATCTGATTGCACTCTTGACCCCAGTATTCTACCTTCTGCACCAAAACATGTAACCCATCTGTTGAATCAAATTTTATCTAATAGAGCTTTAAATGTATTCAATGCTATAGCCTTCACTGCTCTCTGAAGTTGTGAATTCCAAAGATTACCAACTTAGAGACGAAATTCCTCTTTATCTGAGTCATAAATGGTAGGTCATTCATTTTGAAATTGTGTCACTAGTTCTAGGTTCCTCCATGGGGGAGGACATTTGTTTTAAGGTCTTTGAAGGCAGGACTTCAAGGCCAGATGATGGTCAAATATTATTCCTATGAGTTTTCCCCAAGTATTTTTGGCTATCATTTTTCATTCCTACTTCCCTTTTGCCACTTGATTTTCTATTATTCTTGTGGTGCTTTGTGTTGTTTACTATGACAACTACAAAATTCATGTTGAATATCTGTTATTCCTTCTTTTCCATTACTAAATCTCTCGTCTCACACTCGAAGGGTCAAAAGTTTACTTGAACCATGCTCTCCATTGTGTTGTCCTCATAGAAGTTCACGTTGCCTATTTTTATATTTCTTGCTGGTTTTCTCTTGTATTGTTAACTTCACCCTTTAATTTTTGCTGACCATGGAAGATCCATACAATTATTTGGTCTAGTCATAGAACTCTTGCCAGATAGTATTAAGTGGATAGCTAATTCGTGCAAGACTTCTTATTTTGCTTTGATTTGTTTAATGAAAATAGAAGTTAGTAATGTTGCAAAATAGGCTGTTATCACCAATTTAACATTATCTCATCAAGTCAAATTATCCCCATGTGTTATTTTGCAAAGGCAGGATGTTGTTAAAAAGTATTGTGTTTTTAAAAATTTTAATCACTGTTGGGAATAAAATGAATGTTGCTGGATACAAAATATAATTACTCGTATGCAGCAATTGGTTATAAATTCAATTAGCTACATTATCGATCATGTAAAAATGTTTCCAAAAATGTTGAAACGTTAGCATAATACAAATTATTGTTGATGGACCACTAAAAGTGATCGAATGATTATCAGGTAATAAAATTACCTATGAACTGTGAGGCTGCCTTTTTAATTTAAAAAAAAGAGTGAGCAGCAGGAGGCATTATCACAGAAAGAAATATAGAAGCAGACTGAAAGGGAAAGATTTGACTATGGTTGCCAGAGATTCTGTACTGAGGGAAAGAGGTGTGTGAAAAAGAAGGAGATAGACTTCTGGAGTTAGACCAGATCAAACTGAGAAAATTTTTTTTTAAAAATCGACCAAGGGAAGAGGAAAGGATTCCCTGTGATTATCCATGGAAGGATAAATTGCTTACAGAGCAATCACAGATTTAAAATGCTTGGCAGGTGTGTTTGACAGTTCAGCTTTTAAAAAAAACTTCTGATGCCTCCAGGGCATGTGAAAGTATGAGATTACCAAGTAAGCTGAGGTTTCAGGTAAGTAATAATACACTCTCTGTAAAGAATTGGGAATATTTTCATTCCATTAAAGGGTCCATTAAGGGGAGAAAGATTAGATCAGATTACCTACAGTGTGGAAACAGGCCCTTCGGCCCAACAAGTCCAATGCAATTAAACATTGCAGGAACAAAAAGCCTGGCTAAGGGATATGAAAGTAGTTATTGAGAATAATGCAGAATGCATAACTGATTCAAAAATGAAGGAAGTTAAAGAATATAAAGTGATCAAAAGCTTATTAACAACAGAGAAGGGTAACTGGTATGAAATAGAGGTGGAATTTAAATGCGCTCCAGAGCATGACTGATAAAGGACCTGATTGGAATTGAAACACACACACACACACACACACACACACACACACACACACACACCTCATCTCTTCACAGCATTTCAAATCGAGCATCTCAATGTAAGCCATTGCTTGAATGCTTCAGAAGTTTGCTTCCATGCTACTAAGCCCTCCTCGGTAAAGCAAGCTGGTATTTGAGCGGGTTCCCAAGCTCCTTTTGGGTGGTAATATGATCTTCCACTGGCCCCAGGTAGGTGCAGATCATCACACAGAGGACTCCAGCGTGATTGATTTTACATAACTGATGGGATTGTTGCACAAGGAATTTCAGACCCTTGCAATTCTAGTTACACTTTATCTTTGAATGTTTGTGGTATTGTTTAACAAGTTCTCTCCAAGCTTAAGTAAAAAAATGGCCCATGTCAAATCTCTGAAATAGGTCTCACCCAAGATCACTACATTGGCAATAGGTTACAACACATTTGTTACATCCTTATCTCACCCATCCCTTGCTCAGAACCGACTAAACTTTCCCAGTGACAGAAGATCAGAGATGGGAAAGGCTAATTCTATTTCTCTCCCTGCACATGCTGCCCATAACCAGCATTTCTGTTTTTATTTCAAATTTCCAATATTCGCACTGTGCTGCTTTTCAACCAACTTCACCTTCATTGATTGCGTTGTGACAAACATGCACAAGTCGTTGGATAACAACATGGCAGATAGGAGTGCAGTGACAATGTCAGAAAGCTAGAAATCCAGAACTCCACACTAATGCTCCTGAAATTAAAGGAAAGTGCAAACTGATTGCTATTAAAATCTATTAGGTTTACTAAAGTCCTTACCTGGTCTGTTCTACCTGTGACTCCAAACCCACAGCAATGTCAGTGACACTTAACTCTGCTGTGGGCAAAATTAGGGTTGGTCAATACATATGACTGCAGTATATAACTATGTCAAGTTTACATGATGCACAGCATGTTCAAGTTCCATTATGATTGATTACAAATCACAACAGTGTATCATGGATAAGTGTTACAATAATTTTGAAAGGTTTTTATCAAGTAACATTGGCAGACTGTAGGCAGCATTCCCCAATCAACTGTGTTCTATTGCACTCATTCAACAACAGGTGCCTTGCCAATCTGTGCGAAGGATTTGTAATTGAAATCCGGTACCGATAACTTGCTTTGAATTTCATTAAAAAGTAAACCAAATTGGTGTTTGTTCACTGGGAATGAATGGATGAGATTATGAATAGAAAACAGATCTTAATGTTAATAAGTATGTTTATGTAAGTTTGAATACAAAAATCAATAGCCGCTTTTCAGCAAAGATAGAAAGGTACTTTGCAGTGATTAGTGACTATTCAATGCGAAATTCTAGTTGGAAACAGTGAAGTATCATGATGCATCTTGACAGAATGTTATTTTAAACAGTGAATAAGCCTTTGGTGATGTAACAAGGTTATCTCTACCACAATGCAAACTAAATTGAACATTGTCATTTAGGTAATAATGCAGCATTATAAAATATTGCATTTGATGTAAACCTGAAATAAAAACTGAGTATTACCAGGACTTTTGTTTTTATCATATACAACGGAACAGAAGTTAATAAAATTGGAAGATCTAACATTGAATGGGAAAAAATAAGCAATGAAATTATGTAACAATTTTGATAATTTAATGTAATTCTCTCACATTTTTGAATGAAGGAGAATGGTTTATACATCTGCATGCCATGAGTAGCTTTGTAACTTGTTTAACAACAATTTGGCCTTTGTATAGAGCTTTCAGCCTAATAAAACATCTCAGATACTTCACAAAGATCTATAGAATCCCTACAGTGTGGAAACAGGCCCTTCATTTCATTGAGTCCATACTGACAACCTGAAGAGCATCCCACTCAGACCCACACCTCTAACCTATCCCTGTAACTCTGAATGCCCCATGGTTATCCCACCTCGCCTGCACATTTTTGGATTGTGGGAGGAAACAGATATGGGGAGATTGTCTGTGTGGAGTTTGCACAGTCACTCAAATCTGGAATCAGACCATTGTCCTTGTGAGACAGCAGTGCTAACCACTGAGCCTTGAGCTGAATACAATAGGGAGTTGTCAAGCAAGCTGACCAACAAATTAGGGATGAATTTTTAAAGGAGCGTCTTGAAGAATAAAAATGAGATGGAGATTCAGAGGCTTTGGAAAAGCCAGAGAAGAGGAGAAAGATTATTTATTTGCTGAAAAAGGCAGGGAATCATTTACATTGCTCGCAGAAAGCTTCAGCTTTGGTTGCAGAGGGCAGGAAAGATCCATTTTAGCTTAAAAAAAACGCAGAGATACCCTCCAGTTAGCAATACAGGGAAGCTGCATTGCTCTACTTCACAGTTTAAAGCCTTTAAGAGGAGGAGAATAAAGCAGCTTTGACACATTGAAGAATTAAAAGCTCTTAAAACATCAAGAATGAGGCAGCTTTGAGAAAATGCAGAACGGAAATACTTTAATGGAAGAAAAAAATAGAAATAATGACATTTGCAAAAATAAGGGTTTCCTATAATCTGTGGAAAACAATCTGTAAAATGCAATGCAATAATTCTCAATTGCTAATGTAAAGCATATGCTGTTGGACAAATGCCTTTGACAGAACCTTTCATTTCCATTGCACTGTGGGAAATAGTTTATATAATTGGCAGTTCATGCACATTGTAAGCTTTATGCCTGGTGGGCAGGTTGAAAATAAACTCCAATTGGTCCCTAACCTTAGAAATTTCAGGGATCTTGAGGAAAATGTGTTCTAATGAAGAAAGGCGACATACATTAATATTAGAGTGACTGTGCTTTTCTTAGCGTGTATTCATTTCTTTCAGGACTGATTCACTTATGCCTTACATTTTTAAAAACAAAATACATCTGTTAAACAATATGATCTTTGGAAACATGGTTCAATGTCAAGAGTTTGATTATCCACATTAGAAGTACACAGTGTGAACCCATTATTGACCACCCTTCTAGTGAAGTACACTGTCAAGTTTTCAAACACAGCCAAGAGACCACCAAGGCCATAGGTTTGGTATAAGTTGGTTGATCTCAGCCAGGCAGTGGTGACACTGATTTTTCTCTTGCCTACTTCAAGAGCACAATGGCCAGTTGCAACCGCTGTATTATCATCGACCCAGCACAACGCAGGGATTAAACCTTCCTGATCTAGATGGCTCAGAAACCCTTTGTATATGCATACAGAGCAGCAGCTACAAAGATCATCATATTATTGTTTCCATGGTAACATGAGTAGCAGTCAGATCTTTCATGAAAGAATTCTGAAAAGGCACTTTGAGAGAAATACATTTGGTTCTGAAAGGATATAGCCAGCGGAAGCCGTTGCTAGGTAATGTAGACCTTTTTAAATTGAAAATAGTCACATCCTTTGGCTGTGATGGATTAGTGAAGGGTTTAATATAACACAGAGCGGGTGGATGATACAAAAAAAATGGAAATGGGTGTGAATGAGTGTGATTTTTTACAAATCTTCCCTGACAAACATATTCAATTGCTTGATGCATTGCTTCCTCACTCTAACCTTGAGGAAAAGTCCAGTCCTTGCTGTTATTGAAGCTGACCTCCTTCTGCATTATAAACCTATGCATTGCATCAAGAAAAATGTGGAGATTTCAATGGATGACTTTTTTCAAGTCTATTTACTTGCTTTGTAGGATGAAAGAGTTGTCTTTGTACACTCACAACATCCCAGGAACTGTGTTGAGATACATGAACATTTCATTTGTCTTTTAGTGGAACTGGTTAAAAAAGAACTGTTGGCCAAGGACCTTTGAATCCATCTCTCTGATTTTCTCTAACAATTATATTAGGATCTTTATAATTCATCTCAACAAGAAGGTAAAGCACAGTTTAAGTTCTGAGCCAAAAGTTAGCAAGTCCAACATTGCAACTGTTTCCAGAATGGTTAACTGGTTTAAAACATGTATCTATTTTTTCCATGTTGATTGCCTTAGTTTAGGAATCTCTCTGTATCCATGTGACTGCTTGGAAAATCGAGTTCCTAAGACTGAGGCCAATGAATTTTGATTATAGGTTGGAGTACCATAGGATTTGGAGCTAAGGCAGGTGAGTGATTTTAGATACAGATCATCATGATCTAACTGGATGGAGGAGCAGAATCCAGGAGGTAAATAGCTTACAAGTGTTATAGAATTGTCATTGGTGGATTCTGAAATTGAGCTGTGATTCTAAATTATAGTTATCAGCACCAATCTTGGCAGTCAGTAACCTTTTTAAACAAATTAGTTGAGCTTAATTGACTAATAGGAGATAACAAGGTGTAGAGGTAGATGAACACATCAGAGATGTTGGGTTTAGGGTGACAGTGGGTTGCTTTCTTGAATCATAACAGTCCATGGGGTGTAATTGCTCATGCTGTATTGTTGGGAAGGGAGTCCCAATAGGTTGACCCAGTGATACCAAAGGAACAGCAATAAGTTCTAAGCTAGAATGTTGTTTGACTTGTAGGGAAACTTACAGGAAATTGTGTTTCCATGTGTCTGCTGTCTTTGACCTTCTAGTTGGTTGAGGTGCACATTGGAAGGCGCTGTCAAAGTTGGCTTGGCAAATGCTGCATTTCATGTTGTAATTAGCAGCCACTACTGCCATTCCATATTGTTTAAAAAACCAAAAGAACTGTGGATGCTGTAAATCAGGAACAAAAAACAAAGTTGCAGGAAAAGCTCAGCAGGTCTGGCAACTACCCTTCCTCAGAACTCAGTTTTTATTCCATATTTTTGTTGGGGGAGTTGAATGTTGAAGGTGTGGATGGAGTCCAAATCATACAGGTTTCCTTTGCCTTGGATGGTATTGAGCTTCTTGAGTATTGATAGAGCTGCACCATCCAGGGAAATGGAAAATATTCCATCACACTCCTGACATCTATCTTGCAGACTGTAGATTGGCTTTGGATTGAGAGGAGGTGAGTTACCCTGTCCCTGATCTGCTCTTATAAACTCAATATTTATATGGCTGGTCTACTTCAATTTTTGGTCAATGGTGACCTCCTGGAATTTGGAGAAAAAAATGCTGGGAGAAGATTTGATAGAGATATTCAGAATCATGATGTAATTTGTAAAAGAAGCAGTGAATGTTTAAGTTTGGAATGCACTGCTGCATAATGTGACAGATCAAGTAGGTTTAATTAAAATAGTCAAAAGGTAATTAGACTTAACTGGAAAGAAAGGATGTGTATATTATGGTGAAAAGGCAAAGGATTTGCACAAAGGGAACTCTCTCTTGGGGAGCCAGTGCAGACAAAGTGGGCCAAAAGTCCTCCTTCTGGTAATGATTCTGTGATGTTGATAGTGGGTGGACTCAGTGATAATAATAGCATAGCATGTTAAGAGGAGATGCTTAGATCATTCCTTCTTGGATGTGGCTTTTGCCTGGTACTTAAATGGCAAGTAACATTCGTGTCACACATCAATCCAAATTTGGATGTTGTAAAGATTTGTATATGAATGAAGATTGGTTCAGTATCTGAAGAGTCATGAATAGAACTGAGCATTATGCAATCATCAGAACACTCTTGCTCTGACCTCGTGGTCAAGGGAAGTTCATTGATGTAAGTGAAGGTGGCTAATCCTTAGATACTATTTTATTATTTTACTAGATTTTATGTGTGGTCCCTCTCTGTCACTAACATCATGAAGTTTCAGAAACTCAGAATTTAGAAAAAAAAGTTCAAAATATCTCCAGTAATCATCTTTCTTCCAAAGGTCACACTTTTTCTTTGTTTCACCCCAGAAATAAACTAGTATTGAGAATAATGAGTCATTCAAGTTTCCCAAACGTTGCACCATGTGTGGTAAGGTGCAGATTAATGGCCATACTTCTGACCATGTTAAGATATGACACAGAAGCAAAACATTTTCTTGCAGAGAGCAGGTGCCAATCAATTTACATAAAACTTCTGTGGGCCTGTCGTAGTAAGGTATTGGTTATGTCCTGTTTAAAAGCTGTCAAGCCTACTGTCCTAAGTCAGTTGAAACTTGGATCCTTCTTCAATGAAATTGCAGAACAATCATAAAAATTCCAGTCATAGCTTTAAAAAATTCAAATTTCATTTAAGGTCATTATATTATAGCTTTTTCTGGCGTACTTCCATCATAGGATTGGCTGAAATGTGTTGGAGCCTTTGATTACCTCGTCATTGTCTTGTGATTTGGCAAGGAGGAGAACATTTCTGTAGCGAGATGGCCGGTGAATTTGTCCAGTCAGAGATCTAATGCATCTTCAAATCTAACATGTCAAGAAGGAAGTGGAATATCAGTGGCCCAAATTGAGAGCCTAATCTAGACCTTTAAATTGGATCCTCGAAGAACAAGGAGGATTACAACGTAATCTATTGACACCCTGCCATGCAAAGAATAACATGGGGGCAATTTTTGATCTTTTTGGATGAGGGCTCATGCACTTACACCTCGTTGCCAGTATTGCTGCATTCTCAGAAGGATGGTGGAGATGTGTTCCCAGTGGTGTGAATACTTGCTGTCAAGATTCAAATTAAGGAACCTCCCCTTGAACCTGACGCATGGGAGTGGAATTTGCTGTGGCCTAATCTGGAATGGCTAGCCCATGGTAATTCAGGATGTCATTTTTTAATTATAATATTAATACATCTCCTAGCCTTTACTAATTGGGTAACCAAAAATATGCTGCCTTGTCACACAAAACAATCGTCTCTCTCCCTCTCCTTAGCAGATTGTAATTACTCAATGATTAATCACTTGGAAAGAAGATAAATGACATTCCACAGACAACACAGATACAAAACATCTCAGTATAAAGATGTGTTTGAAAAAAATATTTTATTAATGAGGCTGTGATGAAAACGAATAGGTTGAATTTGGAAGAGAGATACTATTCAGAAAATGATTTGAAAATGTTTAACCAGACAAAGTTTAAGCCCTACCTACATTTGAGATAGCAAAAAGGAGCTCTGACATTATACTGAAAATATTTTTCAGTTCATTCTCTCAGCTTAATGCTGTTGCTAGGTGATTTTATCATGGTGTGGGAAATAACATAGCACTTAAAATGTAGGATGGAAATTTGGCTATCATCTGTGTTTATATACATGCATTATAATTATTTTTGGCTCTATCATTCAACCCAGACCGGAGAAAAATATCTCGCGCTGATTGTTATTTAATACCACAATATAAATACATAACGTGAATGATATACAATTAATACGTATATATATGGTTCTGTCAGAATCTATTATGTTTAAACACAGGACTGGCATGGGGCTGCAATATTACATATTTGGAAGAAGTAACCCTTGGGGAAAGAAAACAAGCCATAAAGTTGAGCTGCAAAATTCATAAATCTCAGGAGGCCAAATTTAGATACATTTTCACAGAAGGAGTGCCATAATCAATACTTTGATTTAAAACAAGTTTGCCTTACGTATTCTTAAATAGCTTTTATTTCATTTTGTAATGCATTGCTCTATTTTTAAAGGTAAAACATTCTTCAGAAGATAAAAAGTTGGCAAGAAAGAGAAAATCAATTAGTTACGAATACTCTCCGACTTACTGATATACTTTGTTGCTGCTCTGATCAACACACAGTAAGAGTTTAACACAGTCATTTGAAAGTCACAATACTTTATGAATGGATATTTAACTGCAGTCTATTTATGTAAGAATATTGTCCTTACCTTCTGATCAGTTTCATAAAATCCAATAATCTGTTTTCGATAGGAATGTAGTATCTCTGAAAAAAAACCCTGGAAATTGAGAATATTTGACTGCATTAATGCTGTAAGGTTGGACCCACACAGATTTATTTTGTAATCTTCTCTACACACTCAAAACTATCTTTGTCATTGGAGAACTCTGGCATTCCTCAACTGTTAATTGTAAGAAATCATCATCATCCTCATGTGGATTGATTGAAGTAATCAGATTTTATGAATGATGATGAGGATGCAGATATTTTTCATCAACCCATTCAGATGTGTTATTACACACCTCTGGAGCAGGTGGGATTTGAAACTAATGTTTGATCTTTTGGCATATGCAGCAAATCTTGGACAATATTCAGGCAAGAAACTGGTAAGCAACAAGTTACAGTTGTGCTGGACTCTGAAGAAATATCCTGTACTTACCTGGATGGGTGCAACTCCAACATATTCAAGAAGCTCAACACTATCTAAGACAAAGCAGATCACTTGTTTGGCTCAGCACCTTCAATATTTACTCCTTCCTCCGTCAAAACACAGTGACAGTAGTGTGCATCATGTTCAAGATGCACTGGATCAACTCGTCAAAGCTTCTTTGGCAGCACCTTCAAAACTCATGATTTGCAGGACCTTGAAATACAAGGGCAGCAAATGCATGGAAACACTGCTACCTGCAAGTTCCCCTCCAAGTCACATACCATCCTTAAGTATATTACCCTTCCTTCACTGGATCAATCCTGGAACTTCCTTCTTAACAGCACTATGGGTCTTCCTACACCACTTGGACTGCGGAGGTTCAATAAATGAATGGGGTTTAGCAAAATCATGGTGGCCTAACCAGGGATAGACACTAACTGTGCTGGAAATAGTTGCAATCTTGTCCATTCAAATGTTCTGGCAGCATCTGTGAAGAAAAATCAGAGTTAACGTTTCAGGTCCAGTGACCCTTCTTCAAAACTATTGTGAGGAAGAGTCACGAAACATTAACTCTGATTTTTCTTCACAGATGCGGCCAGATCTGCTGAACATTTTCAGCAACTTCCATTTTCCTTCTTGATTTACAGCATTTACAGTTCTTTCGGTTTTTATTTTCCATTCAAAAGTCTATCTACTTTTACTGGTGCAATAAGTATTAATTACCATAAGACAACATATCTGGCACTGGTAATTAACTTTTAAATGTGAGTAATTACATCCCATCAGATTTTAATTAATGATGAATATTGTTGAAAGTATATTTCCTCTTACCTTTTATTGTTGAAAAGAATGACATGAATGAAAGCCTTTTTTGTTTTGTGCTGACCAGGACAAATACAGGAATGACAAATTTCCATCCCTCAGAACAAAATATTTTGCAGAAACGGGAGCTGACTCCATAGTAAGTTCGGTCTGATTGACCGAGGCATTGCCAATGAAGAGAAGGCATAGGGAACTATGTACTTCTGGTGATTTAAAAAGCTGCCAAAATGCCAACTTTCCTGCTCCTCTCATACTGCCTGGTCTGCTGCGTTCCTCCAGCTCCACACTGTGCTACCTCTGACTCCAGCATCTGCAGTTCTTGCTATCGCAAGTCTTGATCAATTTTATTTTATTGAAAACATGTCCCTGTATATGAATGTATGTTGCTTCTAGCAAGTGTAAGTGAGCCATGTTACAAAATCAACTGATGATCTTAAATCAGCTGCTTGTGTGGATATTAATGCACTCAGCTAGCTACCCTCAATCATGAATTCATGTCCAGCAAGTAAACATTTTATGACAGGTTCTGCAAGTGCATGCTGACTTAATACAGTTTGCACTCTGCCAATTGAAAAGCCAGAAAAACATGTTTGATTTGATCAGCTAATTGTGGCACAATGTCAGGAGGCAAGCTGCAAGGACCTGATGAAATGCTGATAAGATAGTCAAAGCCCTGGTTTAGGTCAGTGAATATTTCTTCAAATAACATCTTGCCAGCTGCACCACTGTTCAATGCACTAAACGTTCTCATTGGTTATAGAATCATAGAATCCCTGTAGTGTAAAAGCAGGCCATTCAGCCCATTGAGTCCACAATGACATTCCTGAGTGCATCCTACCCAGACCTGCTCCTGTCCTATCTCTGTAACCCTGCATTTCCCATGGTTCATGCACGTAACTTACATATCCCTGGACACTATGGACAATTTAGCATGGCCAATCCACCCAACCTGCACAACTTTGGATTGTGGGAGGAAACTGGAGCACCCAGAGGAAACCCACTCGCACACAGGGAGAATGTGCAAACTCCACACAGACAGTTGACCGAGGGTAGAATCAAACCCGGGTCCCTGGCGCTGTGAAACACCACTGGGTCACCTTGCTGCTCAATTATTGAGGAATATTTTTTATTGGTCAGGATTTAGAAATCAAATTCAAGCATTCACCTCACCTTCATACACAGATAACACGGCTGCAAGCCTCATACCCATAATCTGACAGCATGCAGACACTGCCAATGTTTCAGCTGTGACAGCCACATCCACAAACAGATTGCACATTGCCCACAGCACACTGTGAGTTCCTCTTCGGGAGAAGATGGTGCACAACTGAAGGCAGTAGGAATGAATTGTTGGATGACAGAAGCGGCTTCAGGTCCTAACTGTCATTGAAGAGATGATGACTGAGTGCATTGGAGATACCAATGAGTGGGGCTGTATTCCATTTTGTAAATTAAATGATTAAAGATGTAGAATCTACATAATCTGCCTCTTTAACCTCACTGAATCAATGAACAAATGGCTGTAAGCAGTTGATAATCGTTCTAAAAATTACGCACTTATGTAAGGTCCATTGTTGCTGGAGAGAGCTTGCACCTTCACCGTTGTACGCTAATTTTAGAGTCCAATCCAAATTTGTCCTGATGGGTAAAATGGTCAAGGATCACAACTGAGTACAACTTGCTAATTTTTAACTATTTATTGCACTAAGGCTAACATACAAATGTTCAGTACACTGCCCTTTTTAATTTCGGTCATACGCTACTGAGCTAACTCTCCTTATTTCAAGCAGTGCTCAATCAGTTATGGAAGTCTACATCACTGGTACAGTGGGCATCCTCACGGAGTTAATAAAATGTGAGGCTGGATGAACACAGCAGGCCAAGCAGCATCTCAGGAGCACAAAAGCTGACGTTTCGGGCCTAGACCCTTCATCAGAAGGGTCTAGGCCCGAAACGTCAGCTTTTGTGCTCCTGAGATGCTGCTTGGCCTGCTGTGTTCATCCAGCCTCACATTTTATTATCTTGGAATCTCCAGCATCTGCAGTTCCCATTATCTCTCCTCACGGAGTTATCTTTGTGAGATGTTTCTGTCCCTAATTGTAAGTTTCTTCTCAGAAATAAGAGACACCCAATGATTGAAGTATCACTTCTTGTCCCCATCACTTTTGATAATAACATTTTCAATCGGTTCTATATCCTTGATTCTTGAATAACTATTTAACATGCAACTGTGATTAGACAGGGAAGAAAGGTGAGCATTTCAGCATTTTTGTGTTAGTAAGTAGATTCTGCAACAACTTTGAGGATAACATTTCCAAGAGTTTTGGAACCAATCCTAATATATTTGAAGAACATTTATTATTTGGCAAGTCCTGATAATGGCTTGGTCACAGAGTTGCAATATTCAAACCAGTCATTTAATTCTGGGCAAACACATACTACTGCATGGTATGATTGGACGAACTATTTCTTGGTTAGTGAAATCATGAAATCAATCCATGTGTCTATGTCTCTGTGCAAATAATTTTGCTTCAACTCATAGCTTGTTGTAAAAGTTTGGCTAAAAGTCCTACCGGCTCCTGCAATATGAAAATTGGGAAATTTTGAAGATTGTCAGTGTACACATGTCTCAACATGTTGGTTCCTATTAAGCTTTTTTTTACTGAAAAACTGATTTTTACATTCCTGCTAGGAGGTGGTAATGTCACAGGACATTACGCAAATGTTCCAGGTACAAGGATTTAAATCCCACGATGGCATGCAGTGAAATTTGAAAGGAGGGACTTGTAGCACAGTGGCAGTGTCCAGATCTCTGGGTCAGACGGTCCGAGTTCAAGTTCCATCTGCTCAAGAAGTGTGACATAACATGCCTGAACAGGTCGATTTTAAAAGTATTCATACCTTCCTACTGTTGAATGTATGTTAGTTGTGAGAGTTTGAGACAGCGTGTGAGCTAGCGTATTTAGCCCCCAAATGGCAACACCGGTGTGAAATCAGCATTACATACTGCTCGATGCCAATACCTAACCATTCTGCAAGTATCCAATTGACTTTTCCTACATGAACAGTAATTTAAGTTATATCTGGCATGATTAACACCCAAACTGTGCCCATTTTTGGTAGAAAACACTCAAAAAACACAAAGAACAAGTTGTTAAGAAGTCAAACTTTGCTGCAGCCTAACTGAATTATTAAAATATCTCACCATGATGAGAACATGAGAAAATATTAACAGCAAGCAGCAGGAGGCATCTAGCCACTTTGAGCCTGCTATGTCTTTCAAGAACTACAGATCAAATCAGGGTCTGCAAAATGATTTTTAACATCATAGTACAAAAACTGAATAATTAAACTTAATGTTATGCCCTGATTTTGCCATCAGTGATGATATTTTGGGCTCAACTATAATATATCTAAGATAGTTTTTAAAAGGAAAGGTAAAATATGGATTTGAATTCTGAACCGCAATATTTCTCAACAGTTCTCCAATATTCTTTCAAGAAGTCACAGCGGCAAAGCGCAAAATTGATTCCAAAGCCCAGATGTATTAGAGTGGGAAATAAAAGCTTATAAAATGTGCAAAAGTAGTAAGGAACAAGGGAACATAGCAACTCAGCTGAATTATTAACTAACTCAACTGACAACACATAATGACTGGGTATCTCATAATCTGTAGTTAGGCAGACAGTTTCATAATCATTCCAGAATTTGTCTCCTATTTCATTAGTTAAAAGAGATTTTCTCAATAAAACAGCATTGTAATTAATTTATTAACAGTAGTTAATTGCAATAAATTATTTCTGGTAGCATGTTAAGTTTTTTTTATTAATAATGCCAATACTTTTTGCTATTTAGTTATAAGAGGCACAATTTATTAATGCATTGACCAGGAAAATTCCATGGAGACTTGATCCTGGCATCGAGAGAGGCTGGCTGTGAAAACAAATCCAACAGTGACATTACAGGAAATGTGTTAATGTAGAGGCTAGTGAGAAACTGCTGTTAGGGAGTGAGCTTAAACTTAAAAGAAAATCAGCTTGTTTATAAAGAAAGAGCAGCTATTTCGTTTTCAGGAAGGTGTCTTTGAAAAGGGAAGATAAAATGAATCATGTCAAATTAAAATAAATTAATAAAATAAAATATTTTAGTGGAATGGACAGAGGATGCCAGAATGTTCTTTGTCTCACTGGCAACGAACTTCAAGTCAGACATTGAGCTCTTCCCTACTCCACTATCCTCCTCTGTGTTTCTGTTCCCTCCCCCATGTCTGCTGGCTGAGTTCAACTCCTCAATGAGCCCTCCCCCAGGATCATGGACAGAGATCTCCCCCTCCCCCATCCGTCAACGCTGTGACTCCTCTATGGGGCCTAGACTCTTTGGGTCTAACAAACTGCCCAACCCCTGATACTAGGTCACCCAGCATTTCCGGAGAAATGGTCTGCCTTTAACGCTGAGGGGCTCGGAGTGGAACATACATGAGAAAGCCAGGTTGCCTTCCATATTTTCACCAGCACCCAGTGAGCCTGCAGTCTAGGACAATGCTGCAGTCTCTGGCCAGGCCAAGCTAAAACTGTAGGGTCATAGGTCATTCTAAGGTGGACGCAGCATCAAGGACTACACCCATCTCAACTACTGACCCATGTGTGGGAAATGATGATGGTGCGTTGTGTGTGCTCTGTTTCAGGAGGAACATAGCACAGGGACTAAAGCGGATGCTGCTGCCTCTTCACCTGAGAGACACTTTTTAGTGATGTTCTCTTCCATCACCAAGAAACGGTGTCGTCTTCCTGGAGAGCAAGGGAGACCTCAATTTCATAAGCCTACTGCACCCTGTCCTCCTTCTCCTTTTGAGACCTGTGGGATGGTGCTGTGACAGGCTCAGAGCCTTGCAGGGCCCAGATGGGTTATGCCAGCTAGGTAAGCTGGTAGTTTACCATGTGGGTAGGGAATGAAATGGATTGGATACCAGGGTGGTCAGGTAAGTAAGTGAGGGCTTATTGTTGGTCAGAGGTGTGCTGGGCCCAGGAGTGGGGTATGACACAGGTGGGGGGCTGAGGTAGAGTTGCGGAAGCTGGGGCACAGCTGAAGAACTTGGACAGGCTAGGAGAGTGGGAAAAGTAGTAGCAGACGTTGGTAAGTGTGAGGTTCTTAGTTAACTATTAAGCTTAATTTAGTCAGAGAGTTAAAGGGGCTCTCCTGAATGATTCCAGATGCATCATCATTTTTATCTCCCAGGTAATTCCAAAGATGCCTGCTATACATGGGACATTGTACAATTGCAGTGTGCACTGTTCCACCTACTCTCCAGCTATCAGAATGCCTGGCCCAATATCATTTACAATTAAGAAACACTGCATTGATAATACACTTAACGTAGATTTCTTTCCTTTGTTACTAGGTTCCATTTTATTAAAACATTTAATAAAACCAAGAACTTCAGATTCTATAACTCTGAAACAAAAACAGAAATGGCTGGAGAAAAACAAGGGGTCTGGCAACGTCTAGGAAGACAAGGCAGAGTTACTGTTTCAGTTTCAGTGATTCATCATCCTCCAGTTCTGAAGGATGACTTGATTTCCTGCTGAAAACTGAAGACCGCAAGCCTTCTTTTCCTGAACTTTAAATTATTTGGTAAAGCGATTGCTGTGGAATCATGAGAAAAGTTACTGTGGAGAATGGGACCTTATTGTTCGAGAAATCTGAAATCAATTCCATCGATCCTTCACTTTTGTTTCATTTTGATAAACATGCTTTAATATATTGCAGGAAAGATCCTGTGGCATTGTTTCAAAAAAAAGGAGCAGAGAAGTTGTCGTTGATCTCCTGACCACGCTTTATCCCTTAGCCAGAATCGCTTTCAAGCAGATTGTTCGGTCATTATCACTTCACTGTTTTTAGGACATGACTGAGTGCAAATTGGATGTCACTTTCCCATGTTATTTAGCAACTACACTCTACTATATACTCCAATGGCCGGAAGGCGCTATTTAATGCAAGCCCTTTCCTCTTTATTACACTGAGTTAATTTGTTTGTTCCCAATACAATGCATTGTCTCAAAATCTTAGCTTTCTAAATTCACAGATAGCTCTTCCCATAAAATCCTGCTCTTTAAAAACCCTGACTCTAGACAGAGAAAATAAATTTTATTTTGTGCACATCAGTAAGCTATCACAGATAGAGACATCATTAACTGGCCTTAGTATCTGGGATGAAATGAAACATTGTTGTAACATCTTGTGCCATATTAATGCCTTGCATCAAAAGTACGCACCTTACTGCTTTGTTATTTCCCTCATAAATCATGTATTGTAATTCTATTTCATGTAACTCTGACAGAGAGATGTCAAATTTGCTGAACTTAATCACACTCTAGAACTTCAGACATAAAATCCAAAGGTCAGGGAGCTACAGACAATTACCTCGTGAAAAAAGTAAAATGACATTTTGAAATGCATGCTCCAGGCTATTTTCAGGTTCCTTTCCCAGAACATTCCACTAAAGCAGATGAAAGAAATGCATACAACCTCTCTTTTGCATCTGCAAATTAGAAACTGCCAGGTTTCAAAATAAAAACAATGATTCCCTCAGCATTCCCTCCAGAGTCCATCACTATGATTCTCAATGAATGGAATTGCTTGTTCCAGGTTGACTTGAATTACCCAGGAGCTCGAGCATACATGATTTCCACTTGAAAACTGAAGGACCCAAACCATCTTTTCCTGAACTTTGAATTACATGGTAATGCAATTGCTGTCGAATCATGAGAAAAAATACTGTGGAGAATGGGATTCTTCCACCTTGTGGTTAGAGAAATCTAAAATTAATTAATTCCATTTACCCTATCTCTTCCTCACAATACTATCTACTGTTGCTTCAAATAATTAACCAATTTGCATTCAACTAACTTATTAATGTTGTTTCCCATTCTTGACCCCATCAGATGAAACGATATTTTAGCTTCTCTGTGCCTTCAATGTCCTTTGTATGATGGGGTGCTCTAAATTGTAAATAATACTCTTAGAGAGACCTAACCATTGATTTTACTCTTTACTTTAGGCGAAAGCTTTTCAACCGGGATGTCACATTATGCTGATGCGTGCTGTCAGCACTGTTCAAGTGTGCACGTGATTTTGTACAAAGGTAATAAAAATTAATATATGCAACCATTGGATAGAATGTTGTTTAGGATAGAACAATGAAAATTCTATCCAACTTCTTTAAACATGTGAAAATTAACTATCAAGCTAAATCTGTGGTATAGGTCTTTCTGTTGTAAAATGGGAACATTCTAAATACAGGTGATTGAAGGGCAAAAATGGAATCTCAGATAGTTTTTACAAGTGACTACAGAAATGAGGGAATGACGTTTGCGCTTTTGTTTTGAGACCGCTTATCAGTGGAGCAAGATTTGCGGGTGACTGTCTCGTCAATTCATTCTCAAGTCAAAAGGCTGTGTTCAGACCAGCAGGCCAAAGATTACAACTAACCTGGTGAATTGCAATTTGCTTCGCATTTTGCTGTGATCCCATTCAATTTCAGTTATGAACCGGTTACATAATTTAATAAAGCTTTCACTTGCAAAAATACTGTTACAATTTTGAAACCTCACCCGCAAAATTCAAACCCTGAACTGAGTACATTGTGTGGATTTAGGGCCATGAATAGTCAGAAAAGGGTGAGTGGAGCAGACTTTGAAAATGCATCTGTGGTCAAAGTCAAAGAGGTTTTTTTTCTGGTGGGTTTGAAGTAGTAATCCATTTGATTCTACTTTAGCTTGTTGTATGCATTTTTTGCAAAACTTTCTAGTAAGACTGTAATCAATGTAAATGTGAGTGAATGTGATATTTATTCTTTGTTTCATTGAAGTGTCCCACATTATTGAAAAGGTTGGGAACTACTACTCTTGACTTCCTTGCCTCCATTAATAAAAAATGGCACGCAAGCAATCCAAATCACTTCTCATTACACTGTGTGAGCTCCCTATACTATTGCTCATCATAAGGTAGAGTTGTTACTTCTGTCCCTTTGCTGGAAGAGTTTACAGGACCCGATTGGTCTCTTGTGCTGGTGGAGAGTTACTTGTGATTATAATGGGAAGAGGCTTTTGATTTAGCCAAGACTTAAGCTAGTGGGAGGCGATGGCCTAATGATATTAGTGGGGAGGGTTACTCCAGACACCCAGGTAAACTTCTGGGGACTAAAGCAGAAATCGTTGGAAAAGCTCAACAGGTCTGACAGCATCTATGGAGAGAAATCAGAGTTAACGTTTCAGTTCTGGGTTCTGAGGAAGGATCACTGGACCGGAAGCTTTAACTCTGAGAAAGGGTAACGGGACCCGAAACATTAACTCGGATTTCTCACCATAGATATTGCCAGACCAGCTGAGTGTTTCCAGCAATTTCTGTTTTTGTTTCTGATTTACTGCATCCACAGTTCTTTTGTTTTTTTTATTAAGCTCCTGGTGACATGGGTTCAAATCCCATCATTGAAGATGGGGACATTTGAACCCAATAAAAAAAACTGGAATTAAACTTCTAACATTGACTGTAAATACATTGTTGATTGTTGGGGGACAAAAATAGATTTGATTCATTGATGTCCTTTAGGGAAGGAGACTGCCATCCTTACCATGTTTGCCTACATATGATCCAGGGTCTATGGTAATGTGGTTGACTCTTAACTGCCCTCTAGGAATGAGCAATAAAAGCTGCCTATGCAGTAATGCCCTCAGCCTGTGAATGAATTTTTAAAAATGCAGTTTGTTGCATGGTAGCCACCAGGGGCAATGTCAATGAGACTATGGGATAGATCCAATGGATTTTACTCCTTCACAGTCTTAAGTTGTCCTACCATCAACACTGTGACAATACCATAATGGTTCGTGCTTTCAGACGCTTATACCAATATAAATCATATCCTCAACATTTATTTCCCATTAGATGTATTTTTAAATTGATATATGTAATCATTTTTGCGCCCACGCTTCCAATTAACCTCGAGATTATGAGGTCTTCTAGTGGTTGCCCTTTCTCAATGAACCTGGCTGTGTCCAACTGAGGCCGGAGGAGAATGAAGAAGGGGAACCAGTTCATCCACCTCGCCCAGGAATTTAACAATGTGGAATGTCCTGTCAGGAGCTGTAATAATTTGAAGAACCTTTCCCCAGGGCCTTGGTGTAATTATCGAGTTGGAACTTAAATTGTTTTCTGGCCCTTGATTTCTCCTAAAGCAGCAATGCATCTAGTACCAGCTCACTAAACAAATGAAGCTGCATATGAACAATTAAATTAAAAACCCTTGAAGTGCTTTCTAAAATTTTCACAACCTGTGAAATTGTGCAATTTTAATATATTTCCTTTGCCTTTCAGGTTTTAACTCCACTCACAGCTCCTCTGGTATCCATTCACTGTCTATTTGATCACCATATCAGAATCATTCCTACTGGTCACAGGCATTTGACATAGCTTCCTTGGTGCAATGATGTTATGGTGTATTTTGTTCTTTTTTTTAATGAAGAAAAGTTGATACAGAGGTGATGATCGGTCTACTCAGAGCCAATAAAATAAATAGTTTGTGAGGCCTCAGGTATATTTTAAGATTGAACAAAAGAATGTGTGGGGTGAAGCTCCCACAGAACAGGATTTTTTAATTTTCGTTTTTCAGTTGCAGTTGCTGGGGTCTTGAATCTGGGTTTAGAAGCTGCAGCACATCTCTCCCTGATACTCTCTCTTTCAGAGTTTTCTCTTGATGTTTTCCCCCCTGGACTGGAGAACTGCATGTGAGACAAACTATTTTACTGAGCTTACCTTAGTTAAGGGTGTGTTTGTGGGATGTTGCTATCTTGGGTCAGTTACTGTTTAGTAGTTCTGTGTTCTATTATTCTGTTAAGTTTTCCATCAGAGTTGAGTGATTCTAATTTCTTCATTCTACTGTTGTGTTTCAATTATAGTGTATGAATAAAGTATGGTTTGCTTCAACTGGTAACTTGATCAATCAAATTACATCTGGAATGCAACATCTGGAAATTACCTTTAAAATAAGAAAAGGTTAGGGTTGAGGCTATCTTCACGTTTTGAGGGGGTTTACTCTGGTCTGTAACTTTAGAATGACAAATACTTTAGTTCCAGGGAGTACTAAACACTCTTCTGGTGCTATGAATCTCTCACCAAATCAGAAATGCTCTCACTATTGATTGTAGATTTAGCATTGTTGAATTTTATCATGATGTTCTCTTCTGCAGGATTCATAAATGTTGAGCGTTTCTTGCTGCTGACTGTCTGCACAATTATCAAGTTTAAAGCTGCATGCGAAGAAATCTCCCAAGCTCCACTGCCACAACGCAGCTAAATAGAACCTGCATCATTAGCTTTCATGCTTTGTGCTCAGTCAGTACTGTTGCTCGAGATCCTATTATTGTTGCTCACCAAGAGGCTGATTTACTGCCACTAACTCCTACAGGATATGGACTCACAGGGCTCGCTTGGTCAGAGGATAGAATCTCAACAGTGTGGAAACAGGCCCTTCAGCTCAAGAAGTCCACATGAACCACAGAGCATCCCACCCAGTCCCATCCCCCATAAACCCACCACCCTAAACATCCCTGAACACTATGGGCAATTCACCTCCCTACACATCTTTGGATTGTGGGAGGAAAGCAGAGCACCCAGAGGAAATCCACGCAGACACGGGGAGAACGTACAAACTCCACACAGACCGTCGCCCATGGGTGGAGTCGAACATGGGTCTCTGACACTGTGAGGCAGCAGTGCCAACCGTTGAGCCACTGTGCCATCCACCTGTGTGATGTGTTAGGCAAAAACCATTTGCATGCCCCAAGAACAGTTCCTTGTCTTAAACAAGATGCAGTTCATTGTATGCTAGCTGTCAGGCGCAAGCTATGCTGCTCTGTTAGGCATCGTTACAGAGACTACAAGGAAAACGCTTGAGGTATAACTCCGAAGACCAAAAGCTTGTATGGCATCATCATAGTGGGTGGTACTTAATGCAATCCTCAGCATTAACTCCTTCAGTTTCTTACTATCTGTAAAACAATAAATAGTTTTCTTACTTCCGCCTATCTTTGCTTTCACATTCAGTTAATCATATATAATCATATTCCTTATTGCTTTCCTACAAAAACCTTTCAGTAGCTTCCCTTAAGTGTATACATCAGCCCCATGACTAACTTCCCAAAATGTATTAATCCATAATATATTGTATCTCTGCTCATTACACCTCGTGGTTTATGCCTTACTGAAATATTTAACAGTACTGTTCCCTGTTTGCCAAATCACCTCCTTTTGCAGTCTCAGTAAGTGTTCTCCACATTCGCAATCATATATATCAAGAAAAAACTGTGCCCAACACTGACTCCTAAGGTGCACCAGCAATCTTTCTCCAACCAGAGCAATACTCTCTTTCCCGAATAAACTGTCTCTTCTGATCATCTGCTGTAATGAAAACTGAAACTCCCAGGTATTATAGAAACTATTGATTGGTTACTGCACAGAAGCAGATCATTCTGCTTGAAAAGCTTGTGCTGTGTCTTTTCACAATCAGTTTGGCTACTCCCACTCTCCAACTTTATCTCCATGAATCTGTAACTCTTTATCCTTCAAGTGCTGATCTAATTCTCAGTTCATATCAGTTCCTTGCCCTGCTTCACTTTGTGAAATTAAATCAATCAACATTTCGTTCATTGAACTGAGGAATGGGCACATTGTCCTCCATGAATAACATCCTGATATGTGTCATCATTATTCAATACTCTCTGCAGGGAGAGAGAATGTCAGTCATTCAAAATATTAATTTTAACGCTTCTCTCTTTTCACAAACATACCCACTGTGGTCAGGTGTGAAAAATGCAGGAAAAATAGGTTCATACTTAAAACAGCTTTACTGACCATCTTCTAAAATTCTGCTTGATTTCCTGATGTGTGTCTACAACAGGCACATTTCTCCATTGAGAGTGTTAGTTTATAAAATCAAATCTTAAGTACTGAATAAAGACAAAAAACAAAACTGAGGTCTGCACAACATATGTATGTATATGCATATTATATTTATATTCACACAGGATTGTAATGGTACAGAAAATGCCTTTCACCACATTGCTTCTGATTCTCGATCGCTTTTTTAAGTGTAGGAACAATTTCTCCCTCTCTACGTTGTCCAGATCTCTTGAGCTTTTGGAAATCCCTCAGCTATCTTCTCTCTGAGGAAAATAGTCCCAACATGTCCAATCTAACCTCAGTCTTTTCATCACCAGATATATCGATCCTGGAACCACCCACATGTAACCTCTTTCTTACTCTATCTAATGCATTCACATCCTTCTGGAAATGTGGCAGCCAAAGTTGTACTCAATGTTCCAGCTGAGGTCTAACCAGTGTCCTGCGTAAGTGTGGATTTGAGTTGATTTCTTTTTGTCACATGTACCTGAGTATTGTGGAAAGTTTTGTTTTGCATGCCATACAGGCCGACCATAACATACAAAGATCAAGCGGTGACTGAACAGAATGAGGAATGCTAAGTTACAGCTGCCAAGAAGGTGTACAAAAAGCAAGGTCAACATAAGATTTGAAATTCGAGAGGTCCTTTGAAAAGTCTGGTAACTGTGGGGAAGAAGTTGTTCCTGAACCTGTTGATATATGTGCTTTAGTTTCCACACCTTCCGTCCAATGGAAGAGGTTGGGAAAGATTATAACTGGAGTAGCAGGGGTCTTTGATGATGCAGGCTGCCTTTCCACAGCAATGCAAAGTGTAGATGGAGTCAATGGATGGAAGGTTGGCTTGTGTGATGATCTGGACTGTGTTCATACAGTTTGGCATAATCTCTCTGCTCTCACACCCTTTTCCCATCTTAGTGAAGTGTGGAATACTGTATTTTTTTAAACCTATCTACCTACTTGTTGTGTCATGTGACTTATGCATATATACACTCTCTGATGAAGGGTCTAGGCCCGAAACGTCAGCTTTTGTGCTCCTGAGATGCTGCTTGGCCTGCTGTGTTCATCCAGCCTCACATTTTATTATCTATACACTCTCCTCTCTCTGTTTCCACACATCCTTTAGAATAGTAGATAATAAAGTGTGAAGCTGGATGAACACAGCAGGCCAAGCAGCATCTCAGGAGCACAAAAGCTGACGTTTCGGGCCTAGACCCTTCATCAGAGGCAGGGTCTAGGCCCGAAACGTCAGCTTTTGTGCTCCTGAGATGCTGCTTGGCCTGCTGTGTTCATCCAGCTCCACACTTTATTATCTTGGATTCTCCAGCATCTGCAGTTCCCATTATCACCTTACAATAGCAGACTTTGGTTTATTCCTTTGTGTGATCTTTATACAAAAGTTTATCACCTCGCAGTTCTCTGCAGCAAGCTTTATTTGCCACTTATCCACTCAATTCACCAACTTTTCAATGTGTTTTTAAAGGTTTACACTGGCATCCTCACAAGTTACAATGCTTCCACATTTTGTGTCACCCACTACCTTTGAAATTGACGCCAGTGCATCAATGTTTAGATCATTTACATGTATCAGGAAAAGGAAAGGCCCCTCCACTGACCTAAACGCAATAGACTGCAGATGCTAGAAATCTAAATTATGTCGGAAATTGCAGGAGAAATACAGCAGGCATGGCAACTGGAGAGGAGAAACAGTCATTGTTTGGAGTCCAGTATGGCACTTCAGGCCAACACTGTATTTACACTGCTACCGGGCCTCTTAATTCATGACCTAATATTTGCCTCACAATACTGCCGTGAAGCCATTGTATTGGATGCCTTTGGAAGTTAATGCACTTCATAATCAACAGTCTTGCTCTCACCCACCCTCATTTTTACCTCTTCAAAAAATTTCCAGCAAGTTATTTGAAAACTATTTCCCCTTAACATGGGTTTGATATGTTAAATATTTTAATTATTGCCTTCAGTTTCTTCAAATTACTACATTAACCAGCTTTTCCTTCTCATTTATTTACAATGGATGCTACTAAGAACCCAATGTACCAGCCCTTTCTGGGGAAAACCTGTTAAGCACGCTCACATTAATCAGGGAAAAGCGGTCTCACTAGCTTAGGTACATATACAATATCAAAGGTGGTCACACCCCCATGGATATCATACAGGCAGAGAAACCTTGTGTTAAGAGACCATTAGGGTGCCAAAGCTTTAATTCAAGGATGCTTTCCAAAAGTGACATGAAAGCCCACAATCATGACAGATGGGAACCTCTGGCTGATAGTCCATGCAAATGATGATGGCAGCTCTAGGGCGAGAGTTTGCCACAACCATACCATATGGTTTGAAAATCTCCACAGGAGGCGCCGGCTGTGCAGACAAAGTGTTAACAGAGATCACTGTGCACCAGCAAGGGATATCTAACTGTACTATGCTTGTGGCTTTCCAGAAATGGCTAACTTAGCCATCAAAAGGAACACAGTAGTTGACGTCAGCAATGCTCGGAGGCTGCACTTCCATCATCTCTCTCAAACAGAAAAACATCAATCACTCAAAATGGTCCATTAATAGCCTTCATGAACCATGATTGGCTCACACATACAAAATATTGTATACGAAGAAGGAACCGTATGTTTTCTATCCTTTGTTCTTAACAGTGCACAATTAGCCAGCTCAGAATCAGTCCCTGACATGATTAGATGTTAAACCTCCAGGTTATATCTGTCAGCCAGGGCTTTCCAGGTTGCCCAGCTTAACGACCATAATCAAGGAGCTGATAGGCAACAAGATCTTGCTGGTTCCAATCACTACACACCTCACTCAGGTCTATTGTAGACTAATTAATAGAGAATACTCACTATGATTAGTCAACATTTTCACTATCGTTACATCTTGGAATTTTCCCATCTTGCAATTCTTATGTTCCAAAATCTGTGCTGAGTGTCAGAATCCTTGTTGATTTTTCATTATTTTTAATTTTATTTAGTTATCAGTTTTGGTTTGAAGCTGTGAACTGGGAATTGTGAGCTGAACATGACCTTTGGACTTTGGAAAACAACTTGTGGTTCAAGGAAAAGACCATGCCAAACTAGCTTCTGTTTATTTGTCAATTACAAGCTTATTCTTGATTAAAGGTGTTCTAATAGACACAGAAACCCCAGGAGGAGCATTGTGTTTAAATAGATTGCAGGATGGGACCAGGACCTGGGAACTGGATTCTGAAAGTGTGGGAACAAGCATACATTCAAGTAGATGGCTGATGTTGAATGGCCTTTGAGGCCTCAGGAGATGATCAGGGCAGGATGAGAATAGTGGTTTCTTTTGGAACTGTGTATTCTGGGAGAAGGATTTTGACTGTTGGTTAAGCCTTTTCCCTCATACAGGGGGCTTTTAGAAGCACAGAGATTCTAAAGCTGAGTTAGAAGTATTGCTGCTTTTACGTGAAAGAACTGAGAAGGTGTCCCTGATTGGTGGTTCCAAATTTAAGCAAGCAAGAGGTGAGCAAGCAAACAAGCAACTGTGAAACAATGGACCATGAAAACCATTTAAGTTATAACACCATAAGACCATAAGACATAGGAGCAGAAATAAGGCCATTCAGCCCATTGAGTCTACTCCATCATTTAATCATGGCTGATAAGCTTTTGAACCCCATTCTCCTGCTTTCTCCCCGTAACCATTGACAATCAAGAACCTACCTATCTCTGTCTTAAATATACTCAATGATCTGGCCTCCACAGCCCCCTGTGGCAGTGAATTCCATACATTCATCACACTCTGACTGAAGAAGTTTATTCCCATCTCTATTCTAAAAGGTCTTCCCCTCACTCTAACGCTGTGCCCTTGGGTTCTAGCCTCTTCCACTAATGGGAATATCTTTCCAATGTCCACTCTGTCCAGGCCATTCAGTATTCTGTAAGTTTCAACTAGATTCCCACCCCCCATCCTTCTAAACCCCATTGACTATAGACGCATAGTCCGCAAACGTTCCTCATATGTTAAGCCTTTCATTCCTGGGATAAGATTCTCGAACCTCCTCCAGACTTGTCCCAGGGCCAGTACATCCTTCCTGAGGTATGAGGCACAAAAGTGCTCACAATACTCTTAATGTGGTCTGATCAGAGCTTTATAAAGCCTCAGAAATACATCCCTGCTTTTATATTCTATTCCTCTCGAGATAAATGCCTTCCTAACTGCTGACTCAATGTGCAAGTTTACCTTAAGAGAAACATGGATTTGGACTCCCAATTTGCACTTCAAATTTCTGAATTTCCTCCCTTGCTGAGAAAAGAGTCTATGTCACTGTTCTTCCCACCAAAGTTCATGACCTCACACCTTCCCACATTGTATTCCATCTGCAACTTCTTTGCCCACTCTCCTAACATGCCTAAACCTTTCTGCAGCCTCCCAGCCTCTTCAACACTGCCTATCCCTTTACCCATCTTTGTATCATCTGCAAACTTAGCCAGAATGCCTTCAGTTCCTTCAGATAGATCATTAACATACAAAATGAAAAGGTGTGGCCCCAACACACCCTTATGGAACACCACTTGTCACTGGCTGCCATCCTGGGAAAGACCTTTATAATGTCACTCTCTGCTTTCTGCCAGGCAGTCAATCTTCTGTCCATGCTCGCGCCTTACCTCTAACACCATGGGTCCTTATCTTACTCAGCAGCCTCCTGTGTGGCACCTTGTCAAAGGCCTTCTTGAAGTCCAGGTAATTAACATCCATTGACTCTCCTTGGTCTACCCTGCTCATTACTTCCTCAAAGAATTCTAGCAGATTTGTCAGGCATGACCTCCCCTTGATGAACCCATGCTGTCTTTGCCCTATTTTACCATGCACTTCGAAGTATCCAGAAATCTCATCCTTCACAATGAACTTTAAAATGTTACCAACAACTGAGGTCAGGCCAATCAATCAATAATGTCCTGTCTTTTGCCTTACCCACTTCTTAAACAGGGGTGTCATGTTGGCGATTTTCCAGTTATCTGGGACCCTCCCTGATTCCAATCATTCCTGAAAGATCACCACTAACACCTCCACTATCTCTTCAGCTATCTTTTTTAGAACTCTAGGGTGTAGTCTGTCTGGTCCTGGTGAATTTATCCATCTTCAGACCGTTTAGTTTTTCCAGCGCCTTCACTCTGGTGATGGCTACCATACTCACCTCAGCCGTCAACTCCCACAGGCTTTCTTGAATTTTTGGGATGTTATTCATGTCTTTCAAAGTGAAGTCTGACACAAAGCACTTCTTCAGTTTCTTAGCCATTTCTTTGTTCCCCATTACTACTTCTCCAACATCATTCTCCACTGGTCCGATGTCTCTGTTTTGCACGTTATACATCAATAGAAACTCTTGCAATCTTTTTTGTATTACTGGCTAACTTGCCCTCATATTTAATCTTCTCCTTCCTTATTTATTTTGTTCATTGTCTTCTGTTCATTTTTGTAGGCTTCACAATCTTCTGGTTTCCCACTGCCCTTCTCTACATTAAATGCTTCCACTTCTGTTTTTATGCTACCCCCCCCGTCTTCCCTTGTCAGCCACGGTTGCCTCATTCTCCCTTTAGCATGTTTCTTTCTCCTAGGGTTGAAATTTTGCCATGTCTCCAAATTACTCCCATAAACTACATAAGTTACTCCCATGAACTACGGTTCTATTGTCTTTCTTGCTGTCCCAGTCAATTCTGGTCAGCTCTTCCCTTATGCCTCTGTAGTTGCCTTTTTTTAACTGCAATACTATTACATCTGTTGCCACTTTTCCCTCTCAAACTGCACAGTAAATTCTGTCGTATTATGGCCACAGCCTCCTAAAGTTATCTGGCCAGTTTCGCCATTTTCTTTCATTTATCCCTTAACAGTATTTGGTTGTCTGCCAGTCTTTTTTTGTGAATGGGGACTGAAAACAAACATTTCGGATTTAAAGAATAGGTGCTAATTAAATTAGCTTGTTGTTTAATTTTTCTCTGCTAAAGTTATTGTATATTTAATATGCTAAGCCTTTTATTTAAGATACAAATCTGATGTGTGGAATTAATTGTTTGCAAAGTTTGGGATTGGTTTTTCAAAAGGCTGGTTAGGAACCATGGGAGTAATTATTAAGAGCCGTCAAAAGTTCTAATTTTACCCACCTGCGAATACAGAGATAGAAAGGTTGATTTTGTTCAGCTGTCTGTCTCCATGTCATAATGAGAGTCATTTTGCAGCAGAGACAGAATGTACTTTTGGCCTAATTTCTAGGGGCAGCTCTCCAAAAGCCTGCTAATGGCACTGAAACCAATAGATAGAAAATGGTCACTAATATCTTTTGGATTTGGCGCTTGACTGATAATCTGTTATTCCTGAAAATCAACGAGCCCTGCAGCTTTCCTGAAAGACTCCAAAAGGAGTTGGCATTGCAGAGTGCAGTGACCTACTGAGGCTGAAATTAAAAAATCACACCAGTTGGGAAGAGAAAACAGATGGGTACTGAAATAACTTCACAGAGGCTGGTATCCTGTCACCAAGTCACCCTTTATTTATACATGGGGATTGCTTGACACTGATCTAGCTCCCCCAGAACCAGCTTTCAGAGTCAACAGGACGTTTGACTCTCCTCATCTTTTTCTCGTTGTTGACGGTTTTTTAATCTACCTGTTCAGAGCTGCACTTTACACATCTTGGGCGCAGTTGAGACTTGAACCCAGGCCGGTTTAGATGTAGGGATATTACCACTGCAACACAACAGGGACAGATACTCCTGTTTATATCTGTCAGCCAAGGCTCCAGGATTGGAACAGATTAACAGCCCCAATCAGGGAACTCATATTCTATAATATCCACCTGAATGGCCTTGTTACAATCACTACATGTACCTTTACATAACTAATGTTTTACTAGATTTGGGATATTGTCATTCGGACATTATCAGTGCATTTTAATTTTTTGAACAGTTGTGATTGGGGACCCCTGCATGCTATGGAGATAAGCTGTGGAGTTTCACTTTACAGCATGTATTCAGGTGTTCAGACCGAAATCAGCCTGATTGCTAGGCTTGGCTTCCAAACAGGTCAACAGGCTGTATAGGAATCCAATGTGCCTCCTGGCCATTCAACACAGTTGTTAATGTTTAACACTTTATGAAAGTGTAGCTTTCAGTAGGTGCAATTTACATGGATACCCATTGGACTGAGTTGATCCAACGTCTCAGTGCAGTTAGTGGAAGATTAACCTTGAGATGGACACTGAGTTTGGAGGATTTTGGGCAGGAGTCCAATTCCAGTGGCATCGGTGGTCCAGCTGCAAGGACGATATGGAGTTGGAAACTATGGTGGCTTTAGTCTGGGAAGAGGGCGGGTGGCATTTCCAGAGCCAGTCCAATTTGTTCCTAGTTGGTGTGTTTCAGAGATTGAAGGCCTGTGAGACAACAGGATGAGCTAGAGAAGGTCGGAGGTTTCAAGAGGAGGTTGGAAGGTTCCAGTCAGGAGATCAGAGGCTCAGAGGCATCGGTTCAGTGGGTGGGAGGGTAAGGAATGGAGATCAGAGGCTTTTGGGAATGGGAATTGGAAGCTTGAAGGGAGGCCTGGGGGTGATTTGAAGAATTGCAGAAGTTTGTTAAGGTAGACATGTTGGATTAATGAGTGGGAACTTTACTTCCTATGTCATCCTAACCTTCCTTTCACTACCGTAATTCCCATAGCCCAGGAAATCCAGATATTCCAAGTTCATTTAGTAAGGTTGGATAAAAATAATGTTTTATCATGATAATTCAATTGTAACTTTCCTCTTGCAAATGGATTAGCTTAAAGCAATAAGTCAGAAGTGGGTTTGGGCTCAGCATTTAGATCTTCAATACTTCAACCTACCACCTGAGTCAATTCATTGGGAGGTCAATCTTTTCCTTTAACTGAGACAGGAGAAGGAATATGTCCTTCTGCATAGTCATTTTTCATATCTGTTATCCACAAAGAAAGGTAAAGCTCTAAATTGGTTGTAATTTGTCTTTTAATAATATTCTGTCTTTGCTTGTTTCTTTGGCGCAGTATGAATGATTCCCTTGGTCCGTCATGCTATGATTTTTCCAGTGTGATCCCTAGTCTTCAGTGCAGCAGTTTATGTTTGACACTTGAAAATAGCTTTTTGAAGATGCAATTAACAATAACAGTCGCTCATGTTTCTCAAGCAATTGCCTTTGAAAGAGAATTGACTTTTTTGTGTGGGCTGTAATTTCAATAAATTTACTATGCAATGCAAAGTGAAATATTTTGTGGAATTCTTGCCTCATGTGGATTTTCCATTCTTTATACATTTTTTTGCAGGAGGTTAATTGTGGGCTGTAATGACAGTCTCAAAAATCCTTCAGACTCAAAGTAGTTTTTAAGCTGCTAGAAGAACGTTTTACAGTTGTTTATATCAATGTAAGCAGCAGAGAGAGGTGCCAGTCTTCAGCTCACTGTCCACCAGATACCATTACATGCAAAGATGTTGGGTCACCAGAAAATTGGCTAAAGTTAGAATTGCTTAAGTAGCTTATTTCTAGTTACTGAGATGACATTTGACAAGCTTTCTATTTACAAATGAGCTGGGTTTTAACATCTTGGTTTTGGTTTTGGTGTCTGAGATCAGTAGGTGATTAGTTCAGCTCAGTTGGCTGGATGGCTGGTTTGCAATGCAAAATAATACCAACAAACATTGGTTCAATTCCTGCCTTGGCTGAGGTTAGCACAAAGGATTCTCCTTCTCAAGAAGGGTCTAGGCCTGAAATGTCAGCCTTCCTGCTGCTTGGCCTGCTGTGTTCATCCAGTTCTACACCTTGTTATCTCATTCTTAGAGACAGTGACCTCAGAGTAAACTAACCTAGTCACCTCTCTGTAATGAGACAGTAGGGCTGTGGTCTTTAGCTGACCTTTTCATTTGGTTATGGACATTTGTTGCTCTGGTTAAGCTTTATACCACTACTCTACTTGCACTCCCTTCATTTAGTTTACACTCGAATTGACCAACTTACGTTTTGTTCCTTCCACTCTTGTGGAAAGTCAGCAGAGACACAGTGAAAGGAAAGAAAAAATCATATCCATTTGCCAAAAAAAATCTTTCATAGGCTGCTAACACCAGTAACATATCATTCCTATTATGAATGGTATGCAATAATAACTGGTATGCTTGCCTTTACTGGCCAGCGCATTGAGTATTGGAGTTGAGGTGTCATGTTATGGCTGTACAGGGCATTGGTTAGGCCACTTTTGGAATACTATGTCCAATTCTGGTCTCCGTCCTATAAACTGGAAACGATCCAGAAAAGATGAACAAGGATGTTGCCTGGGTTGGAGGGAGAGGTTGAATAGGCTGGGGCTATATTCCCTGAGGGTTGGAGACTGAAAGGTGACATTTTAGACGTTTATAAAGTCATGAGGTGCATGGATAGGGTGAAGAGCCAATGTCTTTCTCCCAAGTAGGGGAGTCCAAAACTAGAGGGCATAGGTTTAAGGTGAGAGGGGAAAGATTTGAAAGGAACCTTAGGGGCAACTTGTTCACACAGAGGGTGGTGTGTGCATGGAATGAGCTGCTAGAGGAGGTGGTGGAGGCTGGTACAATTGCAACATTTAAAAGATATCTGGATGGTACATGAATAGAAAGGGTTTAGAGAGATATGGGCCAAATGCTAGCAAATGAGACCACATTAATTTAGAATATTAGGTCAGCCTGGAGACTGCCAAAGCCATTTGGCAGAATGCCTCATCACCAGAGCTTTCTAACAAGCACCAGGATGGTGCTTGGCTGGTGGATGGAGGGAATCTACCAGCGAGATCATTTATGCACACCCAGGGTCTCTGCGTCACCGCACACTGCCCTCGAGGTGGCTGCGGGGGGGACGAGTCTGTCTATCACCTCCTTCTGGAGTGTGCCTATGTGCAGGAGGTCTGGAGGGGGATGCAATGGTATCTGTCGAGGTTCGTCCCGAGCAGCTCCGTGACACAGGACTCCATGCTCTACGGGCTGTTTCCCGGCACGCACACCGAGACCAATATCAACTGCGCCCGGAGGACCATCAATGCAGTGAAAGACTCTCTTTGGCCTGCCTGCAACTTGCTGGTCTGCCAGCTGAAAGAACTGACCCCGACCGAGTGTTGCAGACCGGCGCACTCCAAGGTCCAGGACTGTGTCCCACCAAAAATATCCTACTACTTACACTAGCCTCACTTTCTCACACTCAGCCCATAACTTTGAATGTTATGACACTTCAATTACTCACCCATGTACTTTTTAAAGATTAGAGATAACAAGGTGTAGAGCTGGATGAACACAGCAAAGGTCTAGGCCTGAAACATCAGCTTTCCTGCTCCTCTGATGCTGCTTGGCCTGCTGCATTCATTCAGCTCTACACCTTGTTATCTCGGATTTTCCAGCATCTGCAGTTCCTATTATCTCTGATACTTTTGAAAGATTGCATGATTTCCCACCTCAACTACCCTCTCAGACAGTGCATTCCAGACCCCCAGCACACATTGGGTGAAAATGCTTCTCCTTAAATTCTCTCTAAAACTCTTGCCTTTCACTTTAAAATTATGCTCCCCTGTTATTGACCTTTTGAGTGAGGGGAACAGCTGCTTTCAACTACCCTGTCCATGCCCCTCATAACCTTTTGCCCCTCTATCAGGTTCCACCCTCAACCTTCTATGCTCCAAAGAAAACAACCCGAGATTCTCCAGTCTCTTTTCATGGCTAAAATGCTCCATCTCAGGCAACAAGCTGGTGAAGCTCCTCTGCAGTCCCCTCCAGTTCAGTCATATCCTTGATGTAGTGTGTTGACAAGAACTGCACTCAGTAGTGTGCGTGGCCTAACCAAAGGCACATCTCCAACTTGACCACCTTGTTCTTATGACCTATGCCATGACTGATAAGGTAAGTGTGCCATATGCCTTCTTAACTACCCAAATAACCTGCTCTGTTACCTTCAGAGATCTATGGACAAGCAGCCCATGATCCCTGTGTTTGTCTGAGTTTCCTAGTGTCCTACTATTTAAGTATTCCCTTGTCTTGTCTCTTCCGCCAAAGTGCACCACTTCACACCTAACAGGCTAAATTGCCATTGGCCTGCCCATCTGGGCAATCCATTTCCTGAAACCTAACATCTCCATCTTCATTGTCAATTACCCAACCAATCTTTGTATCATCCATAAACTTCCTTAACATCCTCCCCAACATTCGCGTATACATCATTGATGAATGGTAGAAACAATAAGGATCCAGCACTGATCCCTGTTGTGTCACTGCATACAGGGCTCCAGTCACATAAACACCCTTCTCCCACCAACCTCTATCTCCTGTCACTGAACCAGCTTTGGGCACAACTTTCCAAGTTACTCTGTTTATCACCAGCTTTTGCGTTTGTCAGTTTCTCATGTGGGGCCTTGTCAAAGATCTTGCTGAAATCCATAAAAACTACATCAAACATAGAAAACGGGACATAACACCAGCGCTTCACTGGGGGCTCACTGATGATGTTACCTAGAATGGTGACGAAACGTCTGAAAACAAACCTTCCAGCTCAGCAAGCACATTTACATCCAGAACCTCAACCTGAGCTACAAATCTTCTCAAAACTCGCTACTACATCAACAATCCTACCTTCATGCAAACACTTAGTCACCTTTCTGAAAAATTCCATCAGAGTTATTAGGTATGGCCTCCCTCTGACAAAGCCATGCTGACTATCCCTGATCCAACCTTGTTTCTCCAAATGGAAACTAATTTTCTCCTTTGTGATTTCTCCAATAGATTCCCTCCCACTGATGTTAGACTAACTGTTCAATAGACCTGCAGGCTCTGCCAGGCTTCTGAAAAGCCCAACCATGTTAGCTGTCCTCCAGTTCTCTGTACCTCCCGTGTGGCCAGGCAACATTTAAAAATTTGGTCAGGGGCCCTGTAATTTACTGTCTCACCTCCCACAGCACCCTGAGATACAACTCATCCAGACCAGGGGATATATCTATTTTTAAATCCGCCAAAGCTGCCAATCCTTCCTTGCTTCTTATGTCAATTTATTTGTATTCACCTCAGAGAATTGACTATGTATCTGCTCCTCACTTACCCACTGTTTGGGAGCCTATAGCACACGCCTATCAGTGTGACTGCCATCTTTTTATTCCTAAGTTCTACACAAAAAGCCTCATTTGATGACTCTTTCAAGATATCATCCCTCCTACTACAGTTACTGATTCCCTAACTAATAATGCAACACCACCTCTACTTTTGCACCTGCCCCTGTCCTACCTGAAGATCCAATATACCAGAATGTTAAGTCTTGTCCCTCCCTCCGCCACGTCTCTGTGATGCTAGCAACGTTGTAGTTCCATGTGTCAATCCATGCCTTTAGCTCATCTTGTCTTATCTCCTAGCATTAAAGTAGCAGCCACCCAACCTCACTCTCATGACACTCGATATGGCTGTGCTCATTCTTCCTTGGTTCTTTTTAAAATTATATTGGGTTGTTCTTGAATTAAGGCACTGTGTCCCCTGTCCCTTATGCACTATTTTAAACTCCTCCCAACCACACCAGCAAACCCACAGGATAGTAGTTCTATTCAGGTTCAGGTGCAGACTGTCCCACTTGTAGAGGTCCCATTATAGTAATTGTAACATGGGCTGTTAACCTGGCCCAATCAGGGAACCCTGGCTGACAGATGAGTACAGGAGTGTCAGGCATACTGTTCACTCTGAGAGCTGGCTCTGAAGGAGCTGGATCAGTGTCAAAGACTCTCCATGTGTAAATAAAGAGTGACTTGGTGATGGGGTACTGGCCTCTGTGGAGTTATTTCTCCCACCTTTGCCAGGAACAGTCCCAGGGATTCAGCAATTGAAAGTCCTCCCTCATGCACCAACTCTGGAGCCACACATTCATCTGGCCTAATCTCCTATTTCGGTGCTCACTGACATGTGACACTCGAGTAAACCTGAGATTTTAACCTTCAAGGTCTTACTTCTCAATCTACCACCTACTTCCCTGAACTCTTGATGCAAGACCTAATTCTCATTCTATTTATGTCATTGGTACCAATCAGCCCCACCACCTCTGTCTGATCACTCTGCGACTTCAAGATGCCCTGCAGCTGCTCAGGCACATCCCTGGCCCTGGCACTAGGATGGCAACACACCATCCTGACCTTAGTGGCTGTAGAAACTGCTCATGTTCCCCTAAATAATAAACCTCCTTTCATCATCTTCCTCTATGCAACACCCCACCCCCCACCCCCCAATTCCTGAACAGTCACGACACTTGTAGTGCCAGAAGCCTGGCTCTGACCATAGTCTTTAGAGGTACTGGAGATCAGGGTCCTCCTTCACTTGCAGGTTGGAAAACCAATTTGTGAACGGGACCTCAGTTTTAATGCTCACCGCTCCATACACCTCTCCTCCAGGCTCAGCCACTGCCCCAGCTGCCCGGTAAGCAGGCCCAAAATCCTTGGCTGTAAATCTTTATAGTCAGTGCTTTGTGCACCTCTCCAACAGTCTCCGACACGGCCCAGTGTATTCAGAACCAGGTATATAGTAATGTCAGGTATATGAAGAGAATGTACAGGAAACATCCTAGGGGCAAAGTGTGGGTGGAGGAGCCAGTGGACGTTATCAGCAATGGAGGTCTGGAGATCTGCTAAAGGTGCACAGAGATTTCTGGTGTGCACACTATACAAATCTGGTGAACCAGTTGAGAACCAAAGAGCTGCAGCACCAGGAACTGAATCCCCAAGAAAAGAATTGCCTGCAGACCATTCACTAATTAACAGCCCTTTACCATTCGTAACCTTCTTGTTGATCATTGTATTGACAGCCTAACTAAACTGTAATTCATGGGCGAAAATAAAAATGCTGCCTCTATATCCAGTTATGCATCTATTACCTGCCCCACACAAACTGCTGGGGCATTGGTATGGTCTTTATCAGAAAGACATGTGTTGGTTTCACTGCCTAATGCATAAGAACATCTGAATACGCGTAATAGGAACGTGAACAGTTTATGTGCCTCTTAAATCTGCTCCAACAATGACTAAAATCATGGCTGATAGTATACTGGGTTCCATAGTTTTTACCCAATCTTCATTTCCCTTGGATTTTTTATATCAAAGCACCTATCGATCACTGTCCATGTATATGTTCAATGACTGAGCACCCACAGCTACCTGGAGAGGAGGTTTCCAAAGATTCACTGATCTTTGAGTGAAGAAGTTTCTCCTCATCTCAGCCCGAAATGTTGACCATGTATTCTGAATTTGTAACCCTCTGTTCAAAGCTAACACTAGAGCAGGCTGTCCAGACCATAGCAAACATCTTACCAGCAACGATTTTTCCAAACCTCTTAAGAATTTTTTATGAATGCTCCTCCGGGCCCCTCTCCCTCTTTACACTTTCACTGTGCTCTAAACACTCGACCTGCCTCTTAACATATTTGTAGTTTGCTGTCTTTACAAAGCTTCATCTAAGTATCTCTTCAAGATATACATATCAGTTGCCTTTACGCTAAGTAAGCTGCTCATTCTTAGTAATGCCAGCGCCTATCTCGGCTTCCTTTCTCTTACCACTCTGAATTTGAATTCACCACTTACCTCAAACCTTCACCTGTATAAATGATCCTACTCAGATTCACGACTAACAACTCTGCCTTACCATCCCCTGTGGCCCCTTTATTGTTGCAGTATCAATCACTGTCAAGGAATTCCCTGTATCCATCATGACTCACATCCTCCTTTCTGTTCTGTAGCTGCCTGATTAATCCCGGGTAATGTCTGCAGAAGCAGCTATTTTATTCCAAAACAAATGGAATAAGGTCAAAGTCTTACTCATTGAGATCACCTAATTCTGCAGAGGAATCATCTTTTTTTTTGATATGTGGCTAAAAAAGAACTAAACAACTCATTTCCCTTTAAGCACGTAATGTTTCTGTGAGGCTTTTTAAAAAAAATTTCAGAACAACTTTTAGTCACAGCTTGAACCAACTTAATTTGACCAATTCCATGCTCCATTGAATCTCTGTGAGGTCGCAATTGCATTCGGTTCATGGACACTTTTGTAGCTGTAATAAGAAACTACTGCAACTGGGAGGGATTCATGTTCTCTCGTGATGATTCTGCTGCTGCTGCTGTAATTAAAGTATCTCCCCTTGCAATCTCAAAACAGCTTGTGAGGAGCAGAGTGGGAAGCTCCACACCTAGCACAGTGGCAGCTGGAAATGCTACTACGTTCTATTTTCAGCCCTTGTATATCACCTGCCAATTTAAGACTCCTTCAGAGATGCCTTTGCAAGAAAACAAATCTGCTGATTGTGGGGGCTAAAAGTGACAGCCCCTGAAAAGGAGCATTTGGATTGCGAGAGAGTGGTGCTTGCCATCCATTTATTTGCACCCTGACTGGAATGTGAGAACTCATGCTCCAATGTTCTCTGGCTCTGCACTGGATGCATGAGGCCATCTATCCACAGAGGTTCAGAGGACATTCAAGAGAAATGGTGTGAAGGTGAAGGGAGCAGAAAGCCCTTGAAGTCAATGCCAGCTGTCACATCCTGAAGGCATGGATGTAGTTCCACAAGATGTCCAACAAATCTCTCACAAGTTTACAAGGTCGTGGAACTTGTGTTCAAAAGCCTTTCCCTTCACCAGCACCTGTCGCCCATCTCTCACACATAGCCTGATTTACCACTTACCCATGAATGTGCTAAAAATAAAGAAACACTTGTTTATGTATAACTTTTAATCTCATGCAATCGGTTAAAGCACTTCACGGGAGAGAGCTCGAAAACGATGTCTGACATTAAGGCATATAGAGAAATATTAGGTCAGATAGCCTGCGTGGCATGGTGGCTCAGTGGTTAGCACTGTTGTCTCACAGTGCCAAGGATTCGGGTTTGATTCCACCCTCAAGTAACTGACTGTGTGGAGTTTGCAATTTCTCCCCGTGTCTGCATGGGTTTCCTCTGGGTGCTCCGGTTTCCTCCCACAGCCCAAAGATGTGCAGGCTAGATGGATCAGTCATACTAAATTGCCTGTAGTGTTCAGGGATGCATAGATTAGGTGGGTAATAGGGGGATGGGTCTGGATGGGATGCTCTGAGGGTCGGTGTGGACTTGTTGGACCGAAGGATCTGTTTCCACACTGTTGGGATTCTATGAACCAAAAGTAGGGCCAAATGAATAGGTTTAAAGAGCCCGTTAAAAGTGGAAAGTGAGACAAAGAGGTGGAGAGGGCGAGTGATGGCCTTCCAAAGGTGGCACTTGAAAGAAATAGCCACCCAATGTTGGAGCGATTATAATTGGGAATGCACAAGATGCCAATATTAGAGGAGCACAGATATTGCCAAGTGTCGTGCGAAAAGGAGTGAAAAGATTGATTGAAATTTTAAAGTCAGTGAACTGCTTGAGCATGTAGATCAGCATGCACACAGGGATAATAGGGGAAAGAGGCTAGCTGCAAGTTAAGACAGAAGCAACTAAGTCTGAAGTCTTCCTGCTGCTGGTAAACCTGCCTTATGGAGTTAATCAAATTTGGCCCCAAGGAATTCAGTGCATTCTAGTTCAGAGTTTATGGTCACATATTTATTTACAGAATATTCTTCAAAGATAAACAGAATTTTATTTCAACATTCATTACCTTCTGGCATTAATACTCAGTTTTATTTTCCTCACTCAAGCACTTCAGTAAAAGTGATCTGATTTTGCAGATTAATTACGCACCTCCATCCCCAGTGACACATTCTTCCTAAAAGTGACTCATATGCTCTCATAACAATATCAGAAGAGTGATCTTTTTAATGCTGGAAAGATGTCACCATATAGAAATCTGCCTCTGACATTTATAAAGTTTTCTCCCCTGAATCAAAGCTGGAAGTAATAGTGCAGAAAACTAAGGTAGATAGATTAATCAGCAGCGCTTAAGATATCTCACAGCCAGGTTCTGCCCAGAAGAAACAGTAAACAACCTGCAGAAATATTTCAACTGCAGGAATCAAATGCATATTTTTTCCACTGGCATTTAATTTATTCCAAGAAAACAGCGGGGTGATTCTGTGGGTAATTTTGTAAGCCGTGTTCACAGTGCGGATCATTGCAAAGTGAGATCAAGGCCCACAGAACTAGCCCACTATGCTGCATAGTCACTGTATCAATGACATGTGCTTCTGTTCCGTGGGACTCCAGGCTGAGAATGATCCTCGTAAGATCATCATCACCATAAGCAGAAAGCTGTGTTCTACATTATGCAAATGATGAAACCATAATGTGAACAGCTACATACAAAATAATTTAAAATGCCAGGTGATGCTGGATTTGTGAGTGCACGCATTATGCAGCACTTGTCGTACAGAGTGGAGTGAATGCCATGAAGTCAAAGGGGCAATAGGGCCTGAATTACAAGCCATTATTTTTAGGGACAGAAAATAACACACCATGGCCTTAATAATTCCCATCCGGCATTTGCAGAGATTAGCAGAATCAATTTGACATTTATGCAGTTTTTAGAAGTTTTGAACTGACTGAAGCTTTATCTCCAGACTTTTAGCTCAATTCCCATTAAACTGCAAACTATCCAACTTCATGTCCTGGCCCCATGCAATCATTTTCTCTCCTCAAGAATAACACCTTTCACTTTCAGAGTCTCTGGCATTATACTCCTCCTGAAAATGACACCTTGACTCCCTAACCCAGCTACTCTTTCCTCTGCACAACTACATTGTCAGCTCCAAAATCTCCACCCCTCTTTATCATAACACAATGGTTGAGTATTTCCAATATTGGTTTCTACTGCTGCAAGGCAGATGGGTCTACACTGAACATAGCAAATACCTCTTTTGTAACTATCGTCAATTGTAATATCCCTCTTTGCCCTTCTCTGTCATTTTTCTGCAGTTGATACTGGGCTAAATCTTACAATTTTCTTTGGTAAGTTTTTGGAGGAATCCCCACCACAAGGCCTGTCAAGGTTTCTCAATGTTTATTAACAAGCATGGCTTGTAAAGTAGCTATACTGACCCTAAAGCATTCCTCATTTTCCAATTCTATCCCCAACTTACCACACTCCATTCCAGGAATAATTTGGCACTCAGTAGATGTCCGCTGAAAAATTGCCATTGCTTGTGCTCCCACATTCTCTGAAAGGTCATTGGGCACCCATACAAATGTTGGCATCTGGTGTTACCCCTGACCAGCATCCAGGAAGCTATACTGCTCACAGCACATGACTGACACTCTTTCATGCATATTGACCCCACCTTTTCAGCTATTTAACCACTGCACCACACACATTAGCTATCTGTAACTACATCCCATCTAACCACCCTCTCTGATTCACCTCTACTCTGCCCCCAGTGCGCAGTGGAAACTTGCACCTCGTCATTGTCCAGTAGAGGAACATGTTCTGCCGGAAAACAATCAGGCAATTCCAAGCATAAGCTGTTATTTATAGCCAGCAGAAAGGAACACAAATAAAATCTTTAGAGGCTCTCAGAGGTCACTCCCACAATGCCAATCACATGCTGGCGCTATGCCCAATAACTTCTTTACAGTCTATGATGATTTGTTGCACTGACCCCTCATCAATTGGAACGTGGTGTTAATCACCTCCCGTCCAGCTTGTAAAGTCTGACACAGCTAACTCTAACATGCAGGAGGAGATCTCCCATCTCCCCAGTGTCCACATCCTCCTCTTTGGAAGTGAGCTGCTATTCAACGAGTTCCTCAGGATCTATCTCATTGTCTCATTGTTTGCTCTAGAGAACAATATGCCAGGCTGGTGCAGCACACTCAGTGTAGGCTGTACTGGAGGCCCTAGACCAGTAGGAACAGGAGAACTGAATCTTCAACACCCTATTTATTGATTCATCTATTCTCCCATTTAATCATTCACAGGTTGACAGAGTGACTGGCTAGGCAGCATTTATTGTCCATCCCTAATTGCCCAGAGGGCAGTTATAAGTCAACCACATTGCTGTGTCAGGAGTGACATGCAGACCGGACCAGGTACGGATGACATTTTCCTTCCCTAAAGGACATTAGTGAACCATTTCTTCCTCCACCACAGCGCTAATCAAAGCATGAGCCACACTATATCTGATTTCAGCATTGTGCAATGGTGTCATGAGCCATAGTCTTAGTGGATAGCTTTTGACTCCCAGTAACCAGCTTCATAACACTTCTGGATCCTTAAATTCACCGGGTACAAGAGGGTGCCCTCAGATGTAGGAGTTGTTGTAGCTGCCAGGGTGGTGGGCACACACCTCCAGAACATGGTGACAGTGATCGCAGATCACTTGCGCTTTCTTCTTCCTTTTGATGGATTCCACTGTGAGCGTGATATAGTACTGGCTTCTCTTTCTAAACGTACATTATTACTTCTGGAATTCCTCAAGGGTCAATCTTTGGTCATCTCCCTGTTCATTTACAGATATTTTAAAACAACTTTTTGAGACATGATATGGCACAGGCCTGTCACACGTGGGACTTAAACCCAGAACTTCTGAACCGGGCATAGAGTCGCTACCACTGCACTGGCAACAGCCTGCGTCCTTTCCATCGATACGTGATCCTCTGCAACATGCTGAGTATTTGTTGTCCATCTTAAATTATCCTCAAGAAGGTTAAGTTGAGACGCCTTGTGGTGGTGGCAATTTGCATGAGTAAAAGCATGTTGGGTAAAGAAATGAACTGATAATTGAATTTTGTTGATAAAAGAGTCACACAGTAAGTAACTAATCTCAAAACTCCACAACCTTGGTCTCAGCTCCGCCCTCTGCAACTGGATCCTCAGCTTCCTGACCCATAGGCCGCAATCAGTGATAGTAGATCACTGCCCCTCCTCCGCAATAACTCCACTCAACACTGGACCCCAACAAGGATGTGTCCTCAGCCCCCTACTGCACTCCTTCCACAGCTACGACTGTGTTGCCAAATTCTGAGCAAATGCCATTTACAAGCTTGGCAATGACGCCACTGTAGTGGACAGATATCTCACAATATCGAGTCAAAATAGATAAGGGAGATAGAAGGTTTGATGACATGGTGCAATGAAAACAATCCATCTCTCAATGCCAGCAAACCTAAAGAACTGATCGTCGGCTTCAGAAAGAAAGGAGGAGAACACGCCCCCATCTACATCAATGGAACTGAGGTTGAGAGAGCGAAGAGCATCAAGTTCCTTGAAGTGATGATAACCAATGTCCGGTCCTGGACTTCTCATGTAGATGCAACAGTTGAGAAGATACAACAATGCCTCTTCTTTGTCAGCGCAGCGCAGGAAATTTGCCACGCCCATAAGATCCCTCACCAACTTCGACAGCTGCACCGTTGATATCATAGTGTCCAGGTGCATAATGGCCTGGAATGGCAACTGCTCTGCCCGGGATAGTAAGAAACCACAGAAGGTGGTGTGTATAACCCAGACCATCATGGAAACCAACCTTCCATCCAGGGACTCAATTTACACGGCTCACGGCCACAGAAAGGCTGCCAACATCATCAAAGGCCCATTGCACCTTGGTAATGCTCTTCTATAACCTCTTCTGTCAGGCAGAAGATACAGATGCCTGAACACATGCACCAGCAGTTCAGGAACAGCTTCTTCCTGGCCGCTATCAGACTTTAGCCTCAAATACTGTAACCTGCAATCTAACCTGTATGCCTGTAAGTCTTTTTGATCTGTACATCCTTTGCTTGCTGCGATCTGCCTGTACTGCTCGTAAACCAAGTTTTTTCACTGTATTTCAGCACACATGATAATAAAATCAATCAATCATTGTCAGGCACTCATCAAAACCAGATATATGGGATTGAGTGAACCAGCTCATTCTAAGCCCACAATTCATTAAGTTTCATGAAGGGTTTCTGTCTATCTATCATCCCAAATATGCCTCATTAACAACCTACCCCTTTCCCATTGGAGCCTTTCTCAAGTGATACTAATTAGATTATACCACTTACCACTCCCAGTATATACCAGAACAGACTGGTAGCCCTGGTGCCACAGCATGCTTTAAATGTCATGTGCAACCTGATGAGTGCTGTTGGCCTGGAGTTGCCAGCATGTTGTCCCTTATGTTGTCAATAAGGGGGCGTTGGTGCCCTACCTTGCAGGCAGGTATTTGGAAGTTGTGGAGAATGGAGTAGAACGACGGAGGGACATCCTGTCTGCCCCCAGAATCATCAGAGAAACCACACCATCTAAGTCTGGTACCCTGGTCTAAGGGTGGCATCCAGGTCAGCATGGTCTCAGCCATCTCAACTCAACTTGGGTAAAGCCACAGTCTTCTCTCTGTTACATCATTGTCACTCTCTCTCCACTACTGCACTCACATCATATCAAGGCCCATGTTTTACCACTCTCACTCATCTTCACTCACATTTCCTCACCAACCCAATCCTTCCCAGACTACTCACAGTCGACGGTCTCTACACTACCCACTCACTCTCTTGCTGGGCCTCACCACCTTTCCTCTGTCAACACCAGCACTAACAAATGCATCACCGACTTTTCATCTCACTCAATGCCTTCCTCTCTCATTCCGAGAGTAAACAGCTGACATTACAGCAGAAAGAGCCAAGATGGGTGGTGTTCAGCTCAATATTTGGCTTCTCATCCACTATAAGGGGAGGATCCTGCCCCTGACTGGCATGAGTACTCAAGTTTAAGGATTTTTTTCCTATATTTTTGCAGTCTAAGGTCAGTATCATAGCCTATCCTCGACTTACTGTTTTGGGAACCCTTCTTGGCTTGTCTGAGGACTATTGCCTTTGTATCTGCACAAAAAAAAATGTTAAGATTGAAGGAATGTGAGCCTGGTGGTTCTGGCTTGTGGAGAGGGAAAGGGATGGGGGAGTGGTGGGCAAGGTGTGAACAGGCAACAGAAGGCAGGGATGCTGTGAACATCCAGGTAGGCTGAAAGTGAACGAGCACTAACAGAGCAAATGATCAGCTGTGAGATGGACCCTGGTGCAATCAAGAGCCGAGTGCTTCATAGTATAATTTCAATGCAAGTTGCTGGTACAGCTGCAAATGCATAGTTAAAGCATAGGAACATCCTGCAGGTGAATTGGAGTGGTGCCATGTGTATCCTGAGAGGCTGGCGGGTGTTGGATGCCTTTGGCTGTAAACAAGGGAATATGGGGCGAGTGGGCCATGCCTTCAGATGCTGGTAAACAATCTCCAGAGGAGCAAGCAATGAGCTGGAGTCACCAGGTATCCACTTTGGCAAATGCCTAGTTTCATTGTGGAGATTGCTAGGAAAGGAAGCTGCATATTAATGAGGAAGTCAATAATGCTGATAGCAAGCAATTGTGTCCCTTAAAAGACATCTAGCTACCTTGTGAGGACCTCATCTCCACACTGAGAATGTTGGTTGGAAAGTATATCTGGATGCTCCCAATCCTTGTAATAGGCCTCATTGGACTTTTGGCCAAAGTAATTCAGGGCATTATAAGATTCTATCCAAAAAGATGAAGTTTCAAAGAGAAGCATCAATTTATACAGCTGGAGAGAAGGCTTCTGAGTGATTTCCATGTGAACTATGATTGGGCACGGCATTACCAAAATGAATGCATAAAGGAACTGTTATACTCTAAATTTTTCATTGAAATAAATAAAGGCAAATTGACAATGATTGGTTGAGCTGTTGCCCATGGAGAATCCACCAAGGAACAGTGGTCCCTCATGATTTTGTTTCATTGAAAAGATGACAGGTCAGGGCATGTTCTTTTTACTTGCACAGAACAGGGCCCTGCATATGAATGTGTATAGTTTTAAGTCTGTGTAACTGAGCCACGTTATAGAACATAGAACAGTATAGCACAGTACAGGCCCTTTGTCCCACGATGTTGTGCCGGACTTTTACCCCAATCCTAAAGTCTATTTAACCTCCACCCTTATCTTATGCTATCATCCATATGCCTATCTAGTAGCCACTTAGATGACCTGAACAAGGGTGACTCCATTACCCTCTCTGGCAATGCATTCAACACCCCAACCACTCAAAGTAAAGAACCTACCTCTGACATCTCCCCTATATCTACCTCCACTGACTTTAAAACTATGCACCCTCATAATAGCTACCTCCACCCGAGGAAAAAGTCACGAACTGATAATTAGTGTATGTTCAATGAATCTAATTCTTACATAAAATGGGACTGTGTCAGTCAACAAAACGTTCTTGTTACAAAAATAAAGCCAAAAAAAACTGCAGACGCCTGAAATCAGAAACTAAAACAGAAATTGCCAGAAAAACTCAGCTGCTCTGGCATCTTGTGTGGAGATAAAGCAGAGTTAACATTAGGGTCTGCTTCTGAAGACAGCTTACTCTCGACTGCTTGCTGAGTTATGCAGAAATGTCTGTTTCTGTTCAGAAGTTCCTGTTTCTTGCCACCAATAACAAATGAACTGAAGCTTTAATCAAATGTATTTCATTTCCAAGAGTCTGTCAAGTTGACAGTTATCAATGCTTGCCAATGTCCTTTAAAACTGAATGTTATAATGTCACGCTCTTGCAATGATACTCATGGATTTATGGTAAACAAACTTTACCATGAAAGCAAAATAGAAAGAGGAGCAATTTTGCAATAAAATGGAGTTGTGAAATCAGGTGAAATCTTATTTATGCAAATCTGAAAGTTAGCAACCTCTCCAGACAAGAGTTTAAAATGCAAATGAATTTTAGGATGATTCATTAAGAAGGTTTTAAAAGTGGAAGCACCTGTTCATGTTGGTTAGTGGTTGGCACGGTCTTCATAATTATAGAAGCTCGTGCACAGCAGGCTTTCTGTTGTCTTGGCTCTGGAGTGGAATTCCACAGAATGGGTGTGAGAAGAAACACATTCTCTCACAATGAGATGCAAGTGGATGAAACTCAAACATTACTGTGTGTCAATGCATAAAACATCAGAGACCATTTGTGTTGGCAATTGAAAACAGTCAAACAGTAACATGACAGAAATTAGGTTTGATAAGGGTTTTTTTTAAGACACATTTTTGAGAGCAGTCTCAGAGACAGAGAGGGAGAAACATTCCTTCAGAGCAGCAAAGAAAGGACCCTGCCTAAATCTATCGGAGAATTGAAGCTAGCCTTTAACTCTTGACTTGAAGAATGGAACTTACGTTTGCACTACAGGGGTTTGACTTCATTTCAGTGACAGGCCACTGAAAACCTCTCATTAGAAGTCTCTAATCTCTGTTTCTTTGGTGAACTGAAGCTTTAATCAAATGTATTTCCTTTCCAAGAGTCTGCCGAGCTGACAGGTATCAATGCTTGCTGTTGTCCTTTATAACTGGGCCTTATAAGGCCTGCAAAATTAAGACTGTATCGCTGAAGAACTATAGTGATAGTCAATCATTTTTGCCTTTTAAACTTAAACGCAAGTTTTTTTCTTAAATGTGCAGCTATTCATAAACATGAGGGGTTGCTTATTTGAATATCTTTGAGTGGTGAGTAACAAATATTTCTCCTTTTCTTTAAACGTATGAGAAATTTTTTTCTATTGTCACCTTGAACAATCAAAGGGTTGAGAACATAAGAACAGGAGCAGGCCTCTCAGCCTGTTGAGAGTGCTCTGCTTTTCAATTAGATGAATGTGCACAATAATTGAGATTCTATAGACTTCTGTGATAGCGATTTCAAAGATATAACACCTTCTGAGTGAAGAAATTCTTCCCCTCCACAGTCATAAATAGCCTAACATGAGTCCATCTCTTTATTTCTAGAAACACCATCCAGAGGATATATTCTGTCTATGTTCACCCTTCTCGTGTCTTTCGGCTCAGTTTCCCAACTTCAAATCACCTACTTCAAACTGGATTAAAGGACATTTTCTCCTTTTCAAGGCATGTTCTCTTATAACTGGTCTGGAGGTGGAATGACAAGGGGCCACCATCCTGCTACCTCTCCCCTGTCTGTAACAGCAAGAACTCCTTGGCACATATTGCTTTGCTTCTGGTAATTCAATCCATAATCAGTTTCTTTTTATTCTTTACTGGGATGAGGGTATCGCTGGCTAGGCAGCATTTATTGCCCATCCCTAATTGCCCAGAGGGCAGTTCAAAATCAACCACACTGCTGTGGGTTTCGAGTCACATGTAGGTCAGGCCAGGTAAAGATGGCAATTTCCTTCCCTAAAGGACATTAGTGTACCAGATGGGTTTTTTCTGACAATCAGCAATGGATTCATGGCTCTCATTAGATTCTCAATTCCAGATATTTTTTATTGAATTCAAATTCCATCATTTGCCATGGCGGGATTCAAACCCAGGTCCCTGAACATTGTCAGGGCCTTTGGATAACAGTCCAGTGATAATACCACTAGGGCATCACCTCTGCCTTACTGCGTTTAGCACAGTGACCTCAATCTGGATTTTTATGGAGTCAGGGTGACTCCTACATATTTAAAAATGGTGAATGGTACCGGATTCTCGCATTCCCACCTCTATTTCCAGTGTTTCTACTTTTCACAACTGAAAGAAAAATTTGCAGGTAGTGAGCCTGTGCCCTACATTCCTGGCATAGACTGTGTGGGTAGAGATGTCCTAGACTATGCAACTTTTGTGGAGTTAGCCCAGATTTTTTTGTGATTTAGAGCTTCGTGAACTAACCTGAAGAAGAACTCTTTCGAAAATATATCTTCAAAGGTTTTTACACATGTGCCTATGCCAAATCATGCTCATGGTCCTCTTCAATAGCCCTCCGTACCCTCTATGCCAATGTCCCTTCAGTTTTCTCCAATAGCCCTCATACCCTCCATAAAAACTCATAGAACCCTCCATAAAAACTTGTGTTTCCTTTAAAACAGTGCCAGTATACCAATAACACCACTCATGCAAATAGCTTGCAGCCTGTACCATTCAGCAAGTATGCACTCTGTCCAGAAATAATAGCCCTTATAATAAAAATGGTATATGTTGAAGAGCTTAGAACCGTCATTTGTAGCAATCTTAAAAGAAACTGCTGTTACCCTATAAAAATGTCAATTAAAATATTATTAACACATCATTAGCAAAAAGCATTTGACAACTCTATCTTATGTAACTAAACATTCATGTTGTCACACACAGTGGAGAGAAAACCCATACTCCATTTCACGGGAAGATCTGTACTCACTGCGAGTGCACAGACATTATCAAACTGGAAAGTACAAAGGATATCCTTGGAGATCCTGATCTTATCTCAGAGCCATCAAGATTGAATAGCTTTCCATCCATGTGATAGCAAGTTTCTGATGCCATACAAAGCAGGATACAGCAGAGAGGGAGGACATTCAGTCCCTGTTGCTGCACTAGCTCTTTGAAAAAGCTAAATAATTAGTTCCATTCTTCAGTTCTTTTCCCAAGATAAATATGAAATGTAATTTCGTCATCAGTGGCAAGGATGAAACTTTTCAATGTCAACTATAATATTAATTATAACCATGCAATGTAACTGGATCATTCATTTGATGCCAATTCATTTGATCCTTTGCCATTGATTACAGCAATGATTAAGATTTTTTTCTCCTATTTTCGGTGTCAATAGACCATTGCGCAAAAAAAAGGGATTCTCTGAATTGCGCTGAAGTAGAGTAGGCTGGGACAACAAAGGCAATGCCTTGTTTCAAAAGTTAAGATATACACAGATACTAAGCACTTTTACATTGCTTCTATTTAATTTAAATCCTTCAGCCTCAATTCACATGATCTGGTTGCTGGTTTATTACTCTTGCCCTAGTAGCAGATTCATTGGTCTAAAAGTAGCCATCAAATCCAAATTAATGCAAAAGATGCTGCAAGAAACTAGAGCAATGCTCTGTGAATGTTTTCCCAATGTGACCTCTTCTGTGTAACCCCACATTGTAAATTGTGGTGGAGGGGGATTGGAGAGAGTCAGGGAGCTGTTGTGCAGGAGAAAGGTTTGCATTAAAAAGAACAAAGATCTACCTTTATAGCAGCTGTGCATGCAAGAGCAAAAAGGCCTTTGGGAAGAGATTATTAAGCCACAACAGCAAACAGGAGCAAAAACCCAAACATTGAAACACATCCTTCTGTCCATCATATTCACAACAACATTGGCTTGTACCACATGACCATCAGCCTGGAAAATGCACGGCAATGCCCAGGAGTCCAACAGCAGCCCCTGACCAATCCACAAAGTTACTTTTATCTGAAGCAGACAAAATGACTTGCTCTTCCTGCAACCTTCAGGTAGCATTGTTGTGGCACTGCAGGATGCCCAAGATGGACATGTCGTCTGCGGAATGGGAGGGGAAGTTTAAATGGTTCGCGACTGGGAAGTGAAGTTGTTTAGTGCGAACCGAGCGGAGGTGTTCTGCAAAGTGGTCCCCAAGCCTCCGCTTGGTTTCCCCAATGTAGAGGATGCCACAACGGGAACAGCAGATGCAGCAACAATGCCACTTGAATGTTGCAGGAACAGGAACTCATATTCCGCTAGGGAACCCTGCAGCCTAATGGTATTAATTTGGACTTCACAAGCTTCAAAATCTCCCCTCCCCCTACCACATCGCACAACCAGCCCAGCTCGTCCCTGCCTCCCTAACCATTTTTTCTTCCACCTATTCCCTCCTCCCATCTCAAGCCCCACCCCCATCTCCTACCTACTAACCTCGTCCCGCCTCCTTGACCTGTCTGTCCTCCCTGGACTGAGCTATCTCTTCCCTACCTACCCACCTACACTCACCTTTACTGGCTCCATCCCCGCCTCTTTAACCGGTCTGTCTGGTCTACACCAACCTTCTCCTCTATCCATCTTCTATCCACCTCCCCCTCTCTCCCTATTTATTTCAGAACATCCTTCTCCTCCCCCATTTCTGAAGAAGGGTCTAGGCCCAAAACGTCAGCCTTCCTGCTCCTCTGATGCTGCTTGGCCTGCAGTGTCCATCCAGCTCTATACCTTGTTATCTCAGATTCTCCAGCATTTGCTGTTTCAGCTATCCCAGAAGAGTTCCTTACATCTGTTCGTGTCGTAGATCCTTATATGTAATAATGTAAGTTTTACTTAAAGTGAAAACATGAGAAAAAATGGTCAGAACTGGTCCACTAAATTTTTATTGTTGTGTTTTGCTCAAGCTTTTTTAATCAACATCTTTATTCAGCACCTCAGGAGTAGATCAGACTTGCACAAGGGCATCCTAGCTCAGAAGTAGGGGTATAGCCACTGCCCCACAATAATGCCCATGTTTTGCCCATTGATTCAAGTGCATGGTGCCTTTAAATTCTTCAGCATGGCTGACAATAAAGAGATGCAACTGCAGGGAACATGAGATACACTGAAGGGAATTCCAAAAACATGGTCTATAACTGAAGAATGATTTCAGAATTCTGCCTTAAATGTGAATGAGTTCCAGTGACAGGCCAGTGTGATGCTGTGTACCTGCATAGATAGATTAGCCAACTTTGTAAAACATCTCAAGAAATGATTGCATGCAGGGCCTGAACAAAATTGTGGACTCTGCATGTCATCTTCAATTGAATAATAATTCTCCTAGCCTTAGTGTTTCAATGCCCAGTCAATCTGTATCTGAGTACTTTCCAGCGCATTGGGAGCAGTTAATTATAACTGGGCCATTAGAAGATTGACAACAAAAAGGGCATGGAATTCAGGATTCCAGCCAAAGCCTTCCCCGCTCCACCTGAAAGTGCAAGTGAAGCAGTGCTCAGTGGAGCCCTTAGACGAAAGCAGCCAACAACAGCTCACCCTTCACAGCAGGGATTTGAGTAGCTTGCTGTTATTTCTGCTTCAGCTTGAGGGTTACATCACTCACTGGTGTCAAGAAAAGGGAGAGTAAAGATTTGTAGCTGCACAAATCAGATGTGTTAAATATTATCATACTTTCACTACCTCACTTTGCCATCTTGTCAGCTCTTAATTGTTGGCTGGTTGAGATGTCAGCTTTATAGTTGTGTAATGATGAATGGGAAGGCATAACATTCAGAGACAAATATGGGGAGAGGGGGATGTGAAAGGGAACTTTGCAGGATTTGCTGTTGCAGGATTCCTTTGTGTTAGTGACAGGATACTTGCATTATAGCCAGGGCATGTGGGACACCAAGCTGCCACGTTGTTGCAAACTGCCTTCATCACCTTCCCCCTGTTTGCTTTCTTTATTTTCCTCAGTCTTTATCTCAGAATCAACCAAAAGATGCTGTGCCTACTACCAGGTTCCCTTTGTATGTCCAAACTTCTCAGCTGCTTATGTTGTTCATTGCCCAACATACCATGACCTTTCTGCAGAGCCCAACTAGTATATACTAAAGAGGATTCTAACACATATCAAACAAATCTCTAGCAGATTGAGAGCTTTCTCAATGCCACTCCTGGCTCCAAGTCTTCAGACTTCTGAGAGGTGGCTTCAGATATGCCATAAGTAGGTATCCCTCATCTTCAAGCAAATAGCCAGTAACTCTGCTCCCAGCTGCAAAGAAATCAAGGAACATGAACTGTACTGGTGGAAAGGTCTAGGATCTGAGAACACTAACACATCCCACAAAAAATGTAATAAAATTCTACCTATCTAAAACAAGATTCTTAAGGATGTGTTGGACAGTTAGCATACAAACTGGACACTTAAAAATATTCCTTCCAGATTCAAAACATTTTATTTGTATTAGCATATGAATAGCTTTAATGTGTGGTAGGAAAGGTGGTCAGATAGATAGTTAAAAAGAGCTGTAAAAGGCCAGATTGCTTGCAGCATGTAACAGAACATGTAAGGCCTATTACTTAATATTACATTACCACAAAGTGAAATTATGTACTTTAAGTGGAAAACTTATTAGACGATCACAAAAATCTTGGCTACTATGATCGTGTAATGCAGTCCTCAGCTGATACTGACTAACAGTGATCAGACATTGATTGATTTCTTACTTGGAAGCTCTAATACCTGAGGTGTTATAAGTTTCCCCAATGACTGTTTCAATCTGAAGAATATTTTACTGTAGAGACACTCTGAATATTTACATTGTAGTTGTTTATCAAATTCATACTGTTTGCAAACAATTAAGAAAACTGACTCAGACAACAAAGAACAAAGAAACCTACAGCACAGGAACAGGCCCTTCGGCCCACCAAGCCTGCGCCGATCAAGATCCTCTGTCTAACCTGTCATCTATTTTCTAATGGTCTGTGTCCATTTGCTCCCCGCCCATCCATGTACCTGTCCAGATATATCTTAAAAGACGCTAAAGTGTCTGCGTCTACCACCTCCACTGGCAACGCATTCCAGGCACCCACCACCCTCTGTGTAAAGAACTTTCCACACATATCTCCCTTAAACTTTCCTCCTCTCATTTTGAACTCATGGCCCCTAGTAATTGAGTCCCCCACTCTGGGAAAAAGCTTTTTGCTATCCACCCTGTCTATTCCCCTCATCTGCTGGACTCCAGTTTAAAACAGTAAAGAGATGTGCAGCACATGAAAGCCAACAATATGTCTGCACAATGCCATACTCAGATAAACTTGACTATAACCAGGCAGCCAGTAAATATTCAATATCCAGCTCCTCTTGTCTCTCTCTTTGTCCTTCTGTCGCTCTTTTCTCTTTCTCGTTCTCAGTGTTATTTGCACTATCGTTGTGATCATAGATATTTTTCAAAGCAATCAGTATCAGTTACATGCTCAGAGATTCTCCATAGATCACAGTAGAGGAGGAAAAAGAAACAGTTGCATCAATCACATACGTCCTGAAGTTAAGTTCATAAACAACTGCCCATCCCTCAAATTGCAGCAGGCAACAAATAGACGTTAGACTAATCCAAATGTTGAGTAAATCCATATCACTTGCACAAATGAATAAGGTGGCCGTTAAAAAAAATGAAATGTTGAACAGGGCAGAATTGCCAGATTCCTGATACATTTGGAGGGTTACAGCACTGCAGGAGGGACAGAGACATGGGACTTTGCAAGTGATTTTCAAAGGGTGTGTTGAGAAGTCAGGCTTTCACTGAAATTAAGAAGGTCTCAGTCAGACTAGCAATGCATTGAACAGAACTTTGCATTAATTGCATAAATACCAGGTTTGTGTTAAATATTATTTATACTTATGGCATTTCCTTAAAGCAGAATAAATCTATCAAAAAGGTCGAAATGTTATGAGAGACTGGGCGATGTGGGCTATGATGAGCTTTGAGGTAGGATCAGATGAGAAATCCTACAAGGCCAATCTCGATGTGGGAACATCTTGCTCTGCCTTCTAAGTTTTTCCCAAGAAGTACGACGAGGCAGCAGCCCCAAATAAGGGAGATTATAACTTGTTAAACACCCTGTTGATGGCACAACTATTTATATGATCCTCTGATGTGATGGGTCTTGCCATTAAAAATCTTCCTCTGGTGCAGTCTATTCCTTCAGACCACTTTAACCTGGGCTGCAATCTGGGGCCAGGCTGAAAATGGTGTCATGGCTCGGTGACCACTTCTGGTCCTAGGAGAAAAGAAAGGCTCACTTTTGCACTGCCCCATCCAGCAGGTCTTTCCCCACGTCTGAGGCAAATGTCGCAACCCATGCAGAGCAGCTCTAAACCGACAGAGTTTGTCAGGGTACATAACAGGCCTTCGGAAATGGCTTGGGCGCTGAGGGTGCTGGTGAACTCCAGCATATCCACTGAGTTGTAAGTTGTTCTGGGAATAGCATTAGTAACATGGGGTCAGAATTCGATGTGAAGGCTGTTAGAGGAGGGCCAGTTGGTAAATGAGGTGAGATTGGTAGGATACAGTGAGAAAACCTGCTAGGCCTCAAGGAGGGAAGACCTTCAAAAGATTTAACACAGTTGACGCTCCGCCAAAGAAAAAGGAAGATTACTAAACAGTATTGTCCCTGTGATACAACATCCTGCAGAATTAACTGAGATTAGATTTAGGAAAGAGGCTATGTTCATCTTGTTGAACAGGAGTAATTTCTTAATACTTTAGCTGCGCTGAAGTAATTTACACTGATAATCAAATTTTCAATGCACCCACTAGAATTCCTCAGAGCCCTTTAAGGGTTTGTAGGTAAATTAACCAGTTGCAGGTTTATTGGTGTGGTTAAGAGAGGAAAAGGAAACCATGGCTAATTTAGCGATGGGAACAAAAAAAGCATTCAGTTGTGTGTAAGAGCATTTCAGGATATATATAAAAAGAAATAGAATTTCTCAGACTCTCTTAATATTCAGGTGAAAGATGAAATGTCAACTGTAGGAAGTTATGTCAAAATCTGTCATTCTAACTGAAACTATCATACATATTCAGACTGGAGGCCCGTGGCCAGTGGTGCGCCACAAGGATTGGAGCTGGGTCGCCTGCTTTTCGTCATTTATATAAATGATTTGGATGTAAACATGGGCGTCTGGTTAGTAAGTTTCCAGATGACACCAAAGTTGGAGGTGTGGTGGACAGTGAGAGTGTTCACCTCAGCTTACAATGGGACCTTGATCAGATGGGTCACTGGGCTGGGGATTGGCAAATGGAGTTTAATTTAGATAAATGTGGTGTGCTGGATTCCAAAAAGGCAAATCAGAGCAGCATTAACTTAATGCTAAGGTCCTGGAGAGTATTGCTGAACAAAAAGACCTTGGAGCTCAGATTCATATTGCCTTGAAAGTAGAGTCAAAGGTAGATAAGTTAGTGAAGAAGGCGTTTGGTACGTTTGCTTTTATTGGCCAGTGCTGTGAGTAAAGAAGTCGAGAAGTCATGTTACACCTGTGCAGGACATTGTTTAGGCCACAATTAGAACACTGCATGCAACGCTGGTCTCCCTTCTATAGGAAGGATGGTGTGAAACTTGAAAGGGTTCAGAAAAGATTTACGAGGCCTCGGCCAGGATTGGACGGTTTGAACTACAGGATGAGGTTGAATAGGCTGGGGCTATTTTCCATGGGATGTCAGAAGCTGAGGGGTGACCTTGTGGAGGGTTATAAAATCATGAGGGGCATGGATAGGGGGAATAGCCAAGGTCTTTTCCCTGAGGTGGGGAGTCCAAAACTAGAGGCCATAGGTTTAAATTGAGAAGGGGAAGATTTAAAAGGGAAATAAGGAGCAATGTTTTCATGCTGAGCGTGGAGCGTGAATGGAATGAGCTGCCAGAGGAAGTGGTGGAGGCTGGTACAATCACAACATTTAAAAGGTATCTGGATGAGTATATAAATAGGAAGGGTTTAGAGGGATATGGGCCAAATGCTGGCAAATGGGACTTGATGAATTTAGGATATCTGGTTCACATAGATGAGTTGGGTCAAAGGGTCTGCTTTCATTTTACATCTCTATGACCCTATGATTCTGTATGTCTTAAAATTTTGAATTAGTTTCCAATTGTAAACATTGTCACTTCTGATGATGACTTTCATGAAAGCTGTTCAACATGCTAAATTTTAATAAGGTTGTTGTCATCACTAACCTCATGCTTAAAGATATTGTTTTCTTTTCTAACACAATTCAGGTACATTCTAAAAATATGCTCTGTAACAATGGCTGAATGCTGAGTCTCAAGCTGTCAGATTGTAGAAATTTGGAAATAAAGCACATGCCCACAAAATATTCCATTTTTGAAACTCTAAATGTTTTGTCAAAAATTAAGGAGTCGATGTTTTGCATAAATAACTGCTTGGATGAAATGAAATTTATTCTCCCTCATCATCTCATTATTATATGTTGCCAGGTTGGAAACTATATCCACAAACTCCTCCCTCAAAGCTAGCACAAAAGGACACAGTAGTATTTTTACTTGTGATATTTCATTTATAAAATAATTATATTCTTGGAGATAGGTATTAATTTCTGTAAATTCATTGAGAATAAAAGCTATTTTTACAAAAGTATATAATTTCACTAATTTTTGTTCTCTGTACAGGAAAGTACGCACTTAGCAATTAACATCCACTGGAAGTGTATTAAAATCAATCAAAATCACCCTCCTCCTTGTCTTCAGAATCCACTAACAAGTCCCAAACTCTTTCTTGAAAGGCATCATCATACAGAACATTAGATCAACTTCATCAACTATCATGTCAACATCAGCCATGTCACTTCATAAGAAAAACTTCCGTCCTGTCAAGTGGTTTTAATAATCCACATTTCTTGAATGGCTTCATCACAGGCTCCATTCTGATTTCATCCCAGGCTCCGAAAAACCTTTAAACAGGATTGTGAAAGTCAAAGCTTGTATAATGCCTCCATTGCTGAATGTCTTATCTCTTCTGATCATTCTGTCATTCTATTTTTTTTTATCATATGACCCTTGATGTTTAGTTGAGATATTTGAAGTTAAATAATTGAACAAGGCTGGTTAGACCACCAGGAATCACTGCAGTATTCATGTTTTGCTGTCTACGTTCAACAATGTCATTGGCACGGTGTGGTCTGAATATGTTTCAGACGAGAAAACCTTTTCTCTTCATATCATTCTCCAAACTTCCTCAGCCATAATTTCAGGCCATCTTCACTCATCCATTCTTTATCCTGTAGATGGATGATTGCTTCTTTTGGGATTTGTTGTTTTGGAATGAATTGCATTTGAATATCACCATTGGCTTATTGCCATTTATGAGCCATGACATCAGAGAGGATTTTGGAAGATTCCTCTCCCAAGTGCTCAACCTGTGAATGATCACGGGTTCCTTTACTTGCCTTTGTGCCTTTGTCAGCTCATGAATGGCCATTTCAGAGGCTCATCATATTCTCCATTCTTCAAGTGCCAGAGATCTTCATTGTTTCTTTCTGTTCTAACTCTCATGCTAGTGTTGTGTTCACCAGGATATGACCCGAAGCATTCTGGAGGTAGTTTACCCACTGTGTTAAATTTCCCCTTCACTGGCTTAAGGTGTGGAAGAAAGCATTCTAGGTGTAATCTCTAAGGTTCACAACTGCTCCTCCTCCGAGGTGAGATTTGAGGGCTGCTCGAGTTGAGTCTGGGGATAGGGATTTCTCTGTTTGTTTGTTCTGGCTTGGGACTTAGAAAGAAGCACAAATATGTGTTCATGGTGCAACCCCACGTCCTCCACTTAAGATCCCATCAAGACTGTGGTGCTTGCTGTGCAGCTGGAGGTAGCAGATAGGGGGCAGTCTCAGTCGATGACTGCAGTTATCCAATCCCCTATTTAGCACAGACATGTTCTCTCTTGCTGTCCTCCTCACTCAGGAGCCTTTTGTCAGACATTTCAAACTGTCCCATGCCACGATCAGAGCCCATGTGGGCTTGGACGTTCCTCGCTTACAGAAGGAGAGAAACGTTAGGAGAGGTTAAAATGGAGACATGAGCACTATGCCTGCATTAACAGATGCAGACAGCGATACCAGTTTCCAGAGCTCTGAATATCTGTGTGCGTTATCAGTGAGCACATTCTGATTTGAGGAAGGTTAGGTTTGAAAGGGTTCCAAACGAAAAGTGTTGGCAAAAAACTCCAACTAATGAAAATCAGTAAAGCATTTATATGAAGTGTCCATCTAGAAGACCTGTGAGGTGTTCTTCCTGATTTTCTCATTTTTGCAGTTGTATTCTTGTCCCCTGCAAGTTTTTTTCATGGAAAGTTATCAGATGGGTATGTTCTCCTAGTTGTGCTGAAAGGTCAATGAAATAATGGTACACGAGCTTCTGGGTGTTGCAACTCATTTTATAAGAGCATAGGAAGTAGGAGCAGCATCCTGTTGAGCCTGCTCCATCATTCAGTAAGATCATGGCTGATCTTTTTGGGGACTCAGCTTCACTTACACACCCTCTCACCATAACCATTAATCACTTTACTATTCAAAAATCTATTTAGCTTTTCCTTAAAAACATTCAATGAAGTAGCCTCAACGGCTTCACTGGGCAGGGAATTCCACAAATTGACAATCCTTTGGGTGAAGGATTTCCTCCTCAACTCAGTCTTAAATTTGCAAGCCCTTATTATGAGATAATGATCGCTATTTCTTGTTTCACCTGTAATTGGAAACTACCTTCCTGCTTCTATCTTATCTATTCCCTTCATAGTCTTATATGTTTCTATAAGATCCCCACCATTCTTCTAAATCCACTTCATCCCAGTCCAGTCAATCTCTCCTCACAAGCCAACCCTCTCAACTCTAGAGTCAACCTATTGAATCTACCTTGCACCCCCTCCATGAGCAAGTACATCCTTTCTCAAGTAAGGACACCAAAACTGTTCACAGGTGTGATCTCACTAGCTCCCTATACAGCTGCAGCATAACCTTCCTGTTTTGAAACTCCATCTCTCTAGCAATGAAGGATAATAGTCCATTTGCCTTCTTACTTACCTGCTGGACCCACAAACCAACTTTTTGTGATTCATATACAAGGGCGCCCAGGTCCCTCTGTACAGCAGCATGTTGCAATTTTTCATCATTTAAATAACAGTCCATTTTGCCTTATTCCAAACAAAATTATGACCTCTTTAGCAGCCTGTGGCCTTGCTAACTTGGCCAAACAGCAAGGGATGCTGGGTAGACTCACCAAGTAACATTCTGAAATCACAAAACCCACCCACCAAACACACTGTAAACATAGGAGCCAGGGGCTAATGACTCTAGCAAGATGTAAAAGGCAACAGTTACTCTGGACCAACATATCCCAATAATTTAACTATTAAGCAAAGGAGAGCACAGGCAGAAAGGCATGGGGTCCTGCTACACAAAGTAATTAACAGTAGCATGCCATCTAAGTGATTGACTCACGTTTCAAATTGTTAAATCTATCCCCCTGAGTGGCCACAACAATGGGAACTTCCAGAAAACCAGCTAAAAGATATACAAACAGGATTCACCTGCAGACATCTCTCTTGGAATCTCTAGGAATCATCTGAGGCCTTCCACGGAGAACAGCATGGCAAGAGGCAGCGATCAGCTGACCATACAGAGAAAGAGAGAGGAAGAAAGCAGCTTTGCAGACCCAGCGACAGAGCCACCATGAGTGTGACTGCATAACTTAACAAGAAACTTGGGAATTATTGTAACCTTAAGAGGCCAAATAGGATTAGGGATAGTATGTTTAGATTAGATTAGATTAGATTCCCTACAGTGTGGAAACAGGCCCTTTGGCCCAGCGAGTCCACACTGACCCTTGGAGCATCCCACCCAGACCCATCCCCCTATAACCCACACACCCCTGAATACTACGGGCAATTTAGCATGGCCGATCCACCTAGCCTAGTATTAAAGATTATTATAATTTTGTTCCTAATAAAGTGGGAATGTTTTGCTTTGGTACTGGCTTATATTCTTATTGATTTGACAGCTTTGGTATTATTGGACGCATGGGCAAATTCAATTGTAACATTCTTGTTTAAAGATAAAGTGGACAACCATCACATTTACCAACATTTTACTCTATCTCTCAGACCTTCATCCCCTCATTTCCTTATATCCCTCTGCAGGCTTTCAGCATCCTCTGTTTAATTTGGTCTACCACTCGTTTTAGTGTCATCTGTGAACTTTGACACATTACATTTGGTCCCCAACTCTAAGTCATATATGTAAATTGTAAGCAATTACGGTCCCAACACTGATCCCTGAGGCAGACCACTAGTCATTAATTTCCAATTAGAAAAAAACTCACTTATCCCCACTGTTTGTTTTCTATTAGTTAACCAATCTTCTATCCATGTTAATACATTACCCATAACGCTACACACTTTTATCTTATGCACTAGCCTTTGGTGCAGCACCTTGTCAAATGCTTTCTGGAAATCCAGATACACTACATCCACTGGTTCTCCATTGTCCACTTCACTCATATTTATGGAATTTTACTTCAATTGTTTTGTAATATCCTCAAAGAATTCCAGTGAATTAGTTAATCATGACCTGCCTTTCATGAACTCATACTGCATCTGTCCAATGAGAAAATTTCTATCCAGGTGCCTTGCTTTTTCTTCCTTGGTGATAGATTCAAGCATTTTCCCCTGTACAGAAGTTAAGCCAGTGGGACTATAGTTCCCAACCTTTCATTTACCTCCTTTATCATTGGTATATGTGCCCTGGCAGATGCCTGAGAGGCAATAATACTGTGTTTAATGGTGTTGATAACTGCAATTGGTAGCTGCAATAAAGTGATATACAACGTTTGCACACGAGACAGTTATTGGAGACACATGGCACCCATTCTTGTGTGTGACAGTCCTGCAAAATGCTAGGCTATGGTTAAACAGTAGACAGCAGTATGTGACCTGGAAGAACAGATCATTGTGCTACCGGTGCCAGGTTCTCTTGAGACACCCCATGCACTAACCCCCTCAGCCACTTGTCCCATTGTCTTGTGTTGCTCTGCTGGGCAGTCGTCAGGAGAACCTCTCACTGGCGTGTGCCATCACTTTTTATCTGGTTTCTGACACCTCCAGGGGTGGGTGGGCAGGATGAATGGTTGTTGAGTGATGCTTCCATGTTGCAGAAAGTGACGTGCAGTCTGGGTACTCTTCAAGGATGGAGCCTGGAGGCTGGACACTGGAAGGTCGGACTGGAGACCAGAGATTTCTGCTTACCCACCCGAAAGAATCATATCATCCATTTACTCATCCATATTTATTCTCAAGAAAACAAGATTCTGCTGGAATTAAGCCAGTAAATTCAAACAGAGAACAGAGTTATATTTGTGTATTTTTACTTCAGTTGTTTTGGTGATTTCTTTCTCTTCGAGATTATGTCTTTTCATTTTCTAACTTTGAAAACATTTTAATGGCAACAGAAAGTGTTGAAATTGAAAATCTCCTTTAATTATACTTTCTTGAAAAGACTGTACTTATAAATAATGGCTTAATGATTTCAAGCTTTAATCTTCTTTGACGAAGAAACCGGTAAAATAGAAGTTTGGCATGTAATCTGCATTACCTTAAGCCTCAGTTTTCCACACTGATTTCCATTTATTTATATTGGTTTTTACATCCTATGTGGCATAATGATTTTTGCTTTGAATATCAATCAGCAAGACAGCAATTAGAAGCCAGAATGTCTTTTGATTTATTTGAAGCCATAGAATGTTAGGACCTAAAACTAGTTTTATGAGTCCAAGAGTGGCAGTAAGGGTCAATGCTCTGTAAAATGCTACACTTCTGAAGTCTCCAGAGACGGATTCATCACCAGGATAAACACTGTTCCTACTTGTAACCGCTTATTCATGTTGAAATACAACATGTAAAATATTGACCTAGTGGTGAGTTTCACACCCATGTATGTACATATTGGCCATCAAGACTATTTATTTCCATCTTGAAGTGTCCATTTGCCGATCCAACTCAGGATTTCCATTGGTGAAGTCCTTACTCAAGCTTTAGTCACCTTTCTTCTCAATGATTTTTAGCCAGGATCCAAGATTCCACCCTCCAAAAATATCAGCTTGTTAAAAACTCAGCCCTCCTCTTTCCTGTCCCACATCATAACTTTCATGCCAATCCATGCTAATTTGAATTGGTTCCCTGTCCACCAATAATAATCTTCAAATCTCTCTATAATCTTGTTTCACCTTAACTCAAACATCTCTTGCACCTTGTATGCTTTCCTCTTGCTTCCATTATCTGCTTTGGGTACTTCAATCTCCTATTCAAACATCCATATTAAACTTGCAGCTGCTCCAGCCCAAATGTTTGGATGCTGTACCATAAGCATCTCCATTTCTCTCCTCCCATTTAAAAAAAAGCCTTCACACAACATCTACCAAACTTTCAGCTACTGTTGTTGAATTCTCTTTCCATGGCAAATCATCAAATCCCCCATTATAACAGTTTGTGAAGCATAACAAGGCACTCTTTTTTCGTGAAATACAGTCTACTATACAAATGATGCAAAGTGCAAACAGATATTGCAGTTATTTTTCCTGCACTTTTCAAGGAAATTGTTTTATTGTCAGGAAAACTCTACACTTCCTGCAATAGAGCATAGTTATATCTTATTTGGCCATTTATGTATGATATTGTAATCCATTTTATCTTGATTCCCAGGAATGGAATGTCCACTTATATTGAGGATCAGATGTTTATGATGCAATACGGCAGAGAACTCAACATGAATTTAAAACATACTGAATTTTGATCCAGCAAATTTCATATTTTTGGCTATAACTAAAAGTAAAGTAGATTTCAATTTTGGAGAACGGCAACAAGTGCAGTTAATTGCTTTAGAATTCCATTATATATAATTGCAAATGGACATTGCGATGGCTAGCTCTCACTGCTTCACTTGCTGTTCTAGAAATTTTTGCATGAATAATGTAATGATACCTACCCGTCTCACAATTGAATGACCTATTTAAAAAGCTCCACAGATGACAGATCATATGTTAGACAGGAAATTTCTATTTTTCACTTGAAGTATTAACTTTACCACTTTTTGATTGGCTGAAGTTTAATTTAAGTCAAAATTGTTCATTTATTCTTTTTAAAAATCTGTTACACTGTAAAGCAATTACGATTTGTCATAATACATTTGGACCTTGTGTTATTGAGTAAAATCAACATTTTACAAGATTAATATTTAACATTAGTATTCAATGCTCCAATTTGACCATGATTAAAAATGTCAAGATTTGTTAACTGGATGTTTTCAGTATATCATTGGAACCATCAATCTCTCTTATTACAGTATTTGAGTAGGTGTGATTACTAAGAGCTGTTCAAATTCTATTGAATTTTAAAATTTCAACAATCTCAAACTATACTTAACTTATCAAAGACAGACATGTCTGTGCTTTAACAATAACAAAATAAAACATTTTAGTGCATTAAGCTCAATGACTGAAAGCAGAGGAATGGAAATTAATATCAATCGGCAATGTGACTTACAAGAACAATGGAGGAGTCATACCTAAGCTTGTCCTAGTTTAACTTCTGCTGAAAAGAAATAAGTATTTTAAAGTACAAAATAAATGATTATATTTGTAATGGAATTTTATCAGAATTGGTTCCTTGGAACCATATGTGGTTATCCTATTTGATCGTGTATTCTTTGAAAGTTTGTCCTCATGCACTTGGGGTCCTACAATGTCTAACTCACGTCTGACTCCTCAAAGACTGCCTATTCTCTACAAGGCACACGGACTAAGATGGAATAATATGCAATTGCTCCAACGACACTCAGAAAGCTTGACACCATCCAAGCCAAAGCATCCCACTTGACTGGTACCATTTATGCAAACATCCATTCCGTCCAGCATCAATGCTCAGGAGCGGCAAAGTGTACCATCTACAAGATGTCCTGCAGAAATTCGTCAAGACTTCTTAGACATCGTCTGAACACATGGCCACTGTCACTGAAAAACAAAGGCAGTAGACGCCTGGAAAAACCATGACCTACAAGTTGCCCTCTGAGCCATTCACTAATTTGGACTGACATCATACTTCCTCCAGTATGACTGGTTTAAAAAAACTGAAGCTGCCTCCCTAACAGCCTTGTGCATATGCCGATACCAAATAGCCTGCAGCTGTGCAAGAAGGCAGCTCACCAATAAATACCAGGCCAGCAAGTGACACACACATCCAAGTAATGGATAATAAAAAATGTTCACTTTGCTGCACCGATTGTGTCAGCAAATATCTGTCTAGTTGCAAATTTAAGGCTTAGGGCTGGGCCATCCTTCACAGTAGACGAGCTTTCCCAATCCAAGGTGTGAAGCGAATACCACCTGCATCATGTGCCAGCTATGGCAACGTCGAAAGTGATTGCAGATTTGGCAGCTAAGATTAATTTTTCCATGGCAACAAAGCAATGCTTGTGCACCACAGCCAATTAGAGCATACAATATTACTGACATTGATTCTATCTAAACCATCATATTCCCACTTTACTGAGTAAAGTTGGTAGATCTGCTGGTCCACCGTCCCCCATGGAAGCCAGAATGCTGCTGACTATTGATGACCCCTGCGCACATTACCATGTTCCACTTCAATGCTGCACCATCTCCAGACATTCATATATTGAGTTGTTACCCTTTACAATTGTAATCCATGTTGCAACCCAGCATATTACCTCCAATATCCACAATTAAGTGCCCCAAATTCTCTCCAGCAGGAGTGGCCCTTTATAACCCCAGCCCCCTCGACTGACACATGACTGACTGTGGCCCATGCCCTTGAATGCCTTCGAAGAACATTTCCACGCAATGAGTGACTGGGCTGCTCAATGATATCCCCAACTGACTTCCTGAGATTGCCCCTACTGCTGTCATAGGGCTGGCCATGACCATTATCCAGACTGTAGAGGATCCCTTGACTGTGGCCGAAATGAACTGCTGGATGGCTGACTGTGCTATAGCCCTGAACTGAAATCAGAGGCTGCTCATAATAGACTGGCTTGAGACTCCCTCCTTGAAGAGTATCTCTCTTGACTTGACTGATGACTACTCCTTCAGATTTTGAGCATGGCCAGTTCCTTGGAGCACACATGCTTGGCTGACACATGATCCAGATGAGAGACTGACACTGCAAGATGCCATGCAGCCACATGTGCACTCCTTCTGTGATCACTGCTGAAATGCATCTGCACTAGCAGCAAGGCAAGACAGACGTACTGTCAGCATTTCAGCTCCGGTTGACATGCAAAACACAAATAAACAAGCAAGGCAAAGCAAAGCAGAAATGCCGTGAGTTTTGAAGTTGACACAAAGTGAGAGACAGCAAGTGAAGATCCCTGAGACACAGCTAAAGGTCCATGCTTGAGGTGGGTGCCTGTCCCTGTGTGCACTGTTCCCCAGCAGCAGCTTTTCAGTGATAGGTGTCAGTGCATTTCAAAGTGCTGCATTAAAATACAGAGATGTGCCATGGTGGTGTTGTGAGGCTACTATGTGGTCTGTGCCAGTGGCTATGGACGGTGGGTGCATTCAATTACTGCCCTTGGAGCGTGCCTGAGATGTTGGTGCTGGATGATCAAGACGGGGATCTAGAGGACCAACAGTGAGTTGGAGCCTCCAGGTAACTGCTCTGACTTTCATCTAGGCAATTCTCGACATCCAGTTTCAACCTGTTGGCTGGGAGAATGGGACTCTGTTTATTAATGAACTGAGGTTACGTGCAGATACTCCTCTCACAATGCACTGGCAAGAATCCCATCTTGCGTTTAACACTTGATTGAAAAATGGGACTTTTTGTTCTTAACATTAGGAAGCTCCTCAGTCGGCCCACAACTTTCACAGGTTTGGAATATTCCACCAAATGTGTCAAGTTAGATGTGATTCTGTGGACATTGTTTAACAATCCCAAGCATGCTAAGAATTATTCAAAGTGAAAATGTGCTTTTTTTTCTTTATTCATTGATGTGATGAGGGCATCGCTGGCTAGGCAGCATTTATTGCCCATCCCTAATTTCCCAGCGGGCAGTTCAGAGACAACCAGATTGCTGTGGGCCTGGAGTTGCATGTAGGCCAGACTGGATCAGGATGGCAGTTTCCTTCCCTAAAGGACATTAGTGAACCAGATGGATTTTCCCAACAATCGACAATGGATTCATGGTCATCATTAGATTCTTCATTCCAGATATTTTATTGAATTCAAGTTCCACCATCTGCTGTGGCAGTGATTTGAGCCTAAGTGCCCAGAACATTGTCTAGGTCTCTGGATAAACAGCCCAGCAATAATATCACATACCATCGCCTCCCATATATCATGTTAGATGTGATTCTATGATTGGTCAACATTTGTTGAACAATCCAAATATGCCAAGGATTCCTCTAAGAGCAAATTAACCATAATAATCAGACTAGCAATGCAACTCACTTGCATTTCCTAGAAAATGTATGCATTTATGCACAGTGACCTGCCCTCTTGAACCAAATCTCAGCATTAAATTTAGCTGCTTTAACCAGTGAGCAGAATTGTCATACCAGGACACATTTCTGTTTAAGCTCCCTTATTTGGATGTTTGTGAAGAGCCATTGAAACACTGCCAAAAAAAGTTTGTATAAGTTTCCCAGCAAATTAACCAATCTAGTTTATTGTGGGTCTGTGAGATTTGGCAGTAAAAATGTTAGAAGTTATCTCCTAGACTTTAATATCCTGAATGCAATCTAAACAGGCACCAGTGTCTAAAATAACAATGCACCATTGTGACTTGGTTTAGTCCCATCTATTCTGATCATATCTTGTATCTACCTACTTTAGTATGTTAATAATGCCACAAAACATGTTGGAGAATAGCCTGCACAAGGACTGTGCAGTGGTCACCCTCACTAATGTTGTCACAAACATATATGTGGACCACAGGTAGATGTTTAAGGATGATACCAAGTTGGTTAGGCCCTCAACTGGGGTTTCCTATCACCTGCTGCCAGCCCACCACTGGAAGCAATGTCCTTTATGGGTCATGTTAGATGTGATTCTGTGATGGTCGAGATTTGTTGAATAATCTTAAATGCTAAGAATTACTCAAAGAGCAAATTAAAGACAATAATCGGACCAGCAATGCAGCTAGTCATTGTGAAACTTTTAAGGCACTCTTGGTGAGGCTCGTTTTTTGTGTATGAGATCTAACTTTAATTAATCTTCCAAAAGACTACTTCTTGAGATCACTGTCCTCTCTGTAAGAACTTTTTATTTACAACTTAGTGGATGCACATTTTCTCTCAAGACACTTGTAAAGCTTTTACTATACACTCGTTAAGCTCCAGCTCCTTTCTAGCTCTCTCTAATTATTCATTAAAACATCATAATTACATAAATATAGATTATCATCATTGTACATTCAGCTGATGTCTCATTGTTCAACAAGTATTGAAGTTCCCTTTGCATGCCCATAATTCTTTTAACTGTTCTATTTGCAAGAAAAAGCTGAATTCACATTTTAAACATGACATGGGATTTGGACTAACATTTGTTTGATCAATAGGTGAGCTGTCTGCACAATTAATCCAGCAACTGAGCCAATATGGGGCTGCACCAATGGCATAGCTAAATGCCATTCCAGATGTTGCTTTAAATTCGTAGTACACATCATAAAGCTTCCAATTACGAAACTTAAATTTATGATAATAATGAATTGTTAAACCAGTTTATTCAATGATTTTCTGCCTGTGGGATCCTCAGGGTACTGCTTAACTGTCTTTTCTGCTTTACAGGCAGAAACAAAATGTGCTATTTTTGTTTTTAATTGGCTTGAGAGCTTCAAAATGTTGCTTCACTGATTATCACCATAAGAATTCTTTCTCACAGTCAGGCTGTTAGCACATTTAAATTGGCTAATAAACTAGTAACCATGGAGTTTACAGCAATACATTGACTCATTACTATGAATTAACAAAATGCTAATAGTGACACTAAACAGGAGCAGTATGTGGCATAGCGAGTGATTAGCAATATGGGAAAAATATTTTGTTTTCATTTTCTGAAATGTTGGTTTTAACGCTGTGTTTGGGGGTTTGGCTTGATGATAAATAAATGCATGTTGTAATTGCTTTCGATTCTGATGAAACTTCTGAAGTGGACAGTCAAACAAGCTCTGATTGTAAACATGGACTCTCTAACACCAAATAATGCTGATCTTGGTAATGTTGATCTCATCTAGTGCACACCGTGTGTAATGTAACCCATATGCCTCTGTCTAAATCTTTTTGATCTGTTCATCCTTGCTTACTATGATCTGTCTGCACTGCGCATAAATGAAGCATTTCAAGGTACTTTGGCGCACATGATAATCAGCCAATCAGCCAAAAACATAGTGGAAAATGCAAGAATAAGCAGGAGACAGTTTAAATTTGTCAATGACTTCAATGAGTAGTAGTTTTGACTTGACCTTCCTAAAAAATTGTGTTGTAGCTTATTTGCAACAAGGAGTGTTCGATAGAATCATGTGTTAGATGGTACAAAAAATAAGAAAAATATTTACTCCTTTAAATGTGTATCCCTGTTGTAAAAGTGGTTTCACGTGGCACTTTTATAAGACCATAAAAGTAGAAGAAATAAAAGTGGGAGTGGGCCATTCAATAAATCTGACTGATCCTCTGACACAGCTGCACCTTCACACACCATCCAAACATCTAGAATTCACTTTCAAACAAAAATCTATTGACTTATATTTTGAAATTACACAACGTTTAGTTATGCACAGACACCTGTAATGGAAGATTCCAATGATTCACAGGTCTTTGAATGAAGAAATTTACCCACATCCCCGTCCTAAGGTCAGTACCTTATGCAGATACCTCACCCCTCATTTTAGATGCCAAGTAAAAAAAAAATACTTACAATAGAAAGTTCTAATCTACGTATTCCTGCTTCCTATTTTCTATTCATTAACCAATCTCTACTCCATATTGGCCCAATCCATGAGAATTTTCTATAATAGCCTCTTGTTTGGAACCTTCTAAACGCTTTTGAGAATCCAACCACATTCTATAGATTGGTTCCCCCTTATCTGCCCTACCAGTTCCAACTACTAAAAATTCCAACAGACTTGTCACATGCAATTTCCCTTTCATAAATCTGTGTTGACTCTGTCTATCCATGCTGTGAAATTCTAAGTGCTGTATTACCACATCTATAATAGTAGATTCCAGTATTTTCTCTACTACTTGATATCCTGCTAACTTTATTTTCTCCATCCCTCTTTTCTTCATGTGTGTCATGTCTGCTAACTTCTAATGTATAGAGATGTTATAATACTGAGGGTATTGTGGAAGATAATAAAGAGTATTCACTGTGTGTAGTGATTGAAACCATGGCCAGGCCGATCCAGTGAGTATGAGGTCCCTGATTAGGATTGCTAACCTGGGCCAATCAGGGAATCCTGGCTGACAGATATAATCAGGAGTCACAGAGATTCTGACTATTTTAGGGACTCTGAGCTGGGTGGTCAGAGTTCATAAACTGTGCATGTGTACAAAAAGGGTGACTTAGTGATGGGATACCAGCCTCATTGGAGTTATTTTACTACCTCTGTAGGTTACCTTTTTTCGAAGTTTTAGATGTAGGCCATCAGGCCTAGGAAATTTGATTGCTTTTGATTCCACAAATTTCTATTTCCCAAAAGCAATTCATGAACGTCTCATACCATGAAAGTCTGTAATCAAGCCTTCCAAAAGGAGAGAGAAGTTAAGAAGTTGAATGACGCAATACACATGATCACTGGCAGGGCATCATAATCGGCATTGCCAGGTTATTGGTGATAAGGGCACATTTTCTGACAACATTGGGGCTTGATCACCTTCAATAAGTTACATTTTATGAGATAAATTGTCTCTGAAACATTTGGTTTCTTTAGTCTTCCTTATCTTTCGTCTGAAAGACATATTCCTTCATTACAACTGAATCCAGTATTTGACAGACATACTCCCAATGGCAGCTGGGGTCTTTGTTCTGTTCAGGGGGCTGCCCAAAAGCCTTAGCAGTTTTTCCTCTGGGTCCTCTTTCCCTATGGTGCATGAGGTATGGTTAAATCACATAAGAAACCTTGACCCTAACCCAGTCTCAGCTGCATCTGCTAGAACCCTATTGTAACCACGATGGATCTTAAGGCCTTCCAAATAACATGGCCTGGAAAGAGATGGCAATGATTATGATATATAAACGAGATTCTAATCTTAGTAATTTGGCAGAATGCCGCAGTCAACATCTCGAACAAGGGTTTCTCAACTCTTGGGAAACCTAGAATTAGAGAGAATGGAATCATTCAACATACAACTGGTGTGATGGGGAGCACAGAGGGTCCTGCCATAATGCGTGTTCCAGCAATGCAACTTGGCTATAACTCAGAGATAATGGGAACTGCAGATGCTGGAGAATTCCAAGATAATAAAATGTGAGGCTGGATGAACACAGCAGGCCAAGCAGCATCTCAGGAGCACAAAAGCTGATGTTTCGGGCCTAGACCCTTCATCAGAGAGGGGGATGGGGAGAGGGAACTGGAATAAATAGGGAGAGAGGGGGAGGCGGACCGAAGATGGAGAGTAAAGAAGATAGGTGGAGAGAGTATAGGTGGGGAGGTAGGGAGGGGATAGGTCAGTCCAGGGAAGATGGACAGGTCAAGGAGGTGGGATGAGGTTAGTAGGTAGCTGGGGGTGCGGCTTGGGGTGGGAGGAAGGGATGGGTGAGAGGAAGAACCGGTTAGGGAGGCAGAGACAGGTTGGACTGGTTTTGGGATGCAGTGGGTGGGGGGGAAGGCGACTGCACCACACAACCAGCCCAGCTCTTCCCCCCCACCCACTGCATGCAAAAACAAGTCCAACCTGTCTCTGCCTCCCTAACCGGTTCTTCCTCTCACCCATCCCTTCCTCCCACCCCAAGCCGCACCCCCAGCTACCTACTAACCTCATCCCACCTCCTTGACCTGTCCATCTTCCCTGGACTGACCTATCCCCTCCCTTCCTCCCCACCTATACTCTCTCCACCTATCTTCTTTACTCTCCATCTTCGGTCCGCCTCCCCCTCTCTCCCTATTTATTCCAGTTCCCTCTCCCCATCCCCCTCTCTGATGAAGGGTCTAGGCCCGAAACGTCAGCTTTTGTGCTCCTGAGATGCTGCTTGGCCTGCTGTGTTCATCCAGCCTCACATTTTAGTATCTTGGCTATAACTCAATTGACCAATAGGGGAATGCCAATCCTAAAATGCAAACTTTATGTTATGCAAACTTACGATTCCATTGAGTATGCAATGACATCGTAAGCTTCAGCAAAGGAAAATTTCTCTTCTTCGATCCTTGCAGATGGTGTTCAGAGTAAATGTTCAGAGTAAATCACAATGAGCACTTTTCAAAAAGGTAATTGAATTGTATGCCATAAACCTCAAACATATTACCACCCAGAAAACAACCATCTTATTAGGAAAATATGTGAAGCCTTAGTTTGAAGAGTTTATAGTGAATGCATTAAATGCAAAATAATGAAGCATAGTTTAAAATAATATGAGTGCTGTTAAAACATACATCTTTGTGAGTTGTTAGCGAGTTTTGAGAAGATTTGTAGCTCAGGTTGAGGTTCTGGATGTGAGTTTGCTCGCTGAGCTGGAAGGTTAGTTTTCAGACGTTTCGTCACCATTCTAGGTAACATCATCAGTGAGCCTCCGATGAAGCGCTGGTGTTATGTCCCGCTTTCTATTTATCTGGTTAGGTTTCCTTGGGTTGGTGATGTCATTTCCTGTGTTGGTGATGTCATTTCCTGTTCTTTTTCTCAGGGGATGGTATATTGGCTCCAAATCAACGTGTGTTGTATTTTTGCCTAGATTTTGTTACATATTTAAAATGTAAGAACTTTTGAACTTGCTCATGTAAATAATTTATCCCAAAATTCATTTGTGTTCTTTTCCAGCACTATTTTGAATGCAGTATATCATTATCAGAATTGAGTTGATATGTAAACACATTATAGTGATAAACATCCATCACACTAGTGGCACTTTTTCGTTAAAAGTTTAATGACTTGTCAAGTATTTTGTAAAGACAGTGACATAGTAAGGTGCGGGGCCAGAAGTTACAGGAAAAGGTTTCAGGTCTGAAACGTCAGCTTTCCTGCTCCTCTGATGCTGCTTGGCCTGCTGTGTTCATCCAGTTCTACACCTTATTATCTCTGATTCTCCAGCATCGGCAGTTCCTACTATCTCTGTAACAAAGTACTTTTCTTTTGTTTTTTCCATCCCAAAGTTACCAAAAGGGAAATTTCACAATAGTTTGACTCAGGAAAAGGAGAGGGAATTATAGATATCTCATCAATACGATACCTTCCATTTGCATGCAGATGCAGAATCTCTTTGTTTGAAAGTGCTTTGAAAGATTGACTGGGTAGTCAAACACTTGAACGATGTAGTACAACATTGCTTAATGTGAATATTTACTCAGGTGTAAACAGCAGAAAGGCAAAGTATTATTTAAATTGTGGTTTATTGGGAAATGTGGATGAACAAAGGGATTTGGTTGTCTTTATAAACTAGGCAATGAAAGTAGACAGGCAGGTGCAGCAAGCAATTAGAATGGCAGGTACATTAGTTTTTATTGTGAGAGGATTTTAAATTCAAAAGTCTGGATGCCTTAGAAAAGTTATACAGGGCCTTGGTTAGACCACACTTGAAGAATTGCATGCTGTTTTGGTCTCCATACCTAAGTAAGATTACACTTGCCATGAAGGAAGTGCAGCAGAAGTTCATTAAGCTGCTCACAGGGATGCTAGAACAGTCTTTCATGAAAAGATTATTTCAACTGGGCCTTTATTCACTAGAGTGTATAAGAATGACAGGGAATCTGAGCGAAATGTACAAAATTCAAACAGAGCTTGACAGACTACATGGGGGGAGAATGTTTCCCCTGGCTGGGGTGCTGAGAACAAGGTGTCACTGTCTCAGGATACAATGTGCATCATTTAGGACTAAGATGAGGAAATGGTTCTTCACTCAAAGGGTAATGAAACTGTGGAACTGTTTACCATGGAAACCCGTAGAGCTCAAATCATTGAATCTATTCAAGAAACAGACAGATAATCTTTTAGATGTTTAAGGCATCAAAGAGTAAGGGGGAAAGCAGGAATTGAGATTAACAATGAGCATACTGAATGGTGGAAATGGCTGTACGGGCTGAATGGCCTACTCCTGCTTCTGGTTTGTATGTTTTAATATTTCTGTAAGACAGACCATGTACTTGCATGCTTACAGTACAGTGTTTGAATATGGCAGCTGTAAAGCATTGTCTTCTGGTGCTAGCAATTCTGCGCTTTTGAAAATGGAAATATCAGATTTTTTTTGTTTGCGGATTGATTTTATTATCATGTGTGCTGAAATACAGTGAAAAGTTTTGTTTACAAGCAGTACAGGCAGAACACAGCAAACAAAGGATGTACAGATCAAAAAGACTTACAGGCATACAGGCTACATTGCAGGTTACATTATTTGAGGCTACAGTCTATTCAACAGTCTGGAAATGGCTGGGAAGAAGCTGTTCCTGAACATGCTGATGCATGCGTTCAGGCTTCTGTATCTTCTGCCTGATGGAAGAGGTTGTAGAAGAGCATTACCGGGATGTAATGATTCTTTGATGATGTTGGCCAACTTTCTGCAGCAGCGAGCCCTGTAAATGGAGCCCATGGATGGAAGCGTGGAGCTGGAGGAGCACAGCAGGCCAGGCAGCACCAGAGGAACAGGAAAGCTGACGTTTTGGGTTTGGACACTTCAAAAAAAAGGGTCCCGATCTGAAATGTCAGCTTTCCTGTTCCTTTGGTGCTGCCTGGCCTGTTGTGTTCCTCCAACTGTTCACTTTGTTATCTCTAACTCCAGCATCTGCAGTTCTTGCTATTTCTGTGCATGGAAGGTCGCCTTCCATGATGGTGTGTGCTGTGCACACCACCATCTGTAGTTTCGTACAGTCCTGGGAAGAGCAGTTGGCATACCAGGCCGTTATACACCGAACAGTATGATATCAATAGTGCGTCAGTAGGAGTTGATGAGGGATCTTACGGACATGCTAAATTTCCTAAACCACCTGAGGAAGAAGAGACGTTTTTGTGCCATCTTGACTGTGAAATTTACATGGGGAGTCCACGGCAGTTTGTCGATTATCATCACTTCAAGGAACTATATGCTCTTCATTCTCTCAACCTCAGTTCCATTGATGTTGATGGGGGCGTGTTCCCCTTCTTTCTTTCTGAAGCTGATAATCAGTTCTTTAATTTTGCTGACATTGAGGGAGAGATTGTTTTCACTGCACCCCGTCACCAAGCCCTCTATCTCCCTTCTGTATTTTGACTCATTGTTGTTAAATATCTGTCCCAATGTGGTGGTGTTGTCAGCAAACTTGTAGATGAAGTTCGCTTGGAATTTGCAACACAGTTGTGGGTGTACAGGGAGTACAGTAGGGGTCTGACGTCACATCTTTTGGGGGGCTCCAGCATTAAGTGTTATTGTGGAGGAGCTGCAGTTCCCCATCCTCACCGATTATGGTCTGTAGGTCAGAAAACTGAATACCCAGTTGCAGAGGATGGAGCTGAGACCAAGGCCACGGAGTTTTGAAATCAGTCTGGAGGCGGTAACGGTGTTAAAGGTGGAGCTGTAGTCAATGAGCAGGAGTCTGACATGGATGCCTTTATTGTCCAGATGTTCCAGAGGTGAATGCAGGTCTAGGTATATGGCATCCTCTCTGGATCTGTTTTGTCTGTAGGCAAACTGTAGGGGATCAAGGCCATTTAGGTGATTGGAGTTGATATGGGTCATGATGGGCCTCTCACAGAACTTCGTGATTGTTGAGGTCAGAGCTATTGGGTGTTAGTCATTAAGGCACACTGCACAAGTTTCATTGGTACAGGGATGATGGTGGTCTTCTTGAAGCAGGTAGGGACTTCAGCTTGTCGGAGGGAGAGGTTGAAGCTGTTGGTGAATACCTCTGCCAGTTGGTCCATAAAGGGTCCTGAGGAAGGGTCACCGGACCTGAAATATTAACTCGGGTTTTCTCTTCACAAATGCTGCCAGACCTGTTGACCTTTTCCAGCAACTTCTGTTCTGTTTGTGACTCAGTTTAATTTCTTTGGTACACTGTTGTGCACACATTTGCTGATGAAATCCGCGCAGAATCATCTCGATTTTCCGCTGAGCATTTGAACACGGTCTAGTCCATCGAGTTCAAGCAGTTCTGAAAATGGTCTTCCTTTGAATGGTCTTTGTTTTGTGAAGGGTTCTCTAGTTTCAACTTCTGCTTCTAAGCTGGGTAGAGGAACACAGCACTATGCTTGGATTTTCCAAAGTGTGGGAGGGGTATTGAGCGATAGGTGTCTTTGATGGTTGTGTAGCATTTGTCCAGAACGTTCTGTCCTCTGGTGGGGCAGGGGATGTGTTGGTGGTATTTTGGCATCACCTGCTGGAGGTTGGCTTGGTTGAAGTCATCAGCTACAATGAATAGGGCCTCTGGGAATTTTGTCTCCAGAGTGTTTGTGATGGTGTAAACCCCATCCAGGGCATTTTTCTCATCCGCATGGGATAGTATGTAGACTCCTGTCTGGGTCGTGCAGGTGAACTGTAATGGTAGGGAGTAGGGACAATATTTTACTGTAAGATATTCCGGGTCCAGGGAACAATAGCTCGCCAGGGTCACTATGTCCGAGCACCAGAGAGTGTTGATCAGGAAGCATACCTGACTGTCCTTCGCATTACCTGAGGACACCATGTAGCCCACGTGGTGTATGGACAACCTATTAGCTTGTAGGGCACTGTCAGGAATAGCTGGATGAGCCATGTCTCTGTGAAACAGAGCACACAATAGTTTCTCAGTTCCTCTTGGAAGTTCATTCATTTTGTTTTCGATACTTTGGACATTTTCTAGGAGTATGCTGAGCAGGAGAGTCTTGAAATCGTGCAGTTTAACACCACCTTCAGTCCAGTATGTTTTCCTTGTTTCCTTGTGGGTTTCCTGTACCCTGATTAGATTAGATTAGATTCCCCACAGTGTGGAAACAGGCCCTTCGGCCCAACAAGTTCACACCGCCCCTTGGAGCATCCCACCCAGACCCATCCCCCTATAACCTACACACCCTTGAACACTATGGGCAATTTAGCATGGCCAATCCACCTATTCTGCACATCCTTGGACTGTGGGAGGAAACCCACGCAGACACAGGGAGAATGTACAAACTCCACACAGATAGTCGCTCGAGGTGTGAATCGAACCCGGGTCCCTGGTGCTGTGAGGCTGCAGTGCTAACCACTGAGCCACCGTGCCGCCCAATGGTGGTCCAGGGAGTTCGTGCGGTGAGTCTGCTGCTCTTGCAGGTTAGTGAATCAGGTCTGGTCAGGCTGGCCCTCACCTCGGGTTGGGATGCCGTGAGGTCAGAGTTTGGGCCTGGGCTGGTCTGGTCTCTTTGGGGATGGGTAGAGGTGGTGGAGTCAATGTCCTATTGGGTCCTGTAGGAAGCCGGTATATTTGTCCTGTGTCTGTGAGCCCAACATCACCAGTACCCAGGCCTAGATGACTTTAGATCTTCGGACTTGTAATTAGATGTAAAAGAACATTATTAGTCATTTTTAGAGATTTAGAATTTAAATTCACAAGTTTAAAATGATTATAAGAAATGTTAGAGGTAGATCTGCTGCGGGAGCTCGCAAAGAGTCATCTGATATTGGCACCATCTTACACCATAGATTCCAGTTTTAACGGCTCTGGCTGCATTTGCTTAGCTGACCTGACAAGAAGGCAACTTGTATGCACAATATCATGATCATGATTACTCCAGGCAAAGATTCTTAAAATGCATTCTTAGCCAATCAATAGCTTGCCAATGAAGACCAAATTGAATCCAGATGGGTGGCAAAACTGTGGAGGCATGGTGCAACTGCCCCTAGCAGGGCTTCCAATTGCATTGACTCGAGTTGTTCACTTTCCTCAGAACTGTATTGGCTTACACCCACCACCAACAATCCCCACCCCCCACAACATCCCCCCCCCCCACCCCACACTGCCCCGATAGGATAACTGACCATTATTGAAAGAAACCTCAGGGTTGACTGTGATCATCTCCTCAGTCTGATGTGGCAGGATAATCCTGACTGACCGTGGCTGATCTCACACACTCATTTCTGATTGACCTTCTGCTTGACCTGGATTCTGGATCTGATGCTCGACTGACTATGATCAACCCTCTGGACTGGAATCATCCCCTTGATTCACTGTGGCATTCCCCCTAACTACATGTGTTCCACTTAAACTGAACTAAGGTCCAGTCCCCTTCAAATTAGAAAAAAAAAGACAAAGGCAAGTCTGAGTATGTAGTATTTGTGAAGAACTAAATTGCACTTGTTTCAGTGCAAGAGGTCTTACAGGTAAGGCTGATGAACAAAAGGCATGTTTAAGAATATAGTTTTGGGACATCATTGCTATTACAGAAACTTTGTTGAGAGATGGACAGGGCTGGCTACTCAATGTTCCAGGTTTTAGGTGCTATGGGATGGATAGAATAGGAGGCTAGAAAGGGGTATGCAGATTGGCATTTTTAATTAAGGAATACCTTCCTGCTGTAACTAGAGAAGACATTTCTGAAAAAAAAGTCCAGTGAAAATACATGAATAGAAATTATAAATAAGAAGGGAATGATCATTTTGATAGAATTGTACTATAGGCCTCCCAATGTTAAGGGGGAAATTGAGAAACAATTGAGAAACAATCTGAGAGAGGTCAGATATATGTAAGCATAATAAGATTGTAATAATGGGAGATTTTAATTTTCCAAACATTGATTGGGGCTGCTGTGGTGTTAAAGGTTTGGACAGTGAAGGATTTTTCAGGCTTATTCAAGTACTTTTCTTTTATCAATGTGTGAATGCTCCTGCTAGAGAAGAAGCAAAATTATACTTTCTTTTGTGCAATAAGGTAGGGCAGGTCACGGAAGTAAAAGTGGGGGAACACTTTGGGTCTAGTGATCATAATTTTATTAGTTTCAAAATGGTTATGGAAAAGATAAGCCTTCCATAAAAGTTAAAGATTTTAATTGAAGTAAGGCAAATTTTAATGGTATGAGACAAGAACTTCCAAAAGTTGATTGTTTGCAGGTAAAAGGATGTCTGATAAGTGGGAGCCATTTAAGAGTGTGATGATGAGTGTTCAGAGGCATTATGTGCCTGTTAGAGTGAAGGGTAAGGCTGGTAAGGTTAAGGAACAATGGATGAATAAAGATATCGAGGTTCTAGTCAAGAATAAAAAAGAATTGTATTTTAGTACAGACAACTTCAACCTTTGAAGAGCAGGTGTGCGTGCTGGAATGGATAGAGATAGACGAAGCTGATGTGCTGAAAATTTTGTCAAACATTAAGATTGACAAGTCGCCAGGCCCAGATCAGATTTGTCCTCGGCTGCTTTGGGAAGCGAGAAATGCAATTGCTTCGCCACTTGCGAAGATCTTTGCATCCTCGCTCTCCACTGGAGTCGTACCTGAGGACTGGAGAGAGGCAAATGTAATTCCTCTCTTCAAGAAAGGAAATAGGGAAATCCCCGGCAATTATAGACCGGTAAGTCTCACGTCTGTCGTCTGCAAGGTGTTAGAAAGGATTCTGAGGGATAAGATTTATGACCATCTGGAAGAGCATGGCTTGATCAAATACAGTCAACACGGCTTTGTGAGGGGTAGGTCATGCCTTACAAACCTTATCGAGTTTTTTGAGGATGTGACTAGAAAAGTTGATGAGGGTCGAGCTGTGGATGTGGTGTATATGGACTTCAGTAAGGCATTTGATAAGGTTCCCCATGGTAGGCTCATTCAGAAGGTCAGGAGGAATGGGATACAGGGGAACTTAGCTGCTTGGATACAGAATTGGCTGGCCAACAGAAGACAGCGAGTGGTTGTAGAAGGAAAATATTCTGCCTGGAAGTCAGTGGTGAGTGGAGTTCCACAGGGCTCTGTCCTTGGGCCTCTACTGTTTGTAATTTTTATTAATGACTTGGACGAGGGGATTGAAGGATGGGTCAGCAAGTTTGCAGACGACACAAAGGTCGGAGGTGTCGTTGACAGTGTAGAGGGCTGTTGTAGGCTGCAGCGGGACATTGACAGGATGCAGAGATGGGCTGAGAGGTGGCAGATGGAGTTCAACCTGGATAAATGCGAGGTGATGCATTTTGGAAGGTCGAATTTGAAAGCTGAGTACAGGATTAAGGATAGGATTCTTGGCAGCGTGGAGGAACAGAGGGATCTTGGTGTGCAGATACATAGATCCCTTAAAATGGCCACCCAAGTGGACAGGGTTGTTAAGAAAGCATATGGTGTTTTGGCTTTCATTAACAGGGGGATTGAGTTTAAGAGTCATGAGATCTTGTTGCAGCTCTATAAAACTTTGGTTAGACCGCACTTGGAATACTGCGTCCAGTTCTGGGCGCCCTATTATAGGAAAGATGTGGATGCTTTGGAGAGGGTTCAGAGGAGGTTTACCAGGATGCTGCCTGGACTGGAGGGCTTATCTTATGAAGAGAGGTTGACTGAGCTCGGTCTCTTTTCATTGGAGAAAAGGAGGAGGAGAGGGGACCTAATTGAGGTATACAAGATAATGAGAGGCATAGATAGAGTTGATAGCCAGAGACTATTTCCCAGGGCAGAAATGGCTAGCACGAGGGGTCATAGTTTTAAGCTGGTTGGTGGAAAGTATAGAGGGGATGTCAGAGGCAGGTTCTTTACGCAGAGAGTTGTGAGAGCATGGAATGCGTTGCCAGCAGCAGTTGTGGAAGCAAGGTCATTGGGGTCATTTAAGAGACTGCTGGACATGTATATGGTCACAGAAATTTGAGGGTGCATACATGAGGATCAATGGTCGGCACAACATTGTGGGCTGAAGTGCCTGTTCTGTGCTGTACTGTTCTATGTTCTATGTTCTAACTTGTTTCAATTGAATTTCTTAATCGAAATAAAAAACATAGGGGCATTCTTAAGAAAGAAACCAGGAAGGTAAAGGAGGGATATAAGATAACATTGGCACATAAGGTTAAGGAGTAGCTAGGGAATGCAGAGAAATAAACTTTGATGTTTTAAAAATAGTTCACATTACAGAAGAGAAAGTTCGGAAGCTCTTAGAGAATATAGCGGTGGATAAATCTCCAGGACCTGATCTATTGTATCCCAGAACATTATGGAAAGCAAAGGAGGAAACTGCGAGACTCCTTGCAGAAATATTTGTATCATCTACAGCTAGAGGTGAAGTGCCTGATGAATGGAATGTGGCTAATGTTGTACCTTTGCTTAAGAAAGATTGTAAGGAGAAGCCGAAAACTATAGTCGTGTGAATCTGACTTCAATTGTGGTTAAATTGTTGGAGGTGTTTATAAAGATAGGTTTTATGGATATTTAGAGAGGCAAAAATTGGTTAGGGATAGTCAACATGGTTTTGTACAAGGAAAGTCATGTCTCACAAACTTGATTGAGTTTTTTGAGGAAGTTATCAAGATGTTTGATGATGGCAGACCAGTAAATATGATTTATTTGGATTTTAGTGAAGCTGTTGACAAAGTTCCACATGGTAGACTAAATAGTAATGTCAGGTCATTCAGGATAAGCTTGCCAATTGGACACATAATTGGCTTAAAGCCAGGAGACAGAGAGTGATGGTGAAGGGTTCTTTTCGGACTGTCACCAGCAATGTTCCACAGGGATCGTTAATGGGTCCTCTTTTGTTTGTCATTTATATTAATGATTTAGGCGAGAATACAAAATGTATGGTTAGTAAGTTTGTGGACTCACCAAAAGTGGAGGCATAGTAGACAGTGAAAAAGATTTTCTAAGGTTACAAAGAGATCTTGATCAAATGGGGCAATGGGATGAAAAATAGTGGATGGAGTTCAATGTGAACAAATGTCAGGTATTGTATTTTGGTACAACAAATAAGGGTAGCGCTTGGACAATTAATGGTAGGACCTTGGGTAGTGTTGGAGCACAGAGGGACCTAGAGTTACAGGTACTTAATTGTTTGAAGTTTGCAACACATATAGACTGGAAGGCTAAAAAGGCATTTTTTTGGGATGTCATGTTGAGATTGTACAGGACATTGGTGAGGCCTTTTCTGTAATATTGTATCCAGTTCTGGTCGCCAACTTAGGAATGATATTACTAAGCTGCAGTATGTTTGGAAGAGATTTATCTGGATGTTGCTGGATATGGAAGGTTCAAGCTATAAAGAAAGGCTGGATAAGCTCGGACTTTTTTCACTGGAGCATAGGAGGTTGAGAGATGACCTGATTTCAGTTTACAAAATCATGAAAAGTATAGTTAGAGTTAGTGGACGTTGTCTTTTTCTGAGGATGGATGATTTCAAGAGGAGGGGGCACATGTTTAAGGTGAGAGGAGAGAGATCTATAAAAGATATGAGGCAAATTTTTTACACAGAGTTGGTTCTCATGTGGAATGAACCACTTGAGGAAGTGATGGATGTGGGTACAATTACAATGTTTAAAAGACAATTGGTACATGAATAGGAAAGGTTTGGAGGGACATGGCATAGGAGCAGGCAGGTCAGTCCGGTTTAGTTTGGGATTATGTTCTGTATGGTCTGATTGGACTGAAAGGTCTGTTTCTGTGCTGTATGACTTCTATGTCTCTGTGAATTTCACATTTGCCTGAAGCACATGCAGATTGTGTTTGCCATGCAAATGCCTGGCACATGACGGAGATGTGCTGTTGTCAGCACAGTGCTGCACAGCGACTTGCCCATCTCCTTGCTCATTCAGTCCTCCCACATCATGACAAGTTACTCACATCTCTTCCTTCAATGCAGGACACAAACGTTGGCAACTGATAACTGAACAATGACAGAAAACAGCCTGAACCACACAGAGGCTGCCAGCCCATGCTGAAGCCAATGGGTGTGCTCTAAAGAAAACAATATGAAGCAGACAGAGGCTGGAAGTCTCCAAGTAAGTGTAAGGTGAGGGAGCAATAAGAAAACAAGATAAGAGCCATTGGATGTATTCCATGCAAATGCTGAGTGTTACTGTGTGCAAAATGTCCCGGCAGAAGCATGCAGGCTGTGGATGTCCCTGAGCTCCAAGGTCAGGTGTTGAAGTGCTGTCTGTGTTGGTCTGAGAGCGGGCAGCATGATGGGGCAAGGCTGGTGGTTTACTGTAGAGGGAAGTTTGAGGCGGATGTTGGCCATGGAGCGTGCAGGGCATTGCGATGAAGGCACAGTCGGGCGATACCTGGGACAAACAAAGAATAAGTCACAGCTGCCAGATAGCACCTCTGATTTACATGTTGGAAATTAGTGCTCTCTTTCTCGGTGGAGAGGAGGAGAATTGGATGTGGAAGAAAAATGAGACAAACTGTGGTATTAATGGGATGAAAATACATGGAATAAAATGGCCATTGCTTAATAGTGAGAGTTTGAAGTTGCTGTTTAAACCTTAAAGGGAAATTGGAAATTACTTTCTCAAAGTCAAGATTTTGATTTTCGTCATTCGGTTCATATTTTCCAATCTTTAAAGTCACTACTTACCCCATACCACAGACAGAAAAGTGTCTATAATAGGGTGTAGAGCTGGACTATTGAACTGGACTATCTCAAAGTGTCTATCTACCTGGTTTGCATCATGAATGCAAAGTTAAATTCCCCACCACCCACTGTCTTAAAAAAATTTGCAGCTCAGCGAATCAGAGAGGACTTGCTGTCAAGGATGAACGAGTCAGGAAAAGGTGGGATGTTAGCATTTTAGAGTTTAAGAACGTGAATGCAAACAAGTTCTGTTGGATTCACTTCTAGAAATATAATGGGCATGCTTAATGTTGATGAGATATTATATTTAAAGTTGCAATTAACAATTTCAGGATACCGTAATGTTTTATTTGCAGATATGTTTTTAACCAGGCTCCAAATTTTACTTCTGTGCATGGCTTTCCCATGGGTTAAACAAATGGCCAGGGAAATGGTGCATTTGAGCAGTCATTCAATGCGGTATTTGAACTAGTCAATGTCCCATCGGTATGAAAGCTCACTTATTGCAGCTGATGCCTCCATTCCCTCTGGTAAACATTTGGCAGCGTGCTTGTGTACATGCAATTATTTTCTACCTTGGAACTTCTCAAACTGCAAGAATGGAAAGAATTGGCACACTTTAGGTATGCAGAAATGACAGGCTGAAATGAGACCAATATTTTCATTAGGAGGGAGATGCATGAGAGGGAGATAAATAAGGAGGCAAGCAGACAGGAAAAGAGGTGCACGGGGCAGAAACGGACATGGGAAGAGTTACATTGGATGAAGATGCACAGCTCAAAGCAGTTTTTGTTGCAAGTAGCAACTTTCATATTTTAGAATAAAATCCCACAGTCTGTTCAAAGCACAGGACCATCCTTCTCCCTCTGTGCCCAATAGACCTATTATATGTCAATATTTTTTGACAGACAACTGAAAAGGTGAGTTGACAACTTGGGATGTAAATATGGGCAAGATGTTGAGATGGTTCTAATCGATACATTTGCATTGCAGTAATAGAAGAAGGAAATTGACAATACAACTTTTTGATATACAACCCTGTCCACATCCCTTGGTAAATTGTAATGTCTTTTAGTGCTTTTTGGTTCTCTGTGATACATATTGTTTGGCTTCAGCAGAGATAGAAGCCCATGCTCTGACTGCTCAGTTATTGTCTGGGCTATATTTCGAGGTTCTGAAACCCCCGAAGACCTCACCAAAGACTGATCACTTGTACCATCGCAGGGCAGACTCGGCCGTCAGGAGAGAAGTTAGCCTGGCTGAGGGTTGGTGAGGGAGAAAGGGAAACTGGCAATAATTGGAAATGACTGGAGTAGCATTCCCACTTCCATGGACCCTTTCTTAAATATTCTTCTTTGGGACCAGAACTATTTGAGTATGATAGGAAGTGTTCTTAAATGTTCAATCCAGCCACTAGAGGGTTTCAGCCAAATGACCTTTATTTACCTGAGAATGCAATAGAATGTTTTTTGGAGCTGAGCTACGCTACACCTAACTGTCCTGCAGCAAGACAAACAATGACTTTTGACATCAAAGATACATTCCCAGCATACCCCAGGTCTCATCTTGGCATTCATTAAACCCTAGAACCACAACTTCCTTCAAATATATTGTGAGATCCCAACATAACTTACTAAAAGTATGTTTTTTTTCATCATCATTAACCAAAACATTTAAGTATAACATGTTCTTATTTAACTATAAATGTTATCTAAGCCCAGCGTCTCCCCAAAACACTCAAGATCTGTGGATCCACATAACCCCTGGTCATATCAATCAGAGTGATGTAGGTGGGTAATGGCCTGAGGGCTGAGTGGATGCAACTGGCAGCATACGGACAAAAACATCATGCTATATGTGAAAAATCTGTGGATCGTTTGAGGACGAGGGCAGCGGAATCAGAGCTATCGTGCTACTGTGAAAGAGACGAAGCAGAGTATAGATAGTGGTAAATGGAAAGGTTGATTATTATTTGAGATAACAAAGCGTGGAGTTGGATGAACACGGCAGGACAAGCAGCATCTTAGGAGCACTAAAGCTAAAGCTTCCGGTCTAGACCTTTCATCAGAATTGAGAGAGTGGGGTGCTTGATGTAACTGGGGTCTCTTGTGCTGAAAGAAGGCATGCAGGCGCGGCAGGCAGTAAAGAAGGCAAACTGTATGTTGACGTTTGCAGTGAGAGAATTCCAGTACAGGAACAAAGATGTCTTGCTGCAAATATACAGGGCATTAGTGAGGCTGCACGTGGAATATTGTGTGCAGTTTTGCATTCCTTTTCTGAGGAAGGATGTTCTTGTGGTCAAATGCAGTGAAGGTTGAACAAATCAATTGCTGGGATGGCAGCACTGGCGTATGAGGAGAGATTGAGTCAGATTGTATTTCGAAGAATGAGGGAGTATCTCACAGAAACCTGCAGAATTCTAACACGACTGAGCAGGTTAGATGTAGAAAGTATCTCTCCCATGGTGGGGGAATCCAGAACCAAGGATCGTAGTTTAAGCATAAGAGTTAAGCCATTTAGAGCTGAGATGAGGAGAAATGTCTTCACCCAGAGTGGTGAGCCTGCTGAATTGTTTACCACAGAAAGTGGTCAAGGCCAAAACATTGAGTTTTTTAGAGGAGTTAGCAATAACTGTTGTGGCTAAAGAATTTACATCTCTCACGGCAGTGACTTGAAAGAAATTCATGGATTCACATGTACATATTAGTCAATCAAAACCTTCTAACCGATTAAAGATTTATTAGTATCTTAGATTTGTTTAGTACATCCACATCAGTTGTGTAATCCTTTGACCTTTTATTTATAAGTTTTGTGTGCTTATTTCTCACTTTACCTGAAGAAGGAGCAAGACTCCGAAAGCTTGTGCTTTCAAATAAACCTGTTGGACTATAACCTGGTGTCATTTAATTTTTGACTGTGACGAAAGAGATCAAGGGATATCAAGGGAGGGCAGAACTAGGGCACTGAGCTCAAAGATCATTGATGATCATATTGAATGGCAGAGCATGCTTGAGAAGTTGAATAGCCCACACCTGCTCCTACCTTCTATGTTTTTATGTTTCTATGTTAAGAACATGGCTGAGCTAACCTGCGAAGAATTCTATGTGGGGTTTCCACATACTATCTAAGACAGTGCACGCCGTCTTATAGCATTGTCCATCAGCAGCCATGAGGCCATTTTGTGAAGGAGCAGGTTGGTAGGTAGGTAGTGTTACAAACCAATCAACAGTTACAGAAACAGAATTATTACAGCACAGAAGGTGGCGATTTGGTCCATTCTGCCTGCATCAGTTCTTCAAACAGGCATCATTACCTCATCATACGATGCCCTTTACAAATGCCTCCACTGCATTTCATGGCAGTCCTTTCCAGACCCTAACTAAATGTCATGTGAACAAGTATTTTCTCAATTCCCCCTTGCTTCTTTCTCAGATGACTTTAAATCCAAGATAACAAAGTGTGAAGCTGGATGAACACAGCAGGTCAAGCAGCATCTCAGGAGCACAAACCCAAAACGTCAGCTTTTGTGCTCCTGAGATGCTGCTTGGCCTGCTGTGTTCATCCAGCTTCACACTTTGTTATCTTGGGTTCTCCAGCATCTGCAGTTCACATTATCTCTGACTTTAAATCTAAGCCTCCTGAGCTCCTGTTTGTTTTATGGATGGGAACAGCTTCTCCTTATCTACTCTGTCCAACCTGCTCATGATTTTGAAAATTCTTGGTCATCAACATCATGAACATCTCAAGCACATTCTCATTCTTCCCATTGGCTTGACAATGGAGTGGAGAGCTCATGACATGGTAAAACTGAAAGGAAGCAACAAATTCCTTGAAGGGTTCATTTATGGAATGCAATCTGTTACTTGAAACAATCTCTGAATGTGGAAGTTGTGGTTATTACGTTTGCAGATGATACCAAAATTGGAGGTGTACTGGACTGTGAAGAAGGTTACGTCAGAGTACAACGGGATCTTGATCAGATGGGCCAATGGGCTGAAGAGTGGCAGATGGAGTTTAATTTAGATAAATGTGAGGTGCTACATTTTGGAAAGGCAAATCAGGGCATGACTCATACCCTTAATGTCAAGCTCCTAGGGAGTGTTGCTGAACAAAGAGAACTTGGATTGCAAGTTCTCAGTTTCTTGGAAGTGGAGTTCCAGATAAACAGGATAGTGAAGAAGGTATTTGGTATGCTTGCTTTTATTAGTCAGTGCATTGAGTATAAGGGCTGGGAGGTTATGTTGTGGCTGTACAGGACATTGGTTGGGCCACCTTTGGAATATTGTGTTCAGTCTGGTCCCCTGCTGTAGGAAGGATGTTGTGAACCTTGAAAGGGTTTGGAAAAGATTTACAAGCATGTAGCCAGAGTTGGAGTTTTGAGGTATAGGGAGAGGCTGAATGGGCTGGGGATACTTTTCCCCAAGCATCAGAGTCTAAGGGGTGACCTTATAGAGGTTTATAAAATCATGAGGGGCATTGATAGGGTGAATAGATAAGGTCTCACTAGAGTGAGACAGTCCAAAACTAGAAGCAATAGATTAAAGTTGAAAGGGGAAAGATTTAAAAGGGACTTGAAGGGTAACTTTTTCATGCAGAAAATGGTGCTTGTAAAGAATGAGCTGCCAGACGAAGTGGTAGAGGCTGGTACAATTACAGCATTTAAAAGGCACCTGAAAGGTTATATGAATAGTAGGGGTTTTGAGTGATATGGGACAAATGCTGATAAATAGGACTAGATTAATTTAGGATACCTAGCGAGCATGGGCAAAGGATCTGTTTCCATGCTGTACAGCTGTATGACTCTGACTCCTCAGGAATTCTGAGTAGAAAGAAAAACTATTGTTTCAAATTTTAAAGGTTACATCGTAGTTGTGGTACTGAGAAGATGACCTCAGTCTATTGAAAAAGGCAGTCAGAACAGCTTGAGTATTTTCTTTGAATTTCAAAGGTCCATCCCTGACCATGATTACAATTGAGGTGAATGGTGCCAATGGCTCTGCTAGGGTCTGACTATGGATAGCGGAAATAAGACAAGAAGAGGCAAAGTCTACGATAGAATTGGAAGTGATCAGCCACCATGACGATTCTTGGGCCCAGGGTCTACACTCGGCGATGCCAAGATGACCTCCATGAAGCTGTAGTTGAAGAATCTCATCCTTTACAAATGTTGTAGAATTGAATTGAGGTTATTGATCCTTGTGCAGGTGATTTCCACACTTCCCAGACACTTGCAGCTGCTCCTATTGCTCCCAACCCACCACTGCATAATAGAGAGTCATAGAATCATAAGCATGGAAACAGACCATGCTGAACATTATCCCAATCTAAACTCGCCTCATCTGCCTGCTCCTGGTCCATAATTCCTCCAAACCTTTCCTACTTATGTAAGCATCTTCTAAACGTTATAACTGTACCCACATCCACCAGTTCCTCAGGAGGTTCATTCCACAAGCTGTGTAAAACTTTTGCCCCTCATGTCTGTTTAAAATATCTTTCCTCTACCTTAAAAATGTGCCCCCTAATCTTGAAGCCACCCAGTCTAGGGAAAAGACACCTACCATTAACCCCATTTATACCTTTCATGATTTTATAAACATCTATAAGGTCGCCCCTCAACCTCCTGCACGCCAATGAAAATTGTCCCAGCCTACACAACGTTTCTTTATAACTCAAACCTTTTATACCCGGCAACATCATGGTAAGTCTCTTCTGTACCCTTTACAGTTTAATAATATCCTTCCTATAACACTGAGAACAAAACTGGATGCTATGCCAGAAGAGATCCCAACAATGCCTTGTACAACCTCAACATGACTTTCCAACTCCTATACTCAAAGGAAACTGAACTTCATCATCTATTTTTCAGCCCAGTGGCCCATTTCTTTATCTTGGAGTCTGACTTCATACTTATATTAGGAATAAAGGTATGAAACTCGAACGTCATTTGAGATTAGACCATAAGACATAGGAGTGGAAGTAAGGCCATTTGGCCCATCCACTCCGCCATTTAAATCATGGCTGATGGGCATTTCAACTCCACTTCCCTGCACTCTCCCCGTAGCCCTTGATTCCTTCTGAGATCAAGAATTTGTCGATCTCTGCCTTGAAGTCATCCAACGTCCTGGCCTCCACTGCACTCTGTGGCAATGAATTCCACTAGACCACCACTTTCTGGCTGAAGAAATGTCGTCTCATTTCAGTTTTAAATTTACCCCCTCTAATTTTAAGGCTGTGCCCACGGGTCCTAGTCTCCCCATCTAACGGAAACAACTTCCCGGCGTCCACCCCTTCTAAACCATACGTTATCTTGTAAGTTTCTATTAGATCTCCCCTCAACCTTCTAAACTCTAATGAGTACAATCCCAGGATCCTTAGCCGTTCATCATACGTTAAACCTACCATTCCAGGGATCATCCGTATGAATCTCTGCTGGACACGCTCCAGGGCTAGCATGTCCTTCCTGAGGTGTGGAGCCCAAAATTAGAGAAACATTTTATGGAGTAAATGCTCTGGTTTGTTTCAAGTAGTCAGTGTGCTTTGGAAACAAAACCAAGTGTGAGGCAATGCCTAAATGTGTGTGACAAGTGAGAATGCAATAGGCATATGTAATACAATTACATACAGTGAAAGAGACAATATCTAGAAGCAGAGGATAATATTGAACTAGTCTGCGGAAAGGTTCACATATCACAAAATCTGACTGATTTCAAACTCAAGAATAACACATTGAGGAATGTAACATATTTGATAAAAATGGACAAGTACAATGGTTAAAAATCACCTCAGAGCCTCAATAATTATAGGATTGCAGCCAGGTTAGCAAATAATCATAGCAATGTCTGAGTGAGCAAGAAACAGAGACGCATACGAATCAGCTAATATTTTCAGAGCATTGAAAACAAATAAAAGCCATTCAGGACATTTATGCTGTCGTGGTTATTCTGCTTTTAAACATTGCAGAAATGTCATGGCACAGATCTTGTTAATCAATAACAGGTTGTACAAAATAATTGTTGTGCTAGATCGTATGAGAAGAAGAAATGGGCAAACATATATGAGGAACAAAAACAAAAACAAAACATTTTTCTTAGGTTTGACTACCTTAAGCAAAATTGCCCCTGTCAAATAAAAAATGATACAGGAAGTTGACAAAACAAGAGCACAGGCTGAGAGTGAAAGTGAGAGTGTGCTTAGGAAATATTGTTAGATAAATGTTTTCAGGATGAATAACAATAATTTCAAGGAAGGTGCAGGAGGTCAATACTAAAAAGGTTTATTACAAATTTGGTGGTGACAACGCCAATTAAATAGCAAAATCAAGGATGGGGGGAGTTTGAATTCCTTTGTAGTCCATATTCAAGAAGGGTCTCAACTGGGAAGATCTTTGCAGTGGGGGTGGGATAGGTCTGGGAGGTGGGGTGGCAAGGACTGAAATAAATATGGTCAAAGCTGGTAATGCTCAGGGCATCAGGCTACATGTGGGAGAGAATCAGAGTTAATATTTCAAGAGGTCTGCTTGAGAACCCTTTGGGAATTTTTGTTCCTCCTTGACTAATCCATGAGAAAGTTTTAAAGACTTTTCATTCTAAATTGAAAGCAATTATCCAGACATTACATGATTAGTGCATGTTACAGCTTACAACTGCATTTCTCCAAACACTCCCCAACTTCATAAAAAAAGCAAAAGAAAAATGTCATCACTGTAATTTGCAGCTACAATAACACGAGTGGTTCTCGAAAAGGATTACTCATGATCAAAGACTGTTCATTGCAGTCCATCCTAATTTAATCAATCTCATCAATGAATACGCATTTAATACAGAACCTTTAAAGTATTCAGGTCTTCCAGAATATTGCACTTTGTTGGGTGTTCATTTGATTTCAGTTAGTTCCTGTGCTGCTGTTACTTCTTCAGGAAGGTCATTCATGTAGTGAATGTTGCTGCTGCAGTAATTGCTCACACTGATCCGGTGTCGTTGTTGAGAAATGGTGTATACCTGGGACTAATGATCACGCTGTTCTCTGTGCACTTGGTGGTATTAAATTTTCCTTATCAGCTGTTTGCAGTGAAACAGCCACTGCTTCATGTGTGCATATGTATCTGTGCTTGTGACAATATCACTCATTTTTCATGTTCATCATGAGCAATTGATATGATGACTTTACAACACAGGTCCCCAGTTGCTAAGGGATCTGATTTTTTTTGGGCATGTTGAATGTTTTTACTTTGACAGCTCTCCAAGCTAAACTCTGGCAATAATTTGATAGTTTTACTAAAGAAAACTTTGGATTTCTGACATTTCACTCTGATTTTATTGCATACTCCCACATACTCTTACCTCAGTAGCTTGCTGGTCTTTGGGAGAGTAGCTTGGTGCAGTTTGACATTAGTTGCTGGACTGGGCCACTTTCTGTGCCTTCAGTAGATGTGGTGTTTCACCATTCGAGGATGGCCGTACAAATGTCAGCTGGATCTACTCAATTTTTTAATGATGTCCCTGTCAATGGTCGCTACTTCCTCAGCCTTTCTGTTTGGTTGGGGCAAGTGTGGAGGTGATGTGTGATACTGACCATTCTAATCATTGACAAAGAGCCTAAATTCTTCACGTGAGTTCAGGGCCACTTTCGTTATCATAGTGTCTGGAATGCTATAGCAGCTGATGTGTACCTTCAGACATTCCACAGCCTTACTGTTAGTCAGTGAGATCAATTGTCTAACCACCAGTAGTCAGAATACTAGTAATGGTATCAAAATAATCCATTCCTATGAAAGCAATGTGATCCACTTTCAGCTCCATCCGTGGTTGCTCTGGGAATTCAAATCATTGCTGGATGTTTAGCTTGATATTTGCTACAAGTGCTATATTGGTTGATGTGTGGTCCTTAATCGCATTGATCTTGCTTGGTAGTAAATAACTTCTCTTGCCTTCCTCATATTCCTGGCTGTGCTTCAGCCAATCCATTCTCATCTCCTTATGGAGAATGGGTCTCCTTTCATTGCATAAAGTGTAACTTGGACTATGATTTCATCTCTCTATGTCCATCTGTCAAACTGATGTCTCAGACAGTTTCAGGGCATCCTTTCATTACTACTTCCTGCAACACTTGTTCAGCTATATCACATTGAATAGTTTGCTTGATTTGAGCAAGACACTTGACTTTCAGATTGTGGCTGGGATCTTTAAGGGCTCTGAGTCACATGGACTATGGCAAAAATTGTGACAGAATCAGGTGAGAAGTCAGGCAAGGTTTATCTTGATTCCAGGAGTCTTAGTAATGGCCCAACTTGCTTCATTAATATTCAACTTCTGATTTTACTAAATGTATTAAAACAGCTAGACATCATGAATACACAATGAGGAAATTAAATCAGCTACTTAACAATTGAACTTCCCGTATGTTCCGAAGGACTGCCATGAGGAGAAAGCATCTCATTGCATGATCCAGTGGCACCAATTGCATGGATCTGTCATCCACAAACATTGGCTTCTGACATTTGCCAACCCCTCACGACCACCATTATATCTCTCCAATCCATTTAAAGGCTGCTGAGGAAGCATAAACTTGCATTGTAGGGTGCACTGATAACAAGTATTGAAAGCTGCAACTGGGAGACTTTGCACTTTGTACAGTCAGGGACCTGGCTCACAGATTAGACTGGATCATATCTCAGCGTTGCTCACTTGCTCTCTTAGTGTTTGCTGATTTAGCAGCAACTTGTATGCTCACACCATCTCCTGTTTGCCTTGCCGTTTAGTAATGCCAAACAGCAAGACAACTTCCCTGTTAGCGTACAGTCCTGTGTAAAGGGAATGGATATCTTGCTGCCTGGCAGCAATCTTACGCTGGAACCTTTCGCCCAGAGCTTATGCAACAAACACTGCCCGTGCAGCAAGCATACAGTCAGGTTTTGAAATCTTAGGGGAGTAGTCTTCACCAAAGTCCATGGAGGCACAGTATACCAGCACAGGCGATGGCCCAAGGATAACGCATCTTTAGCATGTTCCCTTATTCAATCAGATCATGGCTGATTTGTGACTGAACTCCACATACTAGACTTTGGCCCACATCCATTAATACTTTCAGTTCACAAACATTTATCTATTTCAGAGTTAAAGCTAACAACTTTCCTTACATCATCTGTCATTTGCGGAAGCAAGAGGAAAATATTTCAGAGAACATCTTGCAACATGATTGGGCGAGGTGGCTGTCTTGGATGAATATATCTGAAAAAGTGAGCAAGAGCCTTGAAACAGTCTGAATTGTGTGAAGAATTGAGTAATATTGTTGCTAGATTGATAGTGGGTACATTATGCTTTGAGTTGTGCATATGATGGTGGTGCAATGAGGATTTGCTTTGTTACACCATTAGAAGATTAAACTCACTCACCTTGAGAATTGGGAATCAGATGATGAAATTTCTTCTTGCATTACCTGAAAAGCCCTAGAACTTCTTGTGATGTTGTAGAGGTGGTGGTACAGTGGTAATGTCTCTGGACTAGTAGTGCAGAAACTGCTGGGGCAGGGTCCCTGACAAAGGTCTCCCCTCCTCCCACTGCATCCCAAAACCAGCCCAGCTTGTCCCTGCCTCCCTAACCTGTTCTTCCTCTCACCTATCCCCTCCTCCCACCTCAAGCCGCACCTCCATTTCCTACCTACTAATCTCATCCCACCCCCTTGACCTGTCCATCCTCCCCAGACTGACCTATCCCCTCCCTATGTCCCCACCTATACTCTCCTCTCCACCTATCTTCTCCTCTATCCATCTTCGGTCTGCCTCCCCCTCTCTCCCTATTTATTTCAGAACCCTCTCTCCATCCCCTTTTTCTGGCGAAGAGTCTAGGCCCGAAATGTCAGCTTTTGTGCTCCTAAGATGCTGCTCGGCCTGTTGTGTTCATCCAGCCCCACACTTCGTCATCTCGGATTCTCCAGCATGTGCGGTTCCCATTATCTCTCGTATAATATTACACCCAGTTGGAGATGGGTGGAAAAGCAAAGGACAGACCACCCGTGAAATTCTCTGTTCACTTACACCAGGAGTTTCCCCAGTGGAGACTCTAAATCTTTGACTGAAGAATGGAGATGGAAAATGCAGTTGTAGACATCAAAGTGAAGAACTAGCTAATATCTGAAGGATTGCAAAACATGATGGAGCTTCAGTCAATATTTCTGACCTCCAGTCAACAAGTTATATTTCCCCAATGTATTTTTCTAGGTTATCCACATCCTAATATATTTCCTACTTAGATGTCACTCAAAAAATCAGAATGCCATGTATAACTAGTCATTTGGTAGTAGAGAACTGGAAAAAGTATTCCTCTTTTGAAGTTTGATATCTTGCGCTCATTGGAGCAAACAGCAGAATTTCAAATTTCAAAGGGAGTAATAATTTATAAATTAAGAGAAAAGTTGGTGAATTGATTCTGACTGAGGTATTGCCGTGGAGAAGAAAGCCAGGAGCTATCATCTCCTGTGCTTGTTTAATTAAAAAAGACAGAATGCTTGGATGTACATCTTTTTCCTACAGAGAACATGTCCCTTGACATGAATATATATCACTTCTAGCCAGCAAAAGTGAGAACATTGGGACCGAAAGAACTGCGGATGCTGTAAATCAGGGACAAGAACAGAAGTTGCAGAGCTGAACTTTTCCAGTAACTTCTGTTCTTGCCCCGAGGGTATTGAGAACCTGACTGATAATCCTCAATTGTTGTTCCTGTAATTCCCGGCACATTCTGAATTATTTAGCATATGCTGTCTGCTTACGGAATCACATCTAGTGTGAGACATTATATTCTGAGTTTTGCAACCAGGGACTGATTAAATATGTTCAGGACTGTATACAATATCATTAACCAAAGGATATTTTGTTTGATATAATCTACTGTTCTGTGGGAACTAAAGCTGAAGTACCATGTTACTTGTTTGTGTGGTTGAAGGCTGCCTTTTTGGCTCGATGGGAACATACCACTGAAAATGCCACTCTCGTTGAAACAGCTAGCTTCAGCAAGGCTTGGACCTGAATAGACTTGCCAATCATCAGCATCCTTTCCTAATGCAATATAAATTGTTCCTCTCATTGAAATTTATCATTGGAGGTAAAGCCTTGACACCCAAATTCTTTTCAGCTATCTTTAGCATTTTCATTTTGAGCAGAAATCAGGTAAGTTTCCAATGAACACGGTGATCTTTATTGCTGCTTTCAAGATTTAGGCATCATTTAACTGTTCCATTACCGTTTCTTTCATTTATGGTGTACATTTTACAAATATTTCTGTTCAAGACAGATTGCATGCCTTGTACTGGATGGCAGATCATTGGAGACATACATTTCCAATGCGCAAAATGTTGTCCTAGCAGCTTCGAAAATGAAAAGTTACTTGGTTTCTATGGTTTTGTTGCCTTTTTCACGAAATCATTTGATCAGACTTCTGAATGTGAAGCTCTTCTATATTTGGAATTCGAGCTCTCCCTTGCCACCACTCTGTGTTTTTGAGCATTAAGACGGTTTAATAAAGCTCGCTTTGATGTTACTGCACAAGTTTCAGAAATAAAAGTTATTTTATCTGAAGGATAAGAAGAATAATTGCTTTGGCAATGGAAACATGACTGAAAAGAATGACTTCACAGCGTGGGAAATGTGCTTGGCCTTGGTACAGGTAGTTGAACACATTTGTTGGTGTCATTGTAGATGTAATTTATCTTGCAAACCCAGTCGAATCTTGTGTGCTGGTTGCAGAAATGTGGGATGTTTGTACTTTGCACATCGAAGGCTGAGGAGTGACCTTATATAGGTTTATAAAATCATGACGGCCATTGATAGGTTGAATAGCCAGGTGCTTTTCCCCACAGTAGCAGAGTCGAGAACTAGAGGGCATAAGTTTAATGTGAGAGTGGAAAGGTTTAAAAGGGACCTAAGGGGCAATTTATTTCACTGACAGGGTGGTATGTATATGAAATGTGCTGGTAGTGGGAGTTGTGGAAACTGGTACAATTACAATATTTGAAAGGCATCTGGATAGTTCAATGAATAGGGAAGGCTTTAGAAGGATATGGGCCAGATGCTGCTAATAAGACTAATTTAGGATATCTTGTCAGCATGGACGAGTTGGACCAAAGGCTCTGTTTCCATGCTATACATCTCTATGACTCTATGTTTAAATGAAATGAAAAATAATGGTAACAAAGTGTGGAGCTGGATGAACACAGCAAGCAAAACAGCATCTCAGGAGCACAAAAGCTGATGTTTCGGGCCATATACCCTCTCTGATGAAGGGTCTGGGCCCGAAACGTCAGCTTTAGTGCTCCTGAGATGCTGCTTGGCCTGCTGCGTTCATCCAGCTCCACACTTTGTTAGAGATAATGGGAACTGCAGATGCTGGAGAATTCCAAGATAATAAAATGTGAGGCTGGGCCTGCTGTGTTCATCCAGCCTCACATTTTATTATCCACACTTTGTTATCTTGGATTCTCCAGCATCTGCAGTTCCCATTATATCTGAAAAATAATGGTGCCACATTTTATGGTGAGGGGAGCACATTTTCTTCAATCTGTTGCATGGAGGGACCCAGCTGGTTGCCCTGATATAGTTTCCTCGAATGAAGGATGTTGAAGATGCAGGGGTGGACCTGTTGAAGCATCTCTGCCAGATATAGGGAGCAAAAAACAGAACAACCACACTTGGGCCATTATTACAGGGGGAGGATATTTGCAGAAGACCCTGAAGTGCTAATTGTAAAACCAAGCCTTCAATTATTCCAAATTGATATGGTGCCCATCGAATGGGAGAACTGGCCACTACAAGGCTCTTTCTCTCCAGTCAATGGTAAACTGACACATGTTACAGCTCCTTCTCTTCTGGAAGCTGGAATGAGTTGTAGAGCAGTGAATCGACAGGGAATGTTATGTTCGTCTGTTTGACAAGAACATACCAATCAAATGACACGGCTTGGTAATACAGTAAAGTGGATTCTTTATTTGCAGGTAAGTCAAAATCCATGTTTATTGGAAGGCTGATCTCTATCCCTGCTGCTGTAGATTGAATTTACAGTCGTGAGACTAATCCGTCATATTCTTGCAGTTACTGACACCAGTTTTAAATATGTTTTTCACAAGCTACAATGTACCATGATACTGTGGCTGCATGTACCTCATACTATAACATCCCCATTTTATACCAAGTTCAAAACGTATCCTTCTGTGGCCTTCTAATTGAGTGGTCGAAAGCTTGAGGCCATTCTATGACTTATGTGGAATTAGCAAGAATCTATGATCTTGGTTGACACATTGGCGCAGCACTTAGCACTGCTGCCTCACAGCGCCAGGGACCCAGGTTCAATTTCAGCCTTGGGTGACTGTTTGTTTGAAGTTTGCAGGTCCTCCCTGTATCTGTGTGGGTTTCCACCAGGTGCTCTGGTTTCCTACCACAGTCCAGGGACATGCCTGTTAGGTCGATTTGCCACGTTAAAATTGCCTCGTAGTGTGCAGGGATGAGTAGGCTAGGTGGGTTAGCCATGATAAATACGGGGTTATGGGGCCAGGGGAAGGGTCTGGGTGGGATGCTGTTTGGAGGACCAGTGCAGATTTGATGGGCCAAATGACCTCTTTCTGCTCTGTATGGATTTTATTATTCTATAAGGATTATGACACTCAAGTTCTTCTTCAGTTGTACTGTCTTTAGCGGCCACAGCCTCATTGTACGTTGTAGCTTGTGAAAAATAAATACAGGGGTTGAAAAAAAACCAAAAGTGTGCAAGTGTGAAATAAAAATGCTCTTTGTCAGCCTTCTTTTAAAGGTTAAAAGTTATTAGGAGCCTTTACTGTATAGACTCTTCTTCCCCAGCCCAACCTGCAGGATTTTAAATGACAGGAGATGGCAGTAATATGTTCTCTCGCAGTGGAATTATGTTTAAAGCTAAACTCTCCGCAGTCAGTCATTAATCTCAGCTCCTGCACAAACACTGCAGCAGGTGATCCTGTACTGAGGGAGCACAGGGCTGATGGGTGAGTTACAGTACGGTTTTGTGCAAGCAGTAGTTTATGGTAGGATCGACATCAAGAACAGCATCTGGCCTGAAGAATTCAAAATGTGCTTTGAAAGCTTCGAAGTCAGCAGTATGAGTGAAAGGTTACTGATAGATAAACTATTGTATTGTGAATTACTCCTTGATTAAATCTCAAACCTAGTTGAAAATGCAGTCTAAATGCAGTCTATATTCAGATATTGTAAAATGTTCAGAAATATATGAAGCAACAAGCTGTAAGAATGTGCAATATATGAAAATGTGTAAGAAATTGATCATAACTTGTGCTTCTCTTCTGAAAAATGATATATAGAGATACAGGTGAGTAGATTTATGCTTTAGACACATTATATGCAAAAATATGCACTTCAGCCGAGGTTGTTTATCCATCTAAATTATCATTTCAAATCCTTTTCTTTTGTCCATGATGGGTTAACCTCTTCCAGCAGATAAACAATGAGCAGATGGCCTCCATGGAGTAGTAAGTTTCCAATTTGAATCAGGAACATATGTTGTAAGTTGCCATTAATGCTCAATACCAAATGAGAGCAGCAAACTAGAAAATAGCTGAAGCGGGTCATTTTGGAGAAAAGGTGAAATCAGATTCAAAGTGACTGTTGAGCAATTAAGACGAGTCAATTCAAAAGACTGGTTTTAGACCACAATCTGGGGGTAATTACTGATTATCATGATTTAAATGTGTTTGGTGTCATGATGGATCAAGAAAGATACTCATAGCCCTGATGGAGTATATAACCGCTAGCGATAGGGAGATCACAGAGGTACACAATGCACAGATGTAGACAGGATGTCAATGAGAATCCTTCCCAGTTCATCACTCCAGGTTCTGAGTAACAAGATCAATCTCCCATAGAAGCCAGAAGGGAAATCCCTAACTGAAGGTAAAGGAAGATACAGAAGGGCGAGCAAGGTTCACATTGCTCTAGTTGCTATTATTAACACAGGCTTCAGCTCAGAAACTGACTACATGAGCAAGTTTGAGGCTAGAGTAGAATGCATATCTTCAGATGGGGAAGAACTGATGGGCAGCAGTCTTCCTGGATGGAAGGGACATCACAGATGGCATTTCACAGAGGGCAAGTCTCCTATTAAAGTAATATTGCTGTAGAGAAATGTGCTTTGGATCTCGCTCGGCCAAGCTGCAGATAAAGGTTGCTCTAAGACAAATCAAATACATCATGCAATGATCTGAAGTCCCACAGGCCATGGCTGGGTGCTGGAGCATGTTGACTCTACTTTGGCGTATGGTTTAATGCAGAGACTGGAATCCATCCTTTCCAGTGAGAAGTGACTGGTTAATTCCAACCAACAAACTGTAAAGCCTCAGCTCAAACACCATGAGGTTCTACTGCTGTCGTTACAATTTCCATTGAATAACTTCCAGCTGCCATGAATGTCAAGTATCTCGCATAGTGCTTCAGTGGAGACAGAGACTGTGCTGCAGTGTTTGTTTTGGGCTCCTCTTTGATAGGAGCAGCTACCCAGGAATCGGTACTCCAGCATATCATTGATCTGGCGGAGTAGTTACTCCGTCCAGTTGCCAGCATTCCCATCAGACCAGCCTTGTACACTATGCAATTACCTGTCAGGCAGGTGGCCCAGCCTATGATGGTATAGCCTGAGCTGGAGGCTTCATGGCTCACAGCCTCTCAAAACTATTCTGAGAGGACATTTGAAGTTCTGTGCTGCCCATGCTTTGGACGCTTAAAATGGTTTAATGAGTTAAAAACCCTTTATCCAAATGTCCTCATCAGTGAGACAGAATTCAGTTTGTAGTTTAAGTCAATTTTGTTAACAAAATATTTCTTATTAAAAATACCACGTGAGCCTTTCACAAATCCCAACAATACTTACTCACTATCTAGCTCTATCCATCTGACGGAAGATAATACACATATGATCCACATGTTTGAGCTGGGCACAAGAATCTCCTACCCCTCAGAGGTAGGACCGGCTTTGACCCACAGAAGTGGATCTTGTAGGCCAGGGTGGATCTTCTCCTTGATCTTATTGGGTTGTTGCATGGTCCTCTGCCATGAGTCATGCTGTGAGTCTTCACAGAGGGGCTGTCTTCCAGTTGTGTGCTTTTATCCCTTTCACCCCAGACCTTCCAGAATGTTCTGTACCTTTGGCTAATGGGATCATTGAGGAGATTCAAATCATCCAGTGGGGTCACCACAATACCTTTAGTGTTAACGTGATGGGAACTTGTAAAGTGTACAAACTCAGATTCTGCCAGGCAGTCAAGGTTCCAGGAGGTCTGATCAGTACTTTTCCAATTACCAACCCTCAGGCTGGTTGTAACTGGATCCCTAGCTGTTTGCTGCTGTTTCATTTTCTCGATTTCTCCAGCTATGAGCCATTTAGGATGGTCCTATTTTGGGCCCATGTTTGCTTGACCACAACTTTCTTCAGATCCTTACAAAAGCCCACATTGCCTTCTGCTGCTCTTGGGGTTGCACTTTGTGGAAATACCAGAGTTGGCGAGAGCAATTACAGGGCTGGCACCAAGAGTAAACACCAATGTGACCAGTTTAGCACCTGAGTGTTGTGTTATGTTTCATTCTTCGGTTGTCTTTGCTCCAGATACAGGCTGATTGTAGCTATTAGACTGAGCTAGAATTGCTGGCCTTTCTCATTGTGCATCTTCTGAAAATGGTTTATAGGCATATGATGTAATTATAATAAATCCAATATCCAACTCAAAAGACCAAAAGAAATAGAAAAATGAGTAGGCTACTCTGCCCATCAGTTCTCATCTGTCATTCAGTGATCTGAATCTTGATTTGATATGATACTTAAAAAGGAATGTTTGATTTGGTTATAGAATACAGTTGCCAGCAACTATCACAAATTGGAAGTGAAAGCTGAAAAACACAAATATACAGAACCACAATCACTGTTAGGTCATTGTTCTAATTAGTCCTTCTACTTTTACTGGGCCATATTTCTCCAATACACACAGAACAAATGGACGTGTGTCGGGTGAGGTAAAATGGGAGGTGATGGCCTTGTGGTATTACTGCTGGAATGTTAGAGAACCAGGTAATTTTCTGGGAACCCAGGTTCAAATCCTGCTATGGCAGACTGTGCAATTTGAATAAAAAAGTCTGGAATTATGTGTTGTCTAATGACGACCGTTAATTGATTGTTGGGAAGTAAAGCTGATCTGGTTCACTCGTATCCTTTAGGGAAGGAAACTGCCATCCTGAACTGGTCTGGCCTGTATGTGACTCCAGACCCACAGCAATGTGGTTGACTCTAAAATGCCCCCGGGCAATTAGGGATGGGCAACAAATGCTGCCTAGCCAGTGACACCCTCATCCTGTGAATGAAAAAATGTTTTTAAAACTTAAGTAGCAAATATCAAGGGATATGACCAGTCTGGTGGGAATCTGTTTTCAATAGTAAGAGTGGCAGTGACCTTGACTACTGTCCCTGTTTGGAAGTGTCCATGAAGCAGATGGCACAGAGGTACAATGGGCTCCATGCACACCTGCAGCCTCTGAAGTCAATTTCCAAGGCCTTTGCCAAGGCAATGTGCTCAAGCCCACAGCTAAAGTCGGTGGGTGGGAACAGTCTGGTGATGAGACCTGCTCTTTTCACTGGCATATCTTTTTATTCCGTGGCACTTCAGCAAATGAGCTGGGAAGCTCAAAACTGAACCTCACTACTAACTTTCAGATGGTATGCAAGCAATGCAGAACTCAACACCATACAATTAAATAGAAATTAAGGATGAGCAGTGCTGTGAGCAAAGTGAAGAGGAGTGGGAGTAATTAGACGGCCTTTTAAAATGTTGATACAGATACAATGTGCGACCTTCTTCTGCATGCCATGATTTTATGAGCTGAACTGAAGATTTGTATTGTAATAGCTCTTTTTTATACTTTGCTTGCAGTTTGAAAAAAAATAAATTTCAATGAAAACAAGTACAACAGCCAAAATTAAAGCCCTATTGTGAATAATCACTAAAAGGAATTGAGAAACATCTGAATCATTAAGGGCTATTTTATACATTACGTTTCTCATGACTAGCAGTGCTACCAAGCAGCACTTGCTGAGCAATAACCTGCTCACTGACACCCCCAGTTCGGGTTACACGAGGGCCTTTCAGTGCCTGACCTCATTACAGCCCTAGCTGAACCATGAGCAAAAGAGCCTATTTCTAGACCTGAGGGGAGAGCAACTGTCCCCATGTGGCAACGAGGGCTTCAGGCAATACAGGAGTCAATGGGAATCAAGGGGAAATCTCTTCATTGTCTGGAGTCATACCTGGTGCAAAGGAAGATGGTTATGGTAGTTGGAAGTCAGCCACCTCAGCACCAGGGTATCTCTGGGAAGAATTTCTCCAAACTTTACTCCAACATAAGATGAGAGGTGGGGATGTTTACTGATGATATGCTTAATGTTCCCTCCGGACTCAATATTGAGTTCAATAATTTTAGGGCCTAAACTCCCCCATGTCCCAGCTCCCCACCCCATACACCAGGCCTTGTTACCACATAGCCTACCACTCCACACACCCCATTGTTAGTGACTAAGAGTCCCCATTAACAACTACTCCCGTCCCAGCAATCCTATGTCTGTCCAACTGTCTTTTTCTCTCTTTGGGCTCTATCCTATTGTTTATTCCCTACTCCACCCACCTCCCTATTTTCTGCATATAAACTGACATTTTCCCAGCCACCATCAGTTCTGAGGAAGGGTCACCAGACCCGAAACCTTAACTCTGTTTGCTCCTCCACAGATGCTGCCAGCCCTGCTGAGCTTTTCCAGCAACTTTGTTTTTGCGTTTAATGTTCAGCACCATTCACGTTTCCTCAGATATTGAAGCAGTCCAATTGCAACAATACCTGGACATATCTATGTTTGGGCTGACAAATGGCAAATAAATTTGTTATAAGTCCTTCTCCAAAGAAGGCTCAGGGTTTGGGGATGGCAGGGGAAGGAAGAGAAGTACTGGGAACTTCTGAGTCTATCAAAGACTATGAAAAATCACCAAATTCTAAATTACAACTGCTTTAGGGCACCTCACAAAGTCTGATTATAATGCCACAAGGCCTAATTTTTCATCATCTCTGCTAAAACGCACAGAGTACATACACTTGATGTGTTTAAACAACTACTTCACACTAACATGTCATAGGCTCAAAAATTATCAGTTGTTTCATTAATGATCTTGCTTCCATCACAAGGTTGGAAATGTAGCAAGTAACGTCTGTACCATACAAACACCAAACAATTACCATTTTGAGCAAGAGAAATCCTGGCCATTGCCCTTTGACTTCAAGGTCATTACCATCACTGAATCCCCAGGATCATATTTCTGGGAATGACCATTAATAAAAAAAAACTGGACTGGATCAACCATATAAATATTGTGGCTACAAGAACAGGTCAGATATGAGGAATCCTATGGTGAGTAACTCACCACTTGTCTCCCCATTACTTATCTACCATCTACAAGACAGAAGTTGAGAGAGTAAAGTAATACTCACCATGTGCCTGGATGGGTTCAGCTCTAACAACACTTAAGATGCTTAACTGCAAGACAAAGCAGTGAATTCATTTGGTAGCCCATTTACCACATTCATCATTCACTTCCTGCACCACATAGCAGTAACACCCTTCCCAACTTGCAACCATTACCATCAGATGGGCAAGGGCCTCCGATCTATTGGATAACTACTACCTGCAAGGCACCCTCTAAGGAACACACAATCCTCACATGGAACAGTATCAATGATCCTTCAATGTCAATGTGCCAAAATCCTGAAATTCCCTTCCTATGGCGTACTAAGGACTGCTGTCGTTCAAGACATCAGCTGATCACTACTTTCTCAGGGCAATTGGGAATGTGCAATAAATGTTGGCCCAGCCAGAAACATTAATTTCCCATGATTTAATAAAAAAAAGTGAAGTTTCTTCTTATTGCTTGGTACAAGCCAATAATAATGTGTTTTTAAATGATGAACTTTGTCCCAAAGGATGAAGCAGCAACATTTAACTTTAATTATGTCAATACGTGTTATTCTGTTCTCTGTCTTCTATTTGGGTGCTGGTGAACCTTGGCATTTCAGATATTTAAAATTTATATCACAAATTCATTCAATCTGAACATGAGTTGGTCACATCCTTCATTGCTAGAGGAATGGAGTTTAAAAACAGGGGGGCTATGCTGCAGCCATATCGGGAGCTGTTGAGGCCACACCTGGAGAAACGTGTACAGTTTTGGTCTGTTTACTTGAGAAAGGACACACTGGCACTGGAGGGGGTGCAGAGGAGGTTCACTGGGTTGTTTCCAGAGTTGAGAGGGATGGCTTATGAGAAGAGATTGAGTTGACTGGGACTAGACTCGTTGGAATTTAGAAGAATGATGGGAGATTTTATAGAAATGTATAAAATTGAGACGAGAATAGATAGGATAGAAGCAAGGAGGGGTTGTTTCCAATTCCAAACTAGAATTGGGGGACATGGTCTCAAAATAAAAGGGAGAAGATTCAGGACTGAGTTAGAGAGGAACATCTTCACCCAAAGGGCTGTAATTCTGTGGAATCCCCTGCCAATGAAACAGTTGAGGCTACCTTGTTGAGTGTTTTTACTGCAATGATAGATAAATTTTTGAACGGTAAAGGAATTAAGGGCTATGGTGAGCGGGTGGGGAGGTGGAGCTGAATCCACAAAAAGATCAGCCGTGATCTTATTGAATGGTGGAGCAGGCTCGATGGGCCGATTTACTCTTGCTTCTATTCCTTATGTTCTCATACAAGATCCGGCTGTGGAATATGGCACATTATTCTTGTCCCAGCAGAGAATACGTTTGAGGTTGCAATGGGCAAATTCCGAGTTGTTCGGTAGATCAAAAACGATGGTAAGCAGGCAGAAAAATGGAGTTGAAGCACAAGGTGACTCATGATTGTGTTGCACAATGGAACAGACTTGATGGACTGCCTTGTCTACTCCTGTTCCTCTTTCTTCCATTTTCATGCAGCATCCTCTTGCCTAAGGAATTGGGTGAAGATATAAAAATACAGCAACATGTAATGAACTCCACTTTGGGCAGAGCATTACCCTGATTTATCCAAAACTAAAGCTTGTTCCTGATGCCAGTAGTACAGATAGAACTAAGAAGAATTTTTTTATGCAATAGAATTGTTGTGCAGCAAAGTGCAGGAAGAATTCCAAGAATCTTTCAAGGCCCATCTCTTCCTTTTCCTAACTTCTTAAGAGCTAATATTTTTAATTGCAGTTCAAAACAAACTGTACAATGAATATTGCATAATCAAAATATGTCCTCTGCTGCATTTCACTTAAAATGAAGAACACAAAAGGAAGGATGGAAACATATCACCGAGAATTATTGTGATGCTAAATAAAATAATGGAAGTATGCTGTGGGGCAGCACAGTGGCTCAGTGGTGACCACTGCTACCTCACAGAGCCCGGGACTTGCGTTCAATTCCACCCTTGGGTGACTGTCTATGTGGAGTTTGCCCATTCTCCCTGTGTCTGCATGGGTTTCCTTTGGGTGCTCCGGCTTCCTCCCACAGCCCAAAGATGTGCAAGTTAGGGTGGATTGGCCATGTGAAATGCAGAGTTACAGGCATAGTGTAGGGGGTGAGCCTGGGTGGGATGTCTCTTAGAGAATCAGTGTGGACTTGTTTGGTTGAATGGCCTGTTTCCACACTGTAGGGTTTCTTCTCAGATAGCATATAACATTGAATCACCAAAATTGGAAACTATCTTGAAGAGAATCATTTCTGTCTTTAACAGGAATAATCTTGCCTTTAGATTGTTTTAGTTTTGTTGCTAGTTGATGTTTATGTTTACTGATGGCTAGTTGCCTTCCTGTCTGTCCAGCAACAAAATGGCACAACAAACTCTCCTTAATATCAATATACTCAGACAATGAAGGCCATCAGTTTACCTGAGACAAGGTAGTCATAGCAGCCCAAGCCAAACATAGACACACACGGGAATTCCTATAAGCATTCTTCTCCACCCGTAATGTAATCAACAAACATATAGAATTGGACCCCATATACAAACCCATACAGATCAAAACTGGAAATGACACTACTCACCAAAACAGACCAGGCAGTGTAAGCTACAAGCAGCGTAGAACAACATCCCTTCATTAGAGGCTCCACTGATGATGTCACCTCGCAAGGTGATGAAATATCTGAACAAGCCAACTCAGCGAACAAGTCAATAACCTCATCCACAACCCGAGCTACAGATCTTTGCCAAAACTTTAAAATAGTCACCTGTTTACATAGTGATAATGGGAACTGCAGATGCTGGAGAATCCAAGATATATATGCAGATTTGTGTGTTCGAATGTGCATTTAGTTGAGGGTTCAGTTCAACTATACAGACAGTTGAGTTTACAAACCAACAAACATTAGACAAAAATGTGTTTTGCATTATGTTTGACATTATCATTACAACATGCTTGGCACATTATTTAATAACATACACTGTTTCAATAATTAATCTAACAGGCAAATATCCAATAGTTGAACAGTTTTGAATACAGACCAGGGAAACAGGAACATCATGACTTAAATGGAAATATAATAGGACTTTAGTGTTGTGATCAGAAAGATTTCTCATTTCTGTTGACTACCCACAGGAGTGAAAGGTAACTTTTTACATGGAACAATATCGAACTCTAGCTTTTAATTAGTGGATGGATATAAGCTGCTAAGTAAACATAGATTCATCTTTACTTATTCAGTAAAATAGTTTAGGTCTTTGTTTACTTTGGATTCTGACTAATATAGAAGAGTGAACACCAGAATTTGCCATGAAGAATTTACACAACATACTGTGTAGCATCTGCTATGTGTTTGGCTGGTTCTGATCTTTCCCAGCTTGGTCATTAACAACCAGAATGGAACAATATGCTAATATGCAGGATTTTTTGTGAAACTGTTTTTTGATGAATACAATGGTTCATGCCAGCTCAGTGGACTTATGCTAAGAATAGAGATCCAAAATGGAAATCCTTAAAGAGAAGAGGACAATCATATTAAATGTTAAATATCTCTTCCAAAGTAAGAATATTTTTAGTTGTTTTTAATCATGTAGCTAGGAGGAATTTTTGACAGACATGTTGAAAAAGTGAAACTCTACCAATTATCTCCTCATATTGCTGTGATTTCTATCATCTTGAATCAAAGTGTATTGAAAAAAGCATATAAAAATTGATCAATAACAGGACAAATGTAATATTAAGCTTGGGCAGCAGATAATTGCATCAGAGAGGCATTAAAAACTCTGCATATAATTGTTAGTGATAGGTTTATAATTTCACATTTTTGGAAACTGTGGGTATCTAGGATTCAAAGAGCTCATTTGTTGACTGAGCCTTTCAAATGTTAATGTTCACATGAGGGATAGCAGAATTATTCTTCGCTAATGCAAAACAAGTAAGCAATTTCCATACTAAGCTTGGAAACACATTGTTTAGAGAATAAACGTAGCCCAGAAAACACCATAATTAAAAACCAACATGGCTGACCTCAGAAAATCTGCTAAAACAAAGGCATAGTTCATTTTGTAATAACAAGAACGTACCCCTCAACAATAGAATACAATCTTTGCAGTTGTGTGATGGGAATTCTTGGTTACTGAATGTTTACCATGCATTGCTACCCTACTCCACAACATGTATGTACGTTCTACGTTCATCAGCTGTGTAAGTTATACTTTGTGCAACAAGAAACATTTCAGAATAAAAAAACGAAAGAACTGAGGATGCTGTAAACCAGGAAACAAAACAGGAATTGCCAGAAAAACTCAGCATCTGTGAAGGAAAGTTAATCTGTGAAGGAAAGTTAATCTGTGAACAGAGCTAATGTTTCAGGTCCAGTGACCCTTCCTCAGAACATTTCAGAATGTTCAATATCTCTCACAACAAACTTTGAGGAATGTATAGGGGAGGGAAGGGTTGGGTGTGGGACGGAGGCTACAATATCAGGTGAGAGAGACAGAAATAAACCTTTTAGCACATTGGAGCTGTGTAAGTTAACACAACAGTCTAATTACTACAAATATTGCTTTTGGGTACAGTGCCATTATCCTGAAAAACCCTGCGTGATGTGACCTAAACTTGAATGATCCAAAGGTGGAAATAGTCAAATTAAGAGTTGAGCAAATGCAAGAAGTTTAAATATGCTTCACGAGGATCAAAGCAGTATTTTACTTTTTGATCCCTTGCTCAGTCATTGACACAAGTCATGCAATTAAAGTCTCTGTAAAGTGTTGTCTCATTCCCCTTTAAACAAGTTGCAGACAACTCTGACCAGAATGTTATGGATAAGTATGCCCAATTGTTCCACAATATCAAAGCAGTCAAATCAATATGAACATTAACTCGTACCAAAGCAAAACATTCTCATTTTATTAGGAGCAAAATTACAATACTCTTTAATACTGAACATATTATCCCAATCCCAAATAAAACCGAAAGAACTGTGGATACTGTAAATCAGGGACAAAAACAAAGTTGCTGGAAAAGCTCAGCAGGTCTGGCAGCATCTGTGAAGATAAAAACTGAGTTAACGTTTCGGGTCCAGTGACCCTTCCTCAGAACCAGACGCGAAACATTAACTCTGTTTTTTCCTTCACAGATGCTGCCAGACCTGCTGAGCTTTTCCAGCAACTTTGTTTTTATTCCTAATCCTATTGGCTTCTTACGGTTGCAATACTTCCTGAGCCCCTTATAAATTAACACAGTCACTCTGTCTGTGGCTGTGTCTCTTGGTCTGCAAAACTGTAAGGTAAGAAGAATAGAAGTATGGATTACTTTTTAAATATGGAGAAAATTCAGAAGCCTGAAGTGCAAAGAGACTTGGGAGTTCTCGTCCAGGATTTTCTCAAGGTAAACTTGCAGGTTGAGTTAGTAGTTAGGAAGGTAAATGCAATGTTGACATTTATTTTGAAAAGACTTGAATATAAAAGCAGGGATGTACTTTTGAGGTTCTATAAGGGTCTGGTCAGGCCACATTTGGAGTGTTGTGCACAGTTTTGGGTCTCATATTTCAGGAAAGATGTACTGGCCCTTGAGCGGGTTCAGAAGAGGTTCATGAGAATGGTCCCAGGAATGGAAAGCCTAACATATGAGGAACATTTGATGACCCCGAGTCTATATTTGATGGAGTTGAGAAGGATGAGGGAAGATTTAATTGAAACTTACAGAACATTGAATGGCCTGGACACAGTGGATGTTGGGAAGATGTTTCCATTGTTAGGAGGGACTTGGACCCAAGGGCACAACCTTAGAGTAAAGGGAAGACCTTTTAGAATGGAGATAAGGAGAAACTTCTTTAGCCAAAGAGTGGTGAATCAATGGAGTTCATTGCCATTGAAGGCTGTAGAGGCCAGGTCATTAAGTACATTTAAAATGGAGATAGGTAGGTTCTTGATAGTCAAGGGGATCAAGGATTACAGGAGAAAGCAGGAGAATGGAATTCAGAAACTTATCAGGCATGATTGAATGGCAGACTAGACTCGATGGGCTGACTGACCTAATTTCTGCCCCAATGTCTTATGGCCTTATGATATTATGGTCTCCCTCTGAGATAGTAAGAGCTGGAGATGCTGGAGTCAGAGACAACACAGTGTGGAGCTGGTGGTACACAGCAGGCCAGGCAGCATCAAAGGAGCCCTCAGGTTGGAAGAGTGACCATAGGTTCCCCATTGGGCCCCAGTTATGCCTGTTTCTTCATAGGGTAAGTGGAACATTCCTTACTCCAGCCCCAATCTGGCCCACACCCACAATTCTTTCTCCAATATATTGATGATATCATCGGTGCTGCTTCTTTCTCTCAAATGCAATTGGAAAAGTTCATCAATTTTGCTCCTAAATTCCACCCTGCCCGAATTTTCACCTGATCTATCTCTGACTTCTCCCATCCCTTCCTCGACACCTCTGTTTCCATTTCTGAGGATAGACTGGACACGAATATCCCTTACAAACCCACTGAACGCCATAGCTACCTGGACCATTCATCCTCACACCCTGCTTCCTGAAAAGACTCCATCCCATTCTCTCAGTTAGTCCCTCTCTGTCACCTATGTTTAGATGAGGCCAACTTCGACAAGGGATCCTCTGAAATGTCCACCTTTCTCATCAACAGAACATTCCCCACCTCTGTTGTCGACAGGGCCATCAACCAGGTCCGACCCAAATCCCGCGCTTCCGCCCTCAACCCTTCTCTTCCCTCCCTCAACAGCGATCGAGTTCCCTTTATCCTCACCTACCATCCCACCAGCATCCACATCCAGAAGATCATCAGACATCGTTTCCACCACCTCCAGCGAGATACCACCACCAGACACATATTCCCCTCCCTTCCCTTGTCCACCTTCTGCAGGGACCGTTCCCCCTGGGACACCCTGGTCCACACCTCCTTCAGTCCAAACATCTCCCCACAGCCCCACGGCACCTTCCCCTGTAACCGACAAAGGTCCAACACCTGTGCATTTACCTCCTCCCTCCCCAGTATCCAAGGTCCCAAACATCCCTTCCAGGTGAAGCAACACTTCACCTGCACTTCCCAGAATCTAGTCTACTGCATTCGCTGCTCGCAATGTGGTCCCCTCTACACTGAGGAAACAAAGCATAGACTGGGTGACCTCTTTGCAGAACACCTAAGTTTTGCTCGCAACTACCTGTTGCCTGCCACTTTAGCGCACCACCCTGTTCCCTAGCCAACATCTCTGTCTCTGGTTTGCTGAAGTGTTCCAGCGAAGCTTAATGCAAGCTGGAAGAACAACACCACATTTTCCACTTGGGGACTCTGCAGCCCTCCAACTCAATATCAAGTTCAATACTTCTAGGGCCTGAACTCTCCCATGTCTTAGGCCCCTTCCCCACACACCAGGCCTTCTTATCACATGGCTGTCAGTGCTCACCACCTATTGTTAACCTCTAACAGTCCCCATTAACAACTATTCACCCTTCCAGCTGGATTATTATCAACTCCGTTATCTATCCAACTGCTGTTCTCTCACTGCAGGCTCTATCCTATCACTTACTCGCTACCCCAAACCTCTCCCTATTTTCTCCATTTAAGCCAATGTTTTCCCAGCTAGCATCGGTTCTAATGAAGGGTCACCGGACCCAAAATCTTAACTATGACTTTTTTCTTCACGGTTGCTGCCAGATCTGCTGAGCTTTTCCAGCAATTTCTGCCTCTTGCCATGCTCGCCTCCTCAAAAGGCCTCAAACGATTCAAAGAGAGATTCCAAGAGAGCAGTCTGCAGATGAACTGCTTTTATAGCTTTTAGATGGTCTTCTGGAACTTTCCTTTGTTCTTACCAATTTGGGAGATACACTTAATCATTTGAAACAAGAGCCAATCATTTAGATGGCATGCTACTGTCAAGTTTCTTTGTTAACAGGGCTCAGTGTTTTTCTGTCTGGGCTGCCCTTTATTTAGTGGATAAGTTGTTGGAGGTATCTGTGCAAATTAACAGTTGTGTTTTACATTATGCTCATGCCATTAGCACCTGGGTCCTGTGTTTGCACTGTGTCTGGTAGGTGGGTTTTGTGATTTCAGAGTTTCACTTGGCCAATGTACCCAGCACCCCTTGCTGTTTGGCTAAGTTGGCAACCTCTGTTTTAGCAGCCAGGAGGCTGCTATTAATGTACAGTGAGGTGCAGTGAGGACTTTGAGAAAGATATATTCCCTGGGAATATGGATTGAGAAACCTGTGGCAATGACAAAGAAGGTGTGGCCAGAGGCGATGTACAGTAGATGGGTGGCTGAATTCGGAAAACTATACATCTTTCCTGACCCAGTTATTTCATTGACAGATGTCTGGAAATGAACCCGTGGTGTGACACAATGTTCGTCAGTTCAACGAAATATTGAAATTGCCAACCCACTCCTCTCAAAAGAGGATAATGCTTGTGCAGCCAAACATGCCTGAGTTAAAACTGTTGGATTTTCCCCTTTACAACCCAAACCGTTTCATCACCATTCTAGGTAACATCATCAGTGAGGCATGTTTAATCTCCCACCGGAAATAACTCACTCATTTTCCTCCACCATTCAAATTCCTCCCAAAACAGCAAATCTTTATTAAGTAATAGAGCTTCTTGATTCACACTAATTGCTCACAACCACAGTGCACTGTGAAACGGGCAGCTCTATGTCACTGATTGTACTATTTATCCTTATACAAGCTCAGAAATGCTTGCTCGATAAACAACATGGGCTCATAGTAGAAGGCAGCGTACAAAAGCTAGGGAAGTGACAAAACCCTTCAGGCCGATGGACCTGAGTTGTGTATCTTTGCACTGAGAGTGAGTGCACATTGTGAAGCTCACATTCCCTGGGTTATTGGAATTATGTTCTACATTTTGATCCCTTACTCAGCCATTATACAGAGTCATGCAGTAGGTTTCAATAATATTTCACTACGTGTTTTGCTACATAAGGAGTCATCCCTGGTACTTCTATGAGGAAACAGTACCACATACATTCCTCCTTTCAATGAGTCTGGAACAATACTCATAGCCAGACATGTGCCTAACAGTACCTTGCATTAGTCTCCCCACTGGTGCAACTGCGCATAAATATTGCTAGTGACCTGAATGTGAAAGTGTGGTCCTATTGATCCCCATGTCACCAATTCCTGACATACATGTCCCAATGCATGACATTTTATACCTGGAATATAAGCACTGAACTAGCGAGTTTTGAGAAGATTTGTAGTTAGGTTGAGTTTCTGGGTGTGAGTTTGCTCGCTGAGCTGGAAGGTTCGTTTTCAAATGTTTCCTCACCATTCTAGGTAACATCATCAGTGAGCCTCCGGTGAAACGCTGGTGTTATGTCCCGCTTTCTATTTATGTGTTTAGGTTTCCTTGGGTTGGTGATGTCATTTCCTGTTCTTTTTCTCAGAAAACACTGAACATCTCTTCACTCATTCTGCGGTCCCTCAGCCCATTAACTCTGCGCTACTCCCATTTTCCAGCAATTGGTCCAGGGTATTGAATGTTATGATATTTGAAGTGCTCATTCAAGTACTTTTTTAAAAGTTGTGTGGTTTCCTGCCCTTACTGTCCTCCCAGGCAGAACGTTCCACGTTACTTCCATCCTCTGGGTGCAACATTCTTTCTCAAATCCCCTCAAAATTATGCCCCCTTGATTTTGACCCTTCAACTGAAGGGGAACTGCTGTTTCCTATCCACTCTATCCTTGTCCCTCATATCTTATACACCCTAATTCATCCCCAGCCTTCTCTGCTCTAAAGAAAACAACCTGAGCCTACTCAGTCTCTCTTTATTGTTGCAATGCTCCATCCCAGGCAACATCCTGGTGACTGTCTCTTGCATCCCATCCAGAGCAATCATTTCCTTCCATCATATGCACAGCTCCAAAATGAACTCCTTTGTCTTATAATCTGTGCCACAAGTGGTACAAACAGATGTCCCATGTGCCTTCTTAAGTACCCTATTAACCCGTCTTGGAATCTGTGAACAAGTATGCCAAGGCCTATACTCCTCTGAGCTTCCTTCGGTCCTGCCAATAATTGAGTATTCCCTTGTTTTGTTACTTATTCCAAAATGCGTTACTTCACACTTGTAATGGCTGAAATCCATGCGACACTGATCTGCCCATCTGACCAACCTATCCATATCTCCTGTAAGCTGAGACCTTCCGGACTTACCCAACCAATCTTCCCATCATCCACAAGCTTAATTATCATCCCCCTTACATTGTCATCTGTATGATCTATATATTTATCCCAAATGAACAGACAGTTTTGCCATCTTCAAACTTTTCCACATCCCACTTGGTGGTGTGGGGAAATTAAATTCCATGCATTATCATTATTTAACTCTCGTAAACAGAAATTCAAGCTTCAGTAATTCTAAAGTGATTAGGTGACAAGAGTTCATTCAGGGGTAACACATTAACTACCGTAAATTGGCTTAATCTGCCCAAGGTCATAGAGGAGTGGAGGTGGTTACCTCCATGAAATGGTGTAATGGTGGCCCAGTGGCTAGCGCCATGACCTCACAGCACCAGGGAAGTGGTCTCAATTCCATCCCTGGGCAAATGTCTGTATGGGGTTTGCACATCCGCCTCATGAATGTGTGGGTTGCCTTTGGGTATCATTGTTTCTTCCTAGAGTCCAAAGTTGTGCAGGTTAGGTGAATTGGCCATGCTAAATTGCCCCTGTTGTCCAGGGATATACAGGCTTAAGTATCTTAGCCATGGGAAATGCAGGATTACAGGGGAGATGCGATGGGCCTGGATGGTAAGTTACTTGGGCAGCTGGTGTGGACTCTATGAAATTTGCATACATGGAATATAACCCACGCCCATGAAATTGATAGGCTCAGTGTTTGGGTGCAGGACTTTTATTTCCAAGTTTAATTCCTATTTCATAGTGACAGAAAATCTTTTGATTGTGAAAATCCAAGCCTTAATTTTTGAGCAAAATTAATATACCAGCTAGCTCATAACAAACAGATTTGAGATGCATGACAAGGCTATACATCACCCAATCACTGCAGTTCTAAATTTCAACCACTGATTATAAAGCACCTTGCAACTTCTTGAGAATTGAAAAGTTGTCACAGAACTCCAAATTTCCTTTTCATTCAGCTAAAAATGAAATGTACTTTCAATAGTATTTTTGAGCCTTGAATCACGAATGTTAGTGCCTATGTTGTCATGTACAATGCCTGAGGATAATGCCACCATGTATAATGCCTGAAGATAATGACAGCTTTTTCCATAGTGTAGCAACCACCAGGAGCATGACTGTGCAGGATGCTGCTAAGATGTCTCGATAAGATCTGTACACGGAGTCAAGGATATGTCTGCTGTTGACAACCTAATATTACCAGGAGCCAGCAGCATCAGAAAATAACTACATCATGATTTAACTGGGTATCAACCTTGTTCGCTGTTGAAATATTCTGAAGGCAATTGATAACTGTTATGTCTCATGATGTTGCCCTGCAGCTTACAATAAGATGCATGTCCTCTGATGGATTTTGCTGTATTCACATTATTTAAGTGGTTGTCCGATGATCAGGGATTTGGGAACAGCAGAAATTATTCATTCGATCAAGGCCTGTAAGCGTTCCTTGAATTCAGCCTTTCATTGGCTGCAGAAGCTTAAACAAAATCATGTCGGCGTCTCAGGGCCATCCCTTAGAGCTAGTTACACACTGACCTCTGTCGAATGTTAATTCCCCTTGAGGCTGGATGCTCACTGTAAAATGTGTGCGACTCCAAGTCCAGAAGAATGGATAGACTCAGGAATAGATCTCCATGTCACAGGGCACCGCCCTCAGCCACCCATTCGGGAAATTCATCATGACTGAAGGAATTTGGACCATGTTGCCTGTGCGTATTTGACTTCACTTGTTAGAATTGCATTTGGCCAGTGCAGACTTGATGGGCTGAATGTCCTTCATCTGTGCTGTAGCCCTGTATGACTCTATGCCATTTGTTTTCTAACTGGCAGCACACTTATGTGGTAGAATGTCATACTTTCACCTCGATTGTTAATGAGGATGTAACCGTTTATTTTAGTTTAGATTAGATTAGATTCCCTACAGTGTGGAAACAGGCCCTTCGGCCCATCAAGTCCACACCGCCTCTTGAAGCATCCCACCCAGATCCATCCCCCTATAACCCACACACCCCTGAACACTGCGGGCAATTTAGCACGGCCAATCCACCTAGCCTGCACATCTTTAGACTGTGGGAGGAAACCGGAGCTCCCGTTTTACTGCTTGGGAGAGTCAAAGATGTGTATTTTAATTCAGTGTGCTGTAGTATATATGATGACGACTGGGTAGACCCAAGTTTGTGTGAAAGGTGCTCTCCACACAATATTTTTAATATGTAGCATCAACTTATACATATTGTCATGCACCCTTCTTCTTCAGCTTTTCTTTGACTTCACGTGCATATAATTCCTAGCCCAAGTGTTACTATAGATTAGTGACAAATTCACTGTAGTTTGAGGACTACTGGAGGAAGTGGCCTGCATCCCGTTACAAAGCACCCTGAAGACCTGACAGC